>NC_083352.1:134093550-134403925 GCF_030254825.1 Meriones unguiculatus | reverse complement strand
CTCACTCAGGATGATCTTTTCCAGTTCCCACCATTTACCTGCAAATTTCATGATTTCCTTGTTTTTTGTTTTGTTTTGTTTGTTTGTTTGTTTGTTTTTTATTGCTGAGTAATATTCCATTGTGTAGATGTACCACAAATTCTGTATCCATTCCTCAGTTGAGGGATATCTGGGTTGTTTCCAGCTTCTGATTATTACAAATAAAGCTGCTACAAACATGGTTGAGCAAATGTCCTTATTGTGTACTTGAGACTCTTTTGGATATACGCCTAGGAATAGTATGACTGGATCTTTAGAAAGCAGTATTCCTAGTTGTCTGAGAATGTGCCAGATTGATTTCCAGAGTGATTGTACAAGTTTACATTCCCACCAGCAGTGGAGGAGGGTTCCCCTTTCTCCACAACCTCTCCACCATGAGTTGTCACTTGAGTTTTTGATCTTAGCCATTCTGATGGGTGTAAAGTGAAAACTCAGGGTTGTGTTGATTTGCATTTCCCTGATGACTAATGACATTGATCATTTCTTTAACTGTTTCTCTGCCATTCCATACTCCTCTATCGAGAATTCTCTGTTTAGCTCTGTTCCCCATTTTTTAATTGGATTACTTGATTTGTTGCTTTTCAACTTCTTTAGTTCTTTATATATACTGGATATTAGCCATCTATAGTCATATATAGGTTGGCAAAGATACTTTCCCAGCCTGTAGCCTGTAATTTTGTTTTGACAACAGTGTCCTTTGCTTTACAGAAGCTTTTCAGTTTCATGAGATTTATTGATTGTTGCTTTTAGAACCTGTGCTGTTGGTGTTCTGTTCAAGAAGTTGTCTCCTGTGCCAGTGAGTTCAAGGCTCTTCCCCACTTTTTCTTCTAACCTATTTAATATGTCTGATTTTATGTTGAGGTCTTTGATCCACTTGACATAAAATACCTTGGTGTGGCCCTAACCAAGCAAGTCAAAGACTTGTATGAAAAACATTTCAAGTCTCTGAAGAAAGAATTAGAAGAAGATATCAGAAGATGGAAAGATCTCCCATGCTCATGGCTTGGCAGGATTAACATAGTAAAAATGGCCATCTTACCAAAAGCAATCTACAGATTCAATGCAATTCCCATCAAATTACCAACACAATTCTTTACAGACATTCAAAGAAAAATTCTCAAATTCATATGGAATAACAAGAAACCCAGAATTTCTAAAACAATCCTCTAAAATAAAAGATCTTCTGGAGGTATCTTCTATCCCTGATCTCAAGCTGTACTATAGAGCAACAGTAATAAAAACTGCATGGTACTGGCATATAAACAGAATGATGGATCAATGGAACTGAATAGAAGACCCAGAAATAAACCCACACACTTATAGACACCTGATTTTTGACAAAGATGCCAAAACCATACAATGGAAAAAAGACAGCATCTTCAACAAATGGTGGTGGTCTAGCTGGATGTCTACATGTAGAAAAATGCAAATAGATTCATACTTATCACCCTGATGCTGCTTCTAACACAGATTGTGAGGCTGTTGTTTCTTTAAACAAGCCCTGTTAACTCACACCCCCAGATCCCATCTCTGTCCTATGAAGAGTGTGAACCAACAGGCCTCTAAGCTTCCCCTTAGGTCTTTAATGTGATGCCATGAGGGACCTGAAGCTTCTCCAACTGGTTAAACCCAAAGCTGAGACAGAAGATGAGATAGTCTTACCAGTTCATGATCCTTCCTTTGTGCATCTTTATTCCCAACTGAGGAATGCAGATTTTCCTCAAACTAATACACTAACATGCTTGGAAGACCTGCCATTATATATTAATACCCTTGTCTTTTAGGAGAGAATTTCAAACCTGAGCTTAGGATAGGCCCAGATGTCCATTTCTTGTCCCAAGGGAAAACTTGGTGAAACAAAGATTATTCATGTATTCAAATAAAATAACTGTTCAGCTGAGGTTTATAAGATTTTATTTGGTATGGTGAGTATGTAGGAATGTGGTTCCATTAACTAAAAAATACCTGAGCGCTGGTGAGGTGGCTCAGCTGATAAAGGCACTTGGCAATGAAGCTTGATATCCAAGCCTCCTCCTGGACTTCTCATGATGGAAGGAGAGAAACAACTCCCACAATTGCTTTTTTACCTCATCATGGCACACACACATACCCACACAGAGTGTGTAGGTTACAGAATAGCTGTAAACAAATGCAAACCAAAACATCTTCTCAAAAAAAAAAAAAACCTTAAAATTATTTCCAAGTGTTATAAAGCATGCTTATGACAAGTTTAAGTATGTAGCCTGGGCTACATGGTGAGTTCCAAGCTAGCCTTATATATGATTAGAACTAGAGATAGCAGCACATACCTTTAATCCCAGCACTCAGAAAGTTGCTGCAGGAGGATTGCCACAAGATTAAAGCCAGCCTGACATGAAAACCTACTTCTATAGAAGCTACCTAAAGTACACACATAAACACATATGAAAAGAGTTTCAATAAAGTTACCTTATAATGGGGTGACAATAGCCCTACTAGACATAAGAGGCTAACAGATAAAAAGTTCAATGCCAAGAATTTTTTCCTTTTGGAGTTGTTATCCAGTAAGTTTCCATATCCCCTCCCCCAAACATTGCAGACTGTTTCTAATGCTCAGCCGCCCTCCAGAACTTGGTAGTAAGGCCTATTTCTGAACATATGCTTGAGTCAGAGAACACAAAGAAATCGAGCTGGCACTCACCTGAAAGCCTTGTTATTATTGGCTGGCTTCTGTGGTGCTAGAAGGTGCAACGCATGCTTAAAGAGGAGAAAGTAATCACAAGACCTACCCAAAGGCGCACCTGTAGCTGACATTGTTGACTAGCTTGGGGAGACATGACCACTAGTGCCATAGCTGCACTATTGCATAAGAGTAACCAAGAAATTTATGGTTGGATATAAAACCTACTCCACAAGTTGAAAATCCTATCTAGCACCAATAGCAGGGCCGAAAACCTGTTGCTAGAGAGATCAAGGGCCCTAGGGGAGAACCTATTGCAACTATTCTGCTAGCCGGAAATAGAATTAAACTGACTCGTAATGACTTAGTGTCATGCTTACAGATTAGCGCACCTCTGAACCCTCTCAGAGAAGTTGCTTTTGTAGCAAATGAGATTACCACAGACACCTACGAGGAGTAAAGAAACAAAGAATAAAAACTATGGAATGCTCAGCATGAAACAGGATCTCTATAATATACTCACTCCTCCCACAGCTCAGGAATCATTGTAGAAGAGGGATAGAGGTGGTGGATAATGACAAGAAAACTGTTTTTCTGGACAGGGCATGGAAGTTGCACATATGAATTCACAGCAGTTATGACAGTATGCACAAAGCCTGTACAAGGTCAACCCAGACAAAGTCCCAGCATGGAAAGGGGAGGTAACATAACGTCATCTCCCAGCCTGCCTAAGGCAGTTGATTGCTGATAGAAGGTGATCGATTGGTTTTCTTTAAGGGTACAGCTCCTAGTGGACTGGCCATGCGCCAATGGAAGCCCACACGTACAAGTGTGCATGAGCAGCACCAACTGGCCTTAGTATGTGTGCATGCGTGTATATGCTAAGAGGTGGGAGAAGAGAGAAGAGTGGTGAATCCGGGTGAAGTGGAGGAAAGAAGTGATGTGATCAAAAATCAAAATACACTGAACAAAATTCTCGAAGAACTAATAAAATAAGAATATTTGAAACTTTTTTCTTTGTTTTGTTGTTGTTTGAGACATACTGCTGTGCAGCCTTGGCTGTTGTGGACTTATTCTATAAACCAGGCTGGCCTCAAACTCAGGAATCTGCCTGCCTCTGCCTAACAAGTGCTGGGATTAAAGACATGTATCACCACTGCTTGTCAAAACAAATTAATTAAATTAAATAAATCTCCAAAGGGAAAGTGCAGAAATAAACAGAGAAAAAATAAAGAAAAAAAAAAGAATACACAAGTAGACAAAAGAAAAACTTCCTTAAAACAACCACAGAGCCACCTTCCATCTTTGTGCTCAGTCCAGGTTCTGCCTTCTGGAGCCACTGATTTTATATTCTGCCTGAACAACCTTGTGCCCTTTGAAAATTGATATCATACATCCTGGACCTTCCTAGAGCACACATTCTTCGGTTCTTCCTGGTGTCTTGATTGACCTGGTTGCCTGTTTCCAAGCATTCCAAGGTCTACTTCTCTTTGAAAGCTACATGAATCGTCAAGACACACACCGGTAACAGCAGGCAACTGTCACTGCCCATATCTTCACATATTTTCAAAACCCTTCTTCTCTTAATAATGCTAGGATCATTTTAGCCTTCCATGGAAATCATAACTCTTATTACTAAAATAGTGAACCTACAATGACCTTCTAGCCCTTCTCACATTCAGTAATAAGCAGTCTACTTGTTCATTCTAAACCAAGGACTAAACCAAGGACTAAGGTGACTCGAATTTCTTCCTCTTGTAAGACTTCATTCCAATCTGTTGAGATTTCACTGGATCCTGATTCAATCTCCTTCCTGTTTCCTGGAATCTGTGATTTACATCAACAATGATGACCTTAACTACTTCTTAAGAAAAGCTAGAAGACAGAAGAATATGACAAATCTCAAAGCCTTCCATCCAGGATGATATAAATCTATTAATATAGACTTAAAGCAATATTTCAAGCTGACATTGTATTAAAGGGAAATTAAAAACACTCAAAATACCAAAACACCACACCGTGCAAGGAAAATTAAGAACAGTCTCACCAAGGCTTTTTCTTTGTGGACTGTGTGTGCATGGCTTCACTGCATCACTCTAAATCTGGTTGATTTGTTTGTGTGTGTTGTCCTCTGAGAAATCAGTTTGTTTGCCATGGGATCATCTAACTCAGTCATTCACATGACAGAAATCAGTTTTCAGTCTGGTCCTTTGAGGCACTTTGAATTTAGCTGAAAACTTGCTCAACCACCTGCAACTGTCTGGTGTTGAATCATGACAATTTTTCATCAGAGACCCTATAGCAATGGGTAATTGCTAATGATGAGAGTGCCAGGTGGCTCTCAAGTGTGGGCCAAAACAATTTCTATAAAACTTAATAAAGAGATTTCTTTTAAATGAATAAGTCAAGACATCTCAGATATAGACTAATTCAACTGAAGATCATATTTTCTGCAGCTAAGATGTAACCTATCATTTGACTTAAATCAGCGCACTCAAAATTTATTCCAACATTTATTTGTGTGACACGAGCAACTTACTTAGCCTTCACTAATTATCTCCATCTTGCCATCTCTAGGATTTCCTAACAATGAAAATCAGAATGTCTAGAAATAAATTACCTTAATTTCCAAGTCTGACCATGGCATCACAATGATACCTGAAAATAAGTGCCCAAGGCTCAAGGCTGGATGAATGACTTTCCTCTGAAAGCACTCGTTAGGTTAGAACTTCTTTGTTTTAAATTTTGTCAAGAGGGGAAAAATGATGCTGCCAACTACTTCTTTTGCATGTTCTCCATCTAATTCACTTAGTCTCCTGGCTTGCCTTTACCTCCAGAATCTTTTGGTACAAATTCAAAACAGTGTTCTTCACATTGAACTACAATGGAGTCCTTGAACTTCTGGCCAGAATTTATAAGTGGAAAAAAATACAGCTATGGTAAAGTAAATTATTCTTCAATAACAAATTTAACCTCGTACCCCATCAGTTTAATATATAAATATTTCCTTCTCACAGTTACATCTCTCTTGTGCCAGAAGGACTAACGAAGCCACTTACAGAAAGGGGGTGTATTGTGGCTCGTGGTTTAAGAGAACAGTACGTCATGGCAGAAAAGACGTGATAATGGGATTTTGAGGCACCTGTCCACATTATGTTCAAAGTGAGAAGAGAAAAATGATTGCTAGTGCTCAGCTCACCTTCTCCTTCTTTATCCTATTTCTTAGTCCAGAGCCTTTGTCTGTGGGGTGATATTGCCTTACTTTGGAGTGAGTCATCCTTCCTCTAGAAACACCCACCTAGATACACTCAGAATGTTTCTCCTGGGTGAAGTGGATAGTGAAGATTCACCACCTCATTCATGGTTCCTGTTCTACTCGGTTGGTAAAAATTCTGATTAGCATGATCTTTCAGTGACTGGTGATGTTGAATGTATGATCATTTTGGGAAGCCACAATCCTAACCTATGGCTTTCAGGGCATTGAGAAGGGAGGGAAAGGTGAAGCATGGTAGCTTCAGACCACCTTAGTTTGGAGAAAAAGAAACATATCACTCTCCTCCACATGGTTACAAATGGCCAGCATCCACATCCCTTGTGGTCAGAAAGCAAATAAACTAAATGCTGGAAGCAGTATAAGTCTTTCACGTGGTGTTTCTTAAATTCAAAATAATAAGAATGTGTCATAATGTGCTTCTCTTGGTGATCTCTTGGGATTAAAACTTTCCTATAAACTCAGTTCCTGGATTATTAACTATTTTGGCAACAGTTATGACTGTGTAGTCTGTGGCGAATGAAGGACATTTACGTTAAATACAGCACTTATAGTCTTGTATTTTCCTAAGGTGTGTAGAGCCGCAGTTCTCTTCCACAGGGTGACTTTGTCCCTGCTCTGGCAATCATGCACATCAGGTAGAGTCTCATGTGTCATGGCAGTACAAAGGGCAAGGAACACCCAGAGAGAAGACACGTGTATATCGAGGCCATCACGCAAGAGAAACTGTGGGCCCAGGGAGCTCAGAGGTTGCGATACCGGGCACTGCAGCCTCCGCACACAGATCCAATATTTTGGAATCAACTGATCATGGGCTGAAATCTCCAGAACTGTAAGCCAATGCACTTCTTTTCTCTATATAAGTGTATTGCCTCAGGTCCTGTGTTATAGTGGTAGGCGGCTGATTCCACAGGAGTTGATGCCAAATTTCATTTTGTGCATGCTTTCATCTATGAACTTGCCAGCATTGAAGGAACTAGTAAAAAACATCACTTCCCCATCAAAAAAAAAAAAGAAAAACCAGTTTTAATCCTATTCCAGAAGTTGATAGACTTGAAAAAAATCTGGAAGAAGTGAGCTTTTTACTTAACTGTGACATCACCCATTGCTGAGTGAAGGATAATGAGCGCTGTGTAAAGAGCATAGAAGGAAGCCAGGAGTTGCGAGTTCTGATCACAGTTCTGTCACTTACCATCTGTGTAAGCTCCAGAAAAGCACTTCTCTTCCATGGTCCTCAGTGTTCCCATCTACAAAATAACCAATATAACACCAGCTGAGCTTGTCTCATGGGTCTACTGTGTCCATCAAATACAATAAGCAGAAAGAGTCACGGACAACCGTCAAGTGTCACTGCGGCACTCAGAGACTCAGGGCAGCACCTTAAGCTGAGAGCTGACAAATCTAAAAATAGCCACACTAAAAACGAGTAGAAAATAAGTATAAAAGAACATCAAATTTTTCTAAATTTAAGCCAGTGCTTTATCAAATAGGAAATTACATGGGACTTAGATGTTTCTTTGAAGTGTGAAGGAAACGTGAAAACTTGCTGGCACTCTCCCACTACCTCAGCAGTGAAGAAAGAGTGTGTCCAGGGCTCTCCAATTCCTCTCTGAAGTTCTGTGGCCTCCACATCTCTCTGGAATGGAAGACTTATGGAGGAGGTTATGAGTATTGGATAAATTCAGATTTTCCCCTTTTTAATTGTTTACATTTGTTCTTGAGCAGTTTTGCACAATGTATACAGTGCATTCTGATTACTGTCACCCAGCCTTCTCTTATCTCCTTCCCACCCCATCACCCACCCCTCTTTCCTACAAGGCCCTTTCTCATAATCATTCTTTTCATCTTTTCTGTGACACACTCAGTTTTTGGTTTTTGTTTATTTTTGAAATTGTAATTACATCATTTCTCTCTTTGCTTTTTTTCGATCCAAATCCTCTCATATACCCCTCCTTGGTCTCTCTCAAATTCATAGCTTTTTTATTAATTGTTGTTGAATACATATATGTATATATATTAGGATTAGATATGCATATCTATTCCTAAATACATAAATACAACCTGCCCAGTCTATATAATATTATTGATATATATATACCGAGATATATTTTTTTTTCAGATTTGACTATTTGATATTGGATAATCAATTAATGTGCTCTTGCCTGGTGTGGCGGTTTGAATAGGTATGAATAGGTACCTATGTCAAACACATAGATTCCTGTGTTTGAATGCTTAGCCATAGAGAGTGACACTATTAGGAGGTTTAGTCTTATCTGAGGATGTATGGCCTTGTTAGAGGAAGCGTGTCACTGTGGAAGAGGGACTTTGAGGTGTTAAATGCTCAAGCTATACCCAGTGTGAAAGACACCCAGTCTCCTCCTGGCTGCCTTCAGATAATGACGTAGAACGTTGGGCTCCTCCAGTTCATCTGCTGCAGCTGCCCTGCTTCCTGCTCGAAAACTGTAAGCCAGCCCTAATTGTTTTCTTTACAAGAATGACCATGGTCGTGGTGTCGTTCCACAGCAATAGAATTCTCACTGAGGCGCGTGGGATGACCCTTTCACATGTTCCTAGCATTCCTGAGCTGCCTCTGGTTTTTTGTGTAGCATTTCCGCTATCTCATGAGCTTCCGTCTACCCCCTTCAGCGCGTGTGTTGTTGTTCTTGTTCAGTTCAAGGTGAGGCAGTGGTGACACCAGTGAGACTTCACAGATGTAGCTTCTGACCATCTTAGGGGACATGATCTCATAGCAAACTCTCTGATCTGTCCTCAGCTATTATAAACATTCTGCTCCCTCTTGTGCACTGATCCCTGTGCCTTAGAAGCCAGAGTTGTTTTGGGGATGTATCAGTTTGGACTAGGGATCCACAACTGAGTGTTTTGATTGGCGTGCTTTGCTGTTCTGGGCTCTGACTGTTGCAAAGAGTTTACCTTGATGAAGGGTGAGGACTACATTTTTCTGTGGGCATACAAACCAGTATTTACAACATAGCTAGAGATAGTGCTGGTTTAGTAAACTGGTGGTTGTAGGCTCTTCTCAAGATCTATGATTTCAATAGCCCTGGACAGTTGTATAGATTTCCAGTACCAGGTATGATTTCCCTCTTGTGGAACCAGTCTTAAGTACAATTAGAGAGCTGTTAGTTACCACCAAGGTATGTGCTCCACTCCTGTACCCTTAGGGTTATCATGCCATGCAAATTATTTTTGTGTTCATAAGCTTCATAGCTCTGTAGAACAGTTAGTTGCTTCCCTTCTTTGTAAGCTCACATGACACCTTCTAGTGAGCCTCAGGGAGGGGGGTTCAAATAGGCTCCAGCTCAGTCTCCTCTAGGCCCTGCATCTGAAGTGCATGGTGTTGGCGACAATAGGGACTTCCTTCCCACCTCTGGTGGGTAATCAAGGGCAATAGCAATAGGACTATAACTCAAAAGAAGGCTTCCCATCCTGCTGTTGGTGTTCTTGTCAGGTCATCTTTAGCTCTTGAGGGAATCATTGTCAGCCCAAGTGCAAAATTTTTATTTAAACTATATGTGAAAAACGACACCCTTCACAATAGCCACTAATAACATAAAGTACCTTGGTGTGACACTAACCAAGCAAGTGAAAGACCTGTTTGAGAAAAACTTCAAGTCTCTGAAGAAAGAAATGGAAGGAGATATCAGAAGATGGAAAGATCTCCCATGCTCATGGATTGGTAGGATTAACATTGTGAAAATGGCCATCCTGCCAAAAGCAATCTACAGATTCAACGCAATTCCCATCAAAATACCAACACAATTCTTTACAGACCTTGAAAAAAAAGATTCTCAGCTTCATATGGAGAAACAAAAAACCCAGAGTCTCTAAAACAATCCTGTACAACAACAAATCATCTGGAGGCATCTCCATCTCCGATCTCAAGCTGTACTACAGAGAAATAGTAATAAAAACTGCACGGTATTGGCATAGAAACAGAATGGTGGATCAATGGAACTGAAGAGAAGACCCAGAAATAAACCCACACACCCATGAATACTTGATTTTTGACAAAGAAGCCAAAACCATTCAATGGAAAAAGGATAGCATCTTCAACAAATGGTGCTGGTCCAACTGGATGTCTACATGCAGAAAAATGCAAATAGATCCATATTTATCACCCTGCACAAAACTAAAGTCCAAGTGGATCAAAGATCTCAAAATAAAACCAGATACTTTAAATCAGTTAGAAGAATAAGTGGGGAATAGCCTAAAACTCATTGGCACAGAAGACAACTTCTTGAACAGAACACCAACAGCACAGGCTCTAAGAGCAACAATCAATAAATGGGACCTCATGAAACTGAAAAGCTTCTGTAAAGCAAAGGACACCATCATCAAAACAAAACGAATGCTGACAGATTGGGAAAGAATCTTCACCAACCCTCTATCTGACAGAGGGCTAATATCCAGTATATATAAAGAACTAAAGAAGTTAAAAAGCAACAAATCAAGTAATCCAATTAAAAAATGGGGAACAGAGCTAAACAGAGAATTCTCAACAGAGGAATATTAAATGGCAGAGAAACAGTTAAAGAAATGCTCAACCTCATTAGCCATTAGGGAAATGCAAATCAAAACAACCCTGAGATTTCACCTTACACCCATCAGAATGGCCAAGATGAAAAACTCAAGCGACAACACATGCTGGAGAGGTTGTGGAGAAAGGGGAACCCTCCTCCACTACTGGTGGGAATGTAAACTGGTACAACCACTTTGGAAGTCAATCTGGCACTTTCTCAGGCAATTAGGAATAGTGCTTCCTCAAGACCCAGCTATACCACTGCTAGGTATATACCCAAAATTTGCTCAAGTACACAACAAGGACATTTGCTCAACCATGTTTATAGCAGCTTTATTTGTAATATCCAGAACCTGGAAACAACCCAGATGTCCATCAACAGAGGAATGGATACAGAAATTGTGGTATTTTTACACAATGGAATACTACTCAGCAATCAAAAAGGAGGAAATCATGAAATTTGCAGGCAAATGGTGGGATCTAGAAAAGATCATTCTGAGTGAAGTATCCCAGAAGGAGAAAGACAAACATGGTATATACTCACTTATATAGACCTATACGATATGATAAACATAATGAAATCTATACACCTAAAGAAGATAAACAAGAAAGCAGACACAGGGTAAGATGATCAATCCTCACTTAGAAAGACAAATGGGATGTGCATTGGATGTATGACAGGAGTCTACCGCAGAAGGCATCTGAAAGACTCTACCTAACAGTGTTTCAAAACAAATACTAAGACTCATAACCAAACCTTCGGCAGAAGGGGAGTTAGTATGATGAGGAAAGGATAGGAGCTCCACAAGGACCAAATATATCTGGGCACAGGGTCTTTTCTGAGACTGACATTCAACCAAGGACCATGTATGGATATAACCTAGAACCTCCACTCAGATGTAGCCTGTGGTAGCTCAGTAACCAATTGGTTTCCCAGAGTAAGGGGAACAGGGACTATTTCTGACAGGAACTCAATGACTGGCTCTTTGGTCTCCCCACCCCCCCCCCAAGGGAGGAGCAGTCCTGCTAGGCCACAGAGGAGGACTCTGAAGATACCTGATAAAACAGGGTCAGATGAAAGGGGAGGAGGTCCTCCCCAATCAGTGGACTTGGAAAGGGGCAGGGAGGAGATGAGGGAGGGATGGTGGTGCATGCCTGTGATCCCAGCACTCAGGGAGGCAGAGGCAGGTGGATCTCTGTGAGTTCAAGGCCAGCCTGGTCTACAAAGTGAGTCCAGGACAGCCAAGGCTACACAGAGAAACCCTGTCTCAAAACAACAACAACAACAACAATAAAAAAGAACTCAGAGTCAAAAAATAAACAACCCCTTCAGAAAATGGACTGTGACCTGAACAGAGAGTTATCAAAAGAAGAAAACATGGTTAAGAAACATCTCAAAAAATGTCCACTACCCCTATCAATTAGGGAAGTGCAAATAAAAACAACTTTAAGACTTCATCTTACCTCAGAATGAGAAAGAACAACAAAGTAACTGACAACAAATGCTGTGGGGTTGGCAGGGATGTGGAAGGAAGAGAACCCCCATTCACTTAATGGGATTGAAAACTTGTCCAGCCATACTGGAAATCAGTGTGGAGAATTCTCAAAAAGCTAAAAGTATGGAGGAATGGATACAGAAATTGTGGTACATCTACACAATGGAATATTACTCAGCGATAAAAAACAAGGAAATCATGAAATTTGCAGGTAAATGGTGGAATCTGGAAAAGATCATCCTGAGTGAGCTGTCCCAGCAGCAGAAAGATGCACATGGTATATACTCACTCATACAGACCTATAATATAGAATAAACCTACTAAAATCTGTACACCTAAAGAAATTAATTAAGAGAGAGGACTCTTGCTAAAATGCGCAATTCCTATCCAGAAAGGCAAAGAGGATGGACATCAGAAGAAGGAGACAACAGGGAAAACAAGTCAGAAGCCTGACACAGAAGACCTCTGAAAGGCTCTGCCCTGCAGACGATCAAAGCAGATGCTGAGACTTATAGCCAACGTTTGGGCAGAGTGTATGGAATCTTATGAAAGAAGTGGGAAACAGTAAGATCTTGGAGAGGACAGGAACTCCACAAGGAGAGCAACAGAACCAAAAAATCTGAGCACAGGGGTCTTTCCTGAGATTGATACTCCAACCAAGGACTATGCATGGAGATAACCTAGAACCCCTGCACAGATGTAGCTCATGGCAGTTCAGGGTCCAAGTGGGTTCTATAGTAATAGGAACAGGGACTATCTCTGACATGAACTGCTTGGCCTGCTCTTTGATCACCTCCCCCTGAGGGGGAAGCAGCCTTACCAGGACACAGAAGAAGACAATGCAGCCACTCCTGATGAGACCTGATAGACTAGGATCAAAAGGAAAGAAAAGAAGACCTCCCCTATCAGTGGACTTGGAGAGGGGCATGCATGCAGAGGGTGGATTGGGACGGGAGGGGGAACCACATGGGGGACACAAAGTGGACAAAGTGTAATTGATGAAGAATTTTTTAAAAAGCTAAAAATAAATCTACCATATGAGCCACCTATAACACTCCTTGACATATTCCCAAATAACTCAACATCCTGCTGTATAGATACTTGCTCAGCTACGCTCATTGCTGCTCTATTCACGAGAGGTGGGAAATAGAAATGGTCTAAATGTCTTACAGCTGATTAATAGATAATAAAAATGTGTTACACAGAGAGAGAGAGAGAGAATAGATAAAATGCTATTTTGCTGCATTTTGCTGTAAAGCAAAATGAAACCATCAACAGTGCAGGTCAAAGGATAGAGCTAGAAAAAGTCATCATATTGAGTGAAGTAAGCCATGCACCACCATACCCAGCTTCTTTGAGTTCTTTATATAGTCTGGATATTAATCACTCTCAAATGTTGTTATAAAAGAATAAAAATCCCAACCATTCTATTTTACCAATAAAGACTCAGGAGCCAGATGCTGGAGTAAAAACCTGCTAGCTCAGAGAGGTAGAGAAAGTACCCACCTTTCTTCTCAGTTTACATCCCGATGGAAAAAGCCCAAAAGGCTCACTAGCTCAGCTGACAGCCCAGGAGGAAAAGGCCAAAAACCCAAGGCCAAAAGTTTGGTAGCTCAAAACTCAAAAAGCCCAAAAAGCCAGAGAGCTAAGGCTCAAGAGCTAGAGAGCAAAAGACCTTTCTCCTTCAACAGGCTGTCCTAAATACCCCTCAACTCAAAGTGCTGCCTACTTTTTAATCCCTGTTACTCTTGACCTAGAGTTAACTTTACTAAGTCCTGTGTACAGAAAGCTCTTGGATTAAAGGTGCTAGGGCTGGGTGAACCACAACATAATCACCTGTTTACAAGAAATAGAAAGTTCTTGGATTAAAGGCATTTGATAGGGCTCAACCATACCAAACAAGAAACAGGTTTCTACAGTTCACAATTTTGGGGGAGCAAATATTCTGCAACATTCAAATGTATAGTTGGTAAAGATTTTCTTCCAGTCTCTGGGTTTCCTCTTCACCAGGATGATTGTTTGTTTCTGCAGAAGCTTTTTAGTTTCATGAAGTTCCTCTCATCGGTTGTTGGCCTTAATTCTTGGGCAAATGTTCAGGATGTTCTTTCTTTCCCACACTTACATCGTGTGGTGGATTGCCTGTGTTCTTCCAGCAGTTCCAGCTTTTATGTTTAGGTCTTTGATCCACTGAGAGCTAGTTTTATACAAAGCGGAAGATTCAGGTCTATTTTCATTCTTCTGCATATGGACATCCAGCTTTCCCAGTACTGTTTGTTGAGGATCATTTCTTTTCTCCATTGTTCTGTTTTGGCAAGTTTGTCAAGTGTTAAATGACTGACGTTTGATTTTATTCCATTGGTCTACCTGTTTGTTTTTGTGCCAGTATCATATTGTTTTTATTGTTATGTCTCTGTAATATCTTAAGATTTGGCATTGTAAACTCTCCAGCATTGTTAATTTTGTACAGGAATGTTTTGGCTATCTGGTGACCCAATTATTTTTAATCAATATTGTCTATGTGACCACAGGTTTTGAACTAGTTTTTGTAACCCAAGGGGCTCAGGAGTGGGTAGAAAACTGGTGACAGTGCATGCCTGCACACATTCCAAATCTATCCGTAAACAGTTGTTCATCAAGGGGTTAGGATCTGTGACCGACTGTTGTCAGGCCAAGTATTTTTTTTCATTTATTTATTTTTTTAATGACTTTACAGCCTGACTGAAGCCTCCTTCTTTCCCTCCTCCTAGTCCTGCCCTTCCACCTTCCTCCCCTGCTTTCCCCTGCCCTTTCTCAGGGAAAGAGAGCCCGCCCATGGATTCCAACACACCCTGGCACATCAAGTGGCAGCAGGGCTAAGCACATCTTCGCCCACTGAAGTCTAGCCAGGCGGCCCACCTGGGGGAGAGAGACCAAAGGCAAGCAACAGAGTGACTGACAGACAGCCCTACTTCCATCGTTAGGGAACACACATGATGACCAAGCTGCATGTCTGCTCCATATGTGTAGGGGGCCTAGCCAGCCTGATTGGCTCAGTCTCTGTGAGCCTACATGGGTTCAAGACCTACTCTATAGGTCTTCTAAAGATGACCTTGACCCCTCTGGCTCACTCAATCCTTCCTCTCGTTCTTCCACAAAACTCCTGGAACTCAACCTATTGTTTGGCTGTGGGTCTCTACGTCCATTTCCACCAGCTGCTGGATGAGGCCTCACAGAGGACAGTTGGCTAGACTCCTGTCTGCGAGCACAGCAGGGTAAAATTAATGGTGTCAGGCGTGGTCTTTCCCATGGGGCAGGTCTCAAGCTGGGCCAGTCATTGGCTTGCCATTCCCTCCATCTCTGCTCCTTCTTTATCCCTAAACTTCCTATAGGCAAGACAAATTCTGGGTCAAAGGTGTTGTGGGTGGGTTGGTATCCCCCTTCCTCTACTGGGAGCCCCCAGCTACAGGTGGTGGTAACTTCAGGCTCCATATCCCCTGCTGCTGAGTCTCAGATAGGATAACCCCCATAAACCACTGGGAGCCTCCCCTGTCCCAGAGATGTCCCCTCACCAATTTCTGATCTTTCTTCTGGTCCTCCCCTACACACACACACACACACACACACACGCACGCACTGCTATCCCCATACCTGATCTCCATCCCCATTTCCCTCCCCACACCTTCTCCAACCCAGCTCCCTCCCTCCATCTACTTCAGACATGTATTTTATTTCCCCTTTTGAGAGAGATTCAACTATCCTCCCTTGGGCCCTTCCTGGAGCGTTTGGATCTGTAAATTGTAGGAGGTCCATCCTGTACTTTATGGCCAATAACATCCACTTATTAGTGAGTACATACCATGTGTGTCTTTCTGCCAAGCCTTGCATAGACCCAGTACCGGCTGCTATAACTGCTATGAGATTATGTTTGCAGAGTTTGTCTCATACCCTGAAGACAGCATTTCATAACCCTTCTTGCTATCATCTGGCTCTTAGAGTCTTTCTGATTCCTGTTCCATGATGTTCTCTGAGTCTCAGAGGTGGAGGCATAAATGTCCTATTTACACCCAAAAGTGGCTGGACACTTATCCATCTCAGCACCTTAAACAGAATATGAATCTCCCTGTTGATCAGCATTCCCTGGAAAGGGAAATTTTTCTTACTAATGATGAGACCAGTTTCTGAATATCCAGGCAAGGTGGTGATAATATGCACCTATATTCGGACCTTAATTTCAAGTTCATAAAGTTCCGTCTATTTTATTTTTCACACTCTCATCTGTAAAATGTGCTTCAATAATTGGAGTACCTATGTTGAGGATGGACGTGGGCACTACGTGGGATGATGCTACATCATGTTCAAAAGATGACATCCATGACTGCTGATATTTTGTCATCTGGCATTTAACTTTATAGGGACTAACACTGACTTCTGAAATCTATCTCTGTGTGAGCACTTTCATTCATGGTTCTCCTTCAACAACTTTAAGTGTCATAAAAATCATGTTGAGTTATGAATAGATGATTTTATTCTCGTTGTGGTTTTACCAAAATAATAGTTTACAGTTTTAAAAATCAAATGCAGGCTGTACACCTTAATGACAGCTGCATTTTGTGGCGGCACTCATAAGCCTCACCCCTCAGTTCTTTGACATCTCCTGCGCTATGGAGCGCCACGTTTCAAAATGGTAGATCTATGCGGAAAGGTGTCAATTTGTTCCATGTCACATGGTGCATATCAACTTTCTCCTATTGTGTTAATTGTTTTTTGTCAAACAAATTCAAAAGTTATTCAGTTTTGCTAGACTTCAAAAAGAAAAAAAAAACAGATCAGGCAAGCTATAAATTTCAGAAGCTGCTGAGAGAAGACTGGGGCTATGAAGGAAAAGACGTTAAGCCAGCATGGAGGTCAGTCATGTGGCAGACAAACAGCCACACAGCCTAGAGAGGGGCTTCCCAGTCACATCAAGGGAGCCCAAAGTGCCAGTCAAAGCATGCCCTAAGCCAGTGTCTAAAAGAGACAGACAGACAGACAGAAACAAAGAAAAAATAGAAAGAAAAGGTTGTATCTTGTGGCTGTTTATAGGCTGCTGAGGACAGGAAGGAAGGAAGGAAAGAAGGAAGGAAGGAAGGAAGGAGGGAAGGAGGGAGGGAGGGAGGGAAAGAGGGAGGGAGGGAGGGAGGGAGGGAAGGAAGGAAGGAAGGAAGGAAGGAAGGAAGGAAGGAAGGAAGGAAGGAAGGGAAGATTGTATCTCATGGCTTTTTGAGACACTCTGCTGGGGACAGAAATTGTGGGATGGAAAGTATATTCTCCCACTAAAGGGGTAATTATTCCAACTATCTCTTTAACATGGCTCAACCTTTGCCTGCCTGCCTAGGGGTAAGACCACATTCCTGAATGGTGGTCCCTTAGCTAGGGAATTGACAAGCCTGACTGGATTTAGTCCTTTATCCTTTAGGTAGTTTGGAGTGTCAGGTCTCCTCCTAGTTGCCATTAGGGAATTGGGCCAATAAATAACTTGGCTTCCTTGAGAATTTAACATTTTTAAATGCAATACACACACACACACACACACACACACTCACTCACTCACACACACACAGAGTTCCTTTCACTCTTTTAATATAAAGCTAAATCAATATTCAGTGTTGATATAATTGAAGGTATTTAAGTATTATCTGCAGCTGAACCTCTTATAGCAATAACTTCTCTTTCTTCAAACAGCTTTTGTGTTTCCCTTGGTAATAATGACTTTATTTTTCATTTTCTCGATTTCTTACATTTCTATGTCTAATTGTTCCCCTAGTCAGTCTAATAACATTCTAATCTCCTCTCAGTATGGACAACACATCTGGTAAACTACCCACAGTTTCATTTAATTGAGTCCCTCAGGGAGAGGTCACCCTTAGCTTTGCTCTGTATTGCAGTTTTCTGGACCAGCTCACGCCACCTCCCTTTCAGTCTCTCCCTGAGACTTCCCCTTTGGCTGGTTAATATTGGGTCCCTTTCTCCCAGTTCCCTACATTTATCTCTCTCCTTTCATTCTTTACCCAGCCTAATTGATAGCTTAGGAAGTTACTGACTGTTGAGTTGTAAATAAGCATCTCTTAAAATTGAGTGCCACTCCATTATCTCTGCTTCAGTGGTTCTGTTGACAGGTCAGATATTCTGGCTGTTTCCACGTGTTCATCTTTCCCCCTAGAATTGCTTTGCAATTAGTTCTCTGCATTAATCTTCTCTGATCCTTCTCCTTCTGCCCCGCTCTCCCGAATTGGTCTTTCTTCTCTTTCTCGCTTTTCACTCTTTTCCATGAAGGCTAAGTGTTTTTAGCAATATTTGACTATCATTTGCTAAGTTCTAATATATAAATCCTAAGTGTCTCAAGGTATGTCTCTGTGGACCAGCCATATATAGATATCTGCTTTTATGGAAAAAAAAAACTTAAATTTTGTCCTAAAGTCTTAGTTTAAATTGATTTCAGAAAATATATTTTTTCCTGGTTGTTTCTGGCTGAAGCTTCTAGTTGGACACCAGTCTGATTTCTCCAAGTTTGATGACATAGGTAAGTGTGTCTCCACAATAGGGACTTACCATCAGGTTGTAAAGAGTAACGAATGGCCTGGCAATAGCCTGTGATTTTTGGATGGACAGGCCAATGACTCAAAAAGATGTGACACATTCCTGGAACTGGACATTTTGCTCAATGGCCTAAGATGTCTAGTTGAGGCATTGTCTCTCCCATTAAAACTCCAGTTATATCCCTTTTATATGTGTTTATATATTAGGAAGCTTCTAAAGGAGCAGGTTTCTATATGACCTTTCAATGGCTTTTAGCATTGTTTGTCCCTATAATCCCTCCTTCCCTGCCCTCTTTATCTTCTCCCAGATTCTACCCTCCTGTTCTGGTTTCCCCTTTATCTCTTTATGGCATTATACTATATTTCCCTTCTTTGGAAGAAGAAAATACACTTTAAGTCTTTTCTTTAATTACACAAGTATCACATGAACACATTTATGTTAAAATCCATATAATTATAGAATTTTTTTAAGTTGTCCAAAACACCCTTCAATCTCAGTGCTTTCCTTACAAGGAAAGAGTTGTAGGTTTCATGTAGCCATTTAGGATTTTATAGCCAACTTTTATTTATTGCATATGGAAAAGTTGGGGGGGGGAGAAAGAAAATGTTTTTAGCCAAAGTTGGGCCACATTGTATATACTCGTTTTCAAATCCCCCTATTTCTTTTTCCATTTAGCTCAGTGGGCCACTGACACACCTCAAATCCCAGCACTCGAAGACTGACACAGAGCTGGGAGTGCAAGCCCACGCTGTTGTTGTTGATGATGATGATGTTTTAGGAATTCCTTCATGGTGTTTCCGAAAGCGTGTGTGTGTCATTTAGTTAACTATTAACCTATTGGTAAAATGTTTTATGACTTCAGACTTCATAAACGTCTTTGTTCTTTATAAACATGTGTAATCATTTATTTGAACTGAAGATCAGAAACTGAATTGCTGAGTTAAACTTGTATTTTGGTCCCAGACAGATGATAATGTTTAATCCCAGCATAATATCACACAGAAATCAGACACGAGTCCTGTTTCCGACGGTGTGGTCTGGCGTCACAGAGGCAGTCAGAGCAAGTTCACTGTCACCCTACCACTTACTCTTGTTCCCCATCTTGGGTCATTTGTTGTCGATATAGTTGTTCCCTGGTGTTCCAGCAGCAGCAGCCACGTGCATACGGGGTCTTACATTCAGGGTAGCCTGAAATAGTGCTTGATCAAGCCCAGTAACATGTCACAGACATATCAGACAATGCATAACAGCATGGCCTATTATATTATTCCAGAACTCTTACGTTATAACAGTGCTTCAGCTCTACCTAAGATAAGCAGGATTCTTCTGATCAGGAAGTAATGAGGAGGGATGCTTCATGTTAGGGCATCTAATGTCAAAATGGTACCTGAATTATTTATTGGCACTTTCCGTGCACCAGCAATCTTTCCAGGTGGCTCTTGAGTATATCCAGAAGTGAAACACAGCAAAAGATAAACTCCAAAGTCAGGTCTGAAGGCATACATCTCCTCTGAAAGATCAATTGTTCTGTCTTGCTTTTCCTTAACATACCTGGGCTGTTTCTTTCTTCTGGCTGCCTTGTGGTCTGCCTGGTAGGTCTTACAGTGACTGGATTGCAGCCTCACACTGACCGTATAGCTGTCTTCCTCTTTACTCCCACCTTCCTTTGAAAAAGATGTTCCTACTTGAATGTGTAGCGTGCCAGACATTTACCATTAAGCTGCCTTTGGATTCCAGTTAGACATACAACAACCCTATCAATTGACAACCTATCTATTAGGGACAAACCCTTCTCCTCTTAACAAACCTTTGTCCGCTTTGTCCACTTAATCTTAGGTGTCTAGATTTTCTTTCTATCTGCGGTGTCCCCTACCTAGTACTAGTCCTCTTGGAATTATTTTCGTTCCTGAATGATTCCCTCATGCTAATGATAAATGAGGTCAGAAGAAAGAAATAGAAAGTGACTTCCAGATAACCATATGTGATGATTCCTATGTAACTTCACATGCAAATACCTATTTCTTTCATTGGCTATGATTACTTTTTACCTAAATATTCTCTTTATCCATTGAGCTGTTCCTTTCAAAGACTCAAGGAAAGAAAGAAGAAAGCTTCCATTGTTGCATCAAACACAGATAAGTTCATCCGATGTAATGGCTCCCTCTCATCTTATTTCTGTAGCTGAGGATAAAAAGAACATCTCCAGAAGAGACCTAAAGAACAGCCACATTAATTAAAGGAAAGGATTTTTTAAAATAACTAATGGACACACAAAGGAGCCTCATTAGTGGGAATATTTCCTCTGAAAGGGCACACACGCTGTGAATAAGAGTGTTATGGCTGGTTCTTTTTTAACAAAGTGAGACCTTTCGTCTTTTTGCTATTAATAACACAGGATGAAGAGAGTGAATCTAGGGGAGTTTTGTAAATATGCCATCATAACAGAAAAATTATCAGATCTCAGGGTCTCTAGTTCTGTCTGTTCTGGGATAAGACTTTTCCTCACTGCTTTTGCCATGACCAGAGAAGAATTAAGAAGTAGGACTCTTATAAGTGAGTATATGCCATGTGTGTCTTTCTTCTTCTGGGATACCTCACTCAGGATGATCTTTTCTAGTCCCACCATTTGCCTGCAAATCTCATGATTTCCTTGTTTTTAATTGCTGAGTAGTATTCCATTGTGTAAATGTACCACAATTTCTGTATCCATTCCTCCATTGAGGGACACAACTGGGTTGTTTCCAGATTGTGGCTATTACAAATGAAGCTGCTATGAACATGGTTGAGCAAATGTCCTGGTTGTGTACTTGAGCATCTTTTGGATATATACCTAGGAGTGCTACAGATGGATCTTGAGGTAACACTATTCCTAATTTTCTGATAGAGGGCCTCTGAAAGACTCAACAGGGTATCAAAGCAGATGCTGAGATTCATAGCCAAACTTTGGGCAGAGTACAAGGAATCTTATGAAAGAAGGGGGAGATAGAAAGGCCTGGAGGGGACAGGAGCTTCCCAGGGAGAGCAATAGAACCAAAAAATCTGAGCCCAAGGGTCTTTTATGAGACTGATACTCCACCCAAGGACCATTCATGGCGATAACCTAGAACCCCTGCACAGTAGTATCCCATGGCAGCTCAGTCTCCAAATGGGTTCTCCAGTAAGGAAAACAGGAACTGTCTCTGACATGAACTCAGTGCCTGCCTCTTTTATTGCCTCCCCCTGAGGGAGCTGGGCAACCTTACCAGGCCACAGAGAAAGACAATGCAGCCAGTCCTGATGAGACCTGGAAGGCTAAGGTCAGATGGAAGGGTAAGAGGACCTCTCCTATCAGTGGACTAAGGGAAGAGCATGGGAGAAGAAGAGGGAAGAAGGGCAGGATTGGGAGGGGATGAGGGATGGGGCTACAGCTGGGATACAAAGTGAATAAACTGTAATAAATAAAAAAATAAATTTTATATATACTGGATATGAGTCCTCTGTCAGATAAAGCATTGGTGAAGATTCTTTCCCAATCTGTAGGCAGTCGCTTTGTTTTGATGACTGTGTCCTTTGCTTTACAGAAGCTTTTCATTTTCATAAGGTCCCATTTATTGATTGTTGCTCTTAGAGCCTGTGCTGTTGGTGTTCTGTTCAGGAAGTTTTCTCCTGTACCAATGAGTTCTAGGGTATTCCCCACTTTTTTTTCTAGCCGATTTAATGTGTCTGGTTTTATGTTGAGGTCTTTGATCCACTTGGACTTCAGTTTTGTGCAGGGTGATAAGTATGGATCTATTTTCATTTTTCTACATGTAGACATCCAGTTAGACCAGCACCATTTGTTGAAGATGCTATCTTTTTTCCATTGAATGGTTTTGGCATCTTTGTCAAAGATCAGGTGTCCATAAGTGTGTGGGTTTATTTCTGAGTCTTCCGTTTGGTTCCATTGATCCACCATTCTGTTTCTATGCCAGTACCATGCAGTTTTTATAACTGTTGCTCTATAGTACAGCTTGAGATCAGGGATGGAGATACCTCCAGAAGATCTTTTATTGTAGAGGATTGTTTTAGCAATTCTTGGTTTCTTGTTATTCCATATGAAGTTGAGAATTTTTCTTTCCAGGTCTGTAAAGAATTATGTTGGCAATTTGATGGGAATTGAATTAAATCTGTAGATTGATTTTGGTAAGATGGCCATTTTTACTATGTTAATCCTGCCAAGCCATGAGCATGGGAGATCTTTCCATCTTCTCATATCTTCTTCTAATTCTTTCTTCAGAGACTGGAAATTTTTTTCATACAAGTCTTTGACTTGCTTGGTTAGGGCTACACCAAGGTACTTTATGTCATTTGTGGCTATTGTGAAGGGTGTTGTTTCCCTAATTTCTTTCTCAGCCCTTTTGTCTTTTGTATACAGGAGGGCTACTGATTTTTTTGAGTTAATCTTGTATCCAGCCACTTTGCTGAAGGTGTTTATCAGCTGTAGGAGTTCCCTGGTAGAGTTTTTGGGATCACTCATGTATACTATCATATCATCTGCAAATAGTGATAATTTGACTTCTTCCTTTCCAATCTGTATCCCCTTGATCTCCTTCAACTGTCTTATTGATCTAGCAAGGACTTCCAGCACTATGTTGAAGAGATATGGAGAGAGTGGGCAGCCTTGTCTTGTCCCTGATTTCAGTGGGATTGCTTTAAGTTTCTCTCCGTTCAGTTTGATGTTGGCTATAGGCTTGCTGCATATCGCCTTTACTATGTTGTAAAGGATATGTGCCTTGTATCCCTGATCTCTCCAATACTTTAAACATGAATTGATGTTGGATTTTGCTCATATCCAGTATATATAAAGAACTAAAGAAGCTGAAAAGCAGCAAACAAAGTAATCCACTTAAAAAATGGGGAACAGAGCTAAACAGAGAATTCTCTGGAGAGGAATATCGAATGGCAGAGAAGCACTTAAAGAAATGCTCAACCTCATTAGCCATTAGGGAAATGCAAATCAAAACAACCCTGAGATTTCACCTTACACCCATCAGAATGGCCAAGATCAAAAACTCAAGCGACAACACATGCTGGAGAGGTTGTGGAGAAAGGGGAACCCTCCTCCACTACTGGTGGGAATGTAAACTTGTACAACCACTCTGGAAATCAATCTGGCGCTTTCTCAGACAACTAGGAATAACGCTTCCTCAAGATCCAGCCATACCACTTCTAGGCATATACCCAAAAGAGGCTCAAGTACACAAATAGGACATCTGCTCAACCATGTTTGTGGCAGCTTTATTTGTAATAGCCAGAAGCTGGAAACAGCCCAGATGCCCCTCAACTGAAGAATGGATGCAGAAACTGTGGTACATCTATACAATGGAGTATTACTCAGCAATGAAAAATAAGGAAATCATGAAATTTGCAGGTAAATGGTGGGACCTGGAAAGGATCATCCTGAGTGAGTTGTCCCAGAAGCAAAAAGACATACACGGTATATACTCACTCATATAAACATACAACACAGAATAAACCCACTAAAATCTGTACATCTAAGCATACTAAGCAAAAGAGAAGACCCTAACTAAAACGTCCAATCCCCATCCTGAAAGGCAAAGAGGATGGACATCAGAAGAAGAAGAAAACAGGAAACAACCTAGGAACCTGCTACAGAGGGCCTCTGAAAGCCAGAAGAAGAAAACAGGAAACAACCTCGGAACCTGCCACAGAGGGCCTCTGAAAGCCTCTGCCATGCAGACTGTGAAAGCAGATACTGAGCCTGATGGCCAACTGATGGGCAGAGTGAATGGAATTTTATGTAAAAAGTGGGAAATAGTAAGAACTGGAGAGGACAGGGTCTCCACAAGGAGAGCAACAGAACAAGAAAATGTGAACACAGGGAACTTCCCAGAGACTCATACTCCAACCAAGGACTATTCATGGAGATAATCCAGAACCCTGACAATGCAGCCACTTCTGATGAGAACTGATAGACTAAGATCAGAAAGAAGGAGAGGAGGACCTCCCCTATCAGTGGACTTGGGGAGGGGCATGCATGCAGAAAGGGGGAGGAGGGTGGGACCGGGAAGGGAGGAGGGAGGGGCTTATGGGGGGATACATAGACAAAAAGATGGATGTGTAAATACATAGATAGATGATATAGAAACTAGTGTGTCATTGTAAACTAAACTCTGCAGACAGAGCTACAGTAAAGAAAAATGTAGTCAGCTTTGAACAGCATGGAGAATTGTTTTAAGGACTCCAAAGACACCCAAAACTGCAGCTGTTCCTCTCCCTTACAAAAACTGTGTAGTATTTGCAATTATAGCATGTCTATTCTCCTAGGAACTACGACACCTTGCAGGCTTCCTTATCATTCTTAATACAATGTAAAGATAATGCTGTGAAAATACTTATCATAGGATATTAGTTAGAAAATAATGACAAAGGAAATTAGTCTATACATGTTCAACACAGATACAGTTTTTAAAAAACCATGTATCACATCTAATTGATTGAGCCTGGCATGTGAAATCCCCTGAATATGAGGGTAGGTCAGTTGTTTTCAAAGTAAGAACACTAAAGGTGAGGTTGAACCCTTAAGGTATTTCAAGGAAGCATGGAATGGTACATAGGGTTTAAATAACACACTAAAATATTCTTTGGAGCACATCCCATTATTGCACTGGCAGAAACAGTGTCAGATTCTCCCTAAGAAACTGGAAAAGTAAGCAGCTCAATGCACATTTTGACAGAGTGCAAGGCCCCTGCAGCTGAACTTCCATTCAGGACACACCTAATTATTGTGGACCAAATCCTATGAGTGACCACTAAGGCCAGTTCTGACTTTAAACATTTCTCTTTCCAACCAGAGGTATGGCCACAACATGCTTTTAAAGAGAAGCTTTTGTTTAGTTATTTAGTGGTGCTGATACATTGAATCTATGGCCTTTTGCATGCTGGGTGACTGCTGTACCATTAAGTTACGTTCTTAGCCCCTAAAGATGGGCATATTTTGAAAAATGCTTAAAGCTTCAGTTTTGGGAACTGATGAGCTATGTAATTATTAATCTTATCATGCAAGAAGTAATTCCATCTAAGGTATAGGCCCCCTAATTGTTTACTCCACCTAAATCAGGCTAGCAGTCTAGCTTAGCTCTGTATCAACTTAATTAGACATTGCTTACCTATTTTAACTTATATTCACATGCCTCTGTGTGGTTACAAACAAGCGAAGACAGCCAGGCAGAAGGTTCCCAGTGACTTAGCTGACCAGAGGATGAACAAACTTTCTCCGTATTCCACATTGTATTGCTCCAACCACGTTCTCCTTTGCTATAACCCACCTGCTGCCTACGAGCAAGCATTTCCTTTCATCCCACAGGGAGCCAAAAAGAGTCCCAGGAAGGGCTAACAAACCCCCTGTCATTTTGGAAATAAACTCTGAAGTCATGGTATCTCTTGACTTTGCTTAGCTGCTCAGCTAATTGATTAGTCAGTACTAAGGTGGAGGAGAAATGGGGACAGACTGACCTTCTCAAAAGACCAGGCTTGTATTTCAACTGGATTCTAAGTCAGAAAGTCCAGATACATGTTTGAGGGCCTGTAAGATGATCCTTTTTGAAAAACAAATATGCCCCCATTATAAAGTGTACCACTGTGGTGCAGAGCGGCAGTGAGAGTGTGTTGCAGGCATGTGGGGATAAAGGAATAAGGGAACCCTGAGCTTTCTGTTCATCTTTGCTGTAAACATGAAATAATTCTAAAATACGTGGTTTGTTAATTTAAAAAGAAAACTAATGGTTGACAAAATTTTAAAATATCTTACTGTGCAAAAAAAATCATTAGTTTAATACTTTTACTATTTGGAAACCCAACACATCAATTTTTCAAAATCTATCAATCAATACATCTTTAAGGGTTTCTCTTAATAAGACTTACTGAAAGAATTTAGTACCTGAGACATAGTCTATAAAATGGTGTGACTAGTAATAGCCAAGACATGGAAAAACACTAAATGTCTGTTGATGGATGAGTCAGAGAGAGAGAGAGAGAGAGAGAGAGAGAGAGAGAGAGAGGAAAAGAATTAAAAACATTGCCATGTACATACACAGAAGGACAGAAGGGCATCTTATGTCGCCTTTAAAAACAGATAATACAATCAAAAACTATGATGTGGGTAAATAGTTTCATTTCACTCAGAAGACATTGTGCTAAGATAAATAAGCCAACCACCTAAAGACAGAGAGTGAATGTTCTCATGTAGATCTTTAAAAAGCCAAACTCACGGGCATAAAGAAGAAAGGGGCCTTTCACCAGGAATGGAGAGATGTTTGAAAGTATTCTAGAGACCCCCTGTAGAGTTCGGGGACTGTGGGCAAGATGCTGGAGTGATGAGGCCGTGGCATGTGGAATTAAGCTACATATAAAATATTTGTTTCAGTTGCAACTCACTAAATTAGGAAGAAAAAAAGTAATAATGATCCACAGCTAACTCAACGTTGCTGGTTAACCTTCTAGTGTTCTTTCTCTGCTTCAAAAACTGTTTACAAACTGGCAAACCTCTCCTGAAATCCACGCTTGCCTTAGTTTTCTCTGTGGTGTGTTTTAAGCTGTGTCACCCGCCACTGCCTGACAAGAGCGCCGCTTGCCTAGCAATTTCTCAGTTCCAGAACGATGGTCACTTCTAACTTTTCTCTCGTGAACAAGCTCCACAGAGCATGGTTGTAAATACGTCCTCACTTTTTAATGCTCTTCCGATTATTTGTACAAGATAAATTCTTGGGAGACAAATTGCTGGGTTAATCTCTTTGCCTGTTTCTTGGGTTTCTGAACATATTTCTCTCAACAAGACATTACAGTATTTCATCTTCACTCACATGGCAGGCCAAAGATGCCATTAAAGTTTAGTTTAAATATTTTCACATGTAATTGGTTTCACTGAAAGTTCCACATGTGTCCCCATCATTAGGTTTTCTTCTTGGGTGTTAAAGCAATGACCCTTGTATGGCTTACACTAGGTCTGCAGTTTCCATCATTGCTTATCACATAGTAGGTCTTCAATAAGAGAATGGTGGAGGATTTGCCTTGTCCTGCTTTCTTCCATCTTTGGACAGAACTCTCTTCATGAAGGGACTGTTATTTCCATTTTATACCAAGAACATTGGCCTTTCCCTTGTAAATGTAACTCCCACAGAGTTGGTCCCAGTGTCATTTAAATCGCTATCTGTAGTATTCTCTACCCACCCTCGGTGTAATTTTCACCTGCAAGTGGATGTCCTTACCTAGTCTGCTCTCGTCCTGTTCCTCCCGTTTCTGTCCTGTCCTGACCCAATCTGCCCCATCCTGTCCCATCCCATCCTGCTCCTCTGTCGTCTCTCCTTTCAAAATCCAAACAAGGATCTGCCTGTACTTTTCTTTTATTCTTTTTTTCACTCAGTTCTAGACCTGATTCATTTTAAATTTTTAAGTGAAAAACTTTTTTATTAAATCTGTTCATATTATAGAAAGAAAAGTGTATAGAAAGATATCTCCCATTTAGTCTTTCAAAGGAAGAGAGAGAAACTAAGTTTTTTCTTCATTTATACAAAACCAAATCAATTAAAAAGTATCACACAAGCTGGTTTCAAATACACATTTACATGGTTAATCTCTTCGGTGTTTATTTCTGTGTTGTGTAATTATAGCATTTCTTTTCTGGTTAGTTAACCAGCTCAGGAGCACATGCTGATTGATTTATCTTTCCCTGAGCATTTGAATTTATCACGTACAAAGGGTTTTGAACAACGTATGTGGGTATAGTCTTCATGCTCACAGACATTGGAAGGGGCAAAGCGGACCCTCCTGTGACATTGGCCCCTTCGAGTCACAGCGCGTCCTGACTCAGTCACGCCTTCTCCTCAGTAGGTGTCTAGACTTCTCTCTGTCAATGCCTTACATGATCCCGGTGACTCTATTCCCGGGGCTCTCATAGTGGAGCTGCTATTGGAGATATTGTTGTTCTCATGACTTTTTTTTCCTAATACATGGGATAGTTATGCAGTTTGTTCTGTGGAGTGTGCTGCCGTGTGCGTGCCTGTGTGTGTGCATGCGTGTGCGTGCGCGTTCATGTGCGTGTGCGTGTGCACAGAGGTTGAGGTTGTGTGCCCTCCTCCATCACTTTCTACCTTCCTCTTTGAGACAGGGCCTTCCACTGAACCTGACGCTTAGCAGTTGATTAGGCTGGCCAACGCTGAGGTAGGGTCCTCCTGCCCACCGTGGACTGCAGATGCCTGCTGCCATTCTTGACATTTTTACAGTCGTGGTAGGATCCAAACCCAGTCCTCACGCTTGTGCGAGCGCTTTACCCACCAGGTCAGGTGCCCAGCCCAATGATATGATTTTAAATGTTTGGCCTTATATATGTTAACTATGATAGACTTTAAACACTTCAGAATTTTCAAGGAAGAAATTCACAGGCAGTGTAAATAATGATCACTTGACATATCTCCTGTAATATTTGTGTCACATGCATTTCTCTTGCTACAGTTCTGGCAACAACCTCCAGAGAATGAACAATAGGCATCAGAGACGGCCCTGCCTTGTTCATGATTTTACTGAGAGCCTTTGTTTTGTTTTTATTGTGTATGATTTCTAATACACACTATTTATCATGTTTTGAAAGGTTTCATATATGACTATTTATCAAAATGGAAACATCCTCACATAGATGATCTATGCTTGAAAATGTGTTTATCTACATGATCACATATACTTTTGTTCTTTTACACTGTTAATATAGTAAAACATATCATTATTAGGTGTCCCTATATAAAAATGATCTCCAAGTTACTGGATTAAGTATATATTTGTGAGATTATCTTCTGTCATCCTTAAATTCAGTTAATTTTATTTGTTTGTTTGTTTGGTTTGGTTTTTTGAGACAGGGTTTCTCTGTTTAGCCTTGGCTGTCCTAGATTCACTTGTAGACCAGGCTGGCCTTGAACTCACAGAGATCCACCTGCCTCTGCCTCCCCAAGTGCAGGGATTATAGGTGTGTGCCATTGCATCAAGCAGTTTATTCATATTTTTATTTAGAAATTTAAGACTTTGGGACTAGTTAATTCCAGGGTATGGGGTTTTTTCTTTGCATGTTTTTAAAATAAAGGGTTTTTTGCTTATATTCCTGAGAGATTTTGTTTTTGTTTTTTGTTTATTTGTTTTTAGTGTCTTTTTTGTCAAAATTTATCCCAGGCATTGAACAGGACTGGAATCCTCCTGCAGCTTGGGACGCCTCTCAGCTTCTTCAGCAGTAAGAAAAGAGAAGACCACTCAGAGGTGAACAAAGACATCTTAAAATGGGCTGTGCAAGGCCAGGGGGTGTATGGAGCTCACTGGAAGAGCATTTGCCTAGCAGACTTAAGGTCCCTGGCTCAATCTCCCAGCACCAAAATAAACAAACAAACAAGTAACAAGGGTCTTGTCTTCTCTTTGGACGCTGGCCTGGACCTCCCAGTGTCTGTCAACATGGTGCTACTCAGGTGCCTCTCGCCTCTTTAGCCAGCTCTGTCCCTTTCTCCAGCCTTGGCAGCTCACAGGATCATCTCCGCCATCAAGTTTGTTGCTGCAGATTTGCATATAGTGACTTTCCTTATTTAAGGATCCCTTCTTTACCTGTAACTGCGTGCCTTTATGGCTTATATACTACATAACTATCTTCTCTTTCTTCTTGTTGTAGTCCTAAGAGGCTTGTCTATCAAACTGTCCATCCAGCTGGTTTCTTAGTTGATGCCACACTTTGTAATGGGAAGAAGAGCTTTCCTTTCCTTTTTTAATTTTTATTAATTACACTTTATTCACTTTGTATCCCTCCCCATAGCTCCCTCCCTCCTCCCCTCTCAATCCCTTTCTCCCTCCTCCTTCTCCATTCATGCCCTTCCCCAAGTCCACTGATAGGGGAGGTCTTCCTTTCCTTCCTTCTGATCCTAGTCTATTAGGTCTCATCATGACTGGTTACATTGTCCTCCCCTGTGTCCTGGTAAGGCTGCTCTCCCCTCAAGGGGAGGTGGTCAAAGAACAGGCCAATCAGTTCATGTCAGAGAAACTCCCTGTTCCCATTACTATGGAACCCACTTGGACACTGAACTGCCATGGGCTACATCTGTGCAAGTGTTATCTCCATGCATGGTCCTTGGTTGGAGTATCAGTCTCAGAAAAGACCCCTGTGCCCAGATTTTTTGGTTCTGTTGCTCTCCTTGTGGAGCTTCTATACTCTCCAGGTCTTAAGATTTCCCACTTTTTCATAAGATTTCCTGCACTCTGCCCAAATGTTGGCCGTAAGTCTCAGCATCTGCTTTGATACGCTGCAGGGCAGAGCCTTTCAGAGGTTCTCTGTGGCAGGCTCCTGACTTGTTCCCTGTTTTCTCCTTCTTCTGATGTCCATCCTCTTTACCTTTCTGAATGGGGGTTGAGGATACAGAAATTGTGGTACATCTACACAATGGAATATTATTCAGCAATAAAAAACAAGGAAATCATGAAATTTGCAGGTAAATGGTGGGAACTGGAAAAGATCATCTTAAGTGAGATGTCGCAGAAGCAGAAAGACACACAGAGTATATACTCACTCATAAGTGGATACTAGACATATAATATAGGATAAACATACTAAAATCTGTATACCTAATGAAACTAATCAAGAAGTAGGACTCTGGCTAAAATGTTCAATCCCCATTTTTTCCATTTTTTAATCCTAGTAATATTATTTTCTTGCTGCCTTTGAAATTGTTGTTTTTGTTGCCTGGGTTAACACCATGTTATTTCAAGTGTAATAGAAGCTACTTATATCTTATTAGCATACGGCGTTTGATTAAAAAGTCTTCTTTGAATCAAGATTTGGATTCATGTCGCAGGCATTGAAATGAGAGCTTCCATTTTTATTCCTTTCTAAGTAGTCTGTAATTATTTTTTAAAATGAGTTTTCAAAGAAAATGCAAGGCATCTGCTCCCCAGTTGCAGTGTTTCCTAGAGAATTATGAAACCCAGCATCTTCCACGAACTTATGCATTGTCTGCCCTTGTTGTCCAGACTGTTACTCAAAAACAGTCTATTATTCTTGCTGCCCTGACAATTTCTTCTTTCATCTTCAAGAGCTGTTGTTTTATGAGTTCTGAAGTTTTTACCTGGACATGTGGTGGATACTTACAGATTTGTGGGAGCCATATCTCTTCAGTGGATATTCCTTTAAACAATATGTTCCTCCCTGAGGTGTTTCCCTCTGTCTCTCCTGACGCCAGCATCACCAGAACTGTCTGAGGTTTTGCTGCATTTGTTCACAGGATCCTTTCTCAGGTTGCTCTATCCCTTGATAGACAGAATTTGCTTTTGTTTTTCCATGTGAATAATGTTGATTTTTCATGGAGCACCTAAGGCCTTCACGCTGATTCTGTCCACTCTCCGTATGTGTCTGCCATTTTCTTTCATTTTAGTCTCATGTAAGACTTTTATGCTCTCTGAGTGTCTTTCTTGCCTCTTTCTGGTTCCTTGCTGGAATAACTAATGTTATTTCCCCTCCCCTCATATACAAAGGTTAGATGCTTCAAAATGAATTCAGTAACAAGTGTACTTCCCTGTCAGCCTGCAAACTGCATTCCATCTCCTGACACAGCGCTTCCGAGAAAAAGCCCAGCCCTGGAGACATCCCATTTGGTTCTCCCTCCATTTTGGTTTCATTATAACAATCCTGAGGACTCTGTCCAGAGCCTCATGCATACCAGGAGATAATTTAACTACATCCCTAGCTTTCCTTTTGCTTTTCAGTTGTGGACAGTCTTACGAAGTTTTCCAGACTTGCTTGAACTTGGACCCTGCCTCAGCATGAGGTTGTAGCTCTGTGGCTCTGTGCCCCAGGCATAACTCTCCCCCTTATGGTAGATTTTTTTTTCCTTCTCTAAAATCTTGTAGCATTTTTTTTCTTTTTTCTAGAATTGCAGAAATGATATCACATTCTTTCAAAATAATCTTGACTGTCAGTGAGGATTCCCATCCTAAAGACTAAAACATATTCAGCAAATTAAAAATGTTTTGTGTATTTCCCTCCATCTCCTGTGGTCCATCCTCCTTAAGCTCTTTTTTATTTTGTTTTGTTTTGTTGTTTGTTTTGTTTTTTTGGAATTTTTGTTGTTGTTTTGTTGTTGTTTTCAGTTTTTGGTTGTTTTTGAGACAGGGTTTCTCTGTGTAGCCTGGGGTGTCCTGGACTTACTTTGTAGAGCAGGCTGTCCTTGAACTCACGGAGATCTGCCTGCCTCTGTCACCCTGAGTGCTGGGATTGTAGGCATGTGCCACAGTCCCTAGCTTTTTAAGCTCTTAATATAAAGATACAAGATACTCCAGGTTTCATTTCTATATTCCGGCCTGTCTTCTCTTTTGTCTTTCTCTTTCCTTACTTTGTCAAGAGAGTTCTTTAAACTCACCTTTCTACTTATTAATCTAGTTTTTAACAGTGTACTTTATTACAAAATTAGATTTAGAATATTTGTGATTGTCAGCTTTTGACTACTTTAAAGAAATGCCTGAGATAATCTATTTAAGATGAAGAGAAGCTCATTTTGTCTCATAGTTTCCAGGCTTGCCGTCCACAGTCCCTTGGTTGTGCTGCTCTGGGCCTGTGACACAATGAAGAGTTGGTTTATGGTGTCCAGAAAGCCAAAGAGACACAGGAAGAAACTAGGGTCCCAAGCTCTCCTTCAGCAACCCAATTTCCTCCCTGAGAGCCCCCCTCATCCAGTTTCCATCACATCCCGGCACAGCCTCAGGCTGAAGGCGAAGCCTGTGACGTGTGGCTTCTGCAGGACATTGATTATCCAAACTGAAATATTTACTGTGAACCTTCTCCCCATGTTTCTTGCCTCATAGCAAACTGTTCCCATTGCACTGCTGCAAATACACCCTCACATTTCACTGATAATATAAAACATTCAATGGCTTCTGTGAGGTCCACATGGGGTGCCATTAGGAGTTCAAGGTGTTTTTAGGTTCCACCAGGAGTTCAAGACATCAGACACTGTCTTCAGTGCAGTGTGTATGTTCACACACTAAACAAAAAGCTGCTGTGAGACTTGGAATGCAGAGCTTTTATTAGCACTGTTTCACACACAAAGGGTGTAGACAGACTGGCGTGCTGACCCAGGCTGTGACTCCAGAGCCTCCAGAGCTGTGACTACCACCACACATGGCCACGCTCTGCTCTCATGCTCAGTCTGGTATTCTGCTTCAAGCCTGCTGCTTCTACCAACAGCTGTATCTATTACTCTGGTATCTGCCTAATTTTCATAAATAAAAATTAAAATGGGTCCACAATGATAAGAAAATGACTAAACCCTCCCCCCTCCCCAAGCAAGGTGAGGGAGTGCCACCAGAGATCCTGTCCCAAGATGACGCAGGCGTGAGCCACAAGCCATGCCGGCCCTCAGGACTTGGTGACTGGCCAGCTCACTGCTCCAGCCTCTGAGCCTGGTGAAAAGAGCTGCGCCTGCCAAGAAACAGCAGAGGCTGTGTCTTAGTTACTTTTCTATTGCTTTGATAAAGTACCAAAGCCAAAGAAAATCACAGAAGAAAGCATCTAATGAAAGCACTTCAGAGAGTGAGTCCGTGACCATCATGGCAGGGGGCATGGGAACAGGCACCAGGCAGAGAGAAAGCAAACATGGAATGGTGTGGGCTTCAGAAACCTCAAAGCCCACCCCCAGTAGCACACCTGCTCCAACAAGGCCACGCCTCCTAATCCTTCCCAAACAGTCCCACCAGCTGGGGCCAAGCATTGGAATGCATGAGTCTCTGGAGACCGTTCTCACCCCAACTGCCACAAGCTGCCTGAATGAAGCAGGCTCCCAGGGGCACAGACCTAGCACAAGCAAAAGTAAGTGCGTGGGGCCCTGAGAAAGAAACAGCCCGCTCCCAGAAGTCAGCACTTCTCAAAAGAGTGAACCCAAACCTCAGGCTCTTTTTCATATAAAACTGCAAAATATGAAATGAAAAATAGAAACTAAATGCAGGTAGCCTGCAGGTGACCTTTGACAAGCTTCCGACCCTGATGTGGCTGAACTGTTCACATTTTTGTAGGCTCTGCTCTGCCCATCGTGATGCCATCTATTCATATCTCACAAAAGTTCTCCAGCAAGCCTGCCAAGGGTGGAACTGGGGTTTTCTAGAACAGCTGAGTATCTTTTCTTGAATGTATCTGCCTCTGTTATTTCGGTAGGATTTGGGGTAGAGAGAGTCTCCTGAACTCAAGTCATCACCTTGGTAACAAGCCCTGTATCTCTGACAGGCATGTGCTGCTGCTGTTTTTAGTTAGTAGATATAATTGTTCACATTTATCATTTGCAACTCGATATCTGGGGGTACACATGGATTTGTGGCATATGGTGCTTACCAGGGTTTGAACCTTGGCGGGAGGAAGTTGGGGAGACATTTATGAATGGTGAAAATGTTTTAGGAGAAGAAATCTATTCAGATATGTAACTAGGAAGGGGCTCAGTTTGGTCTCACAGAAACCTGGCCTGCCCTCCCGGTGTGCTGATCCACCATCAGCACTTGATCAGACAGGACAAAGCAAATGCACAGGAGTGGGATAGCTTAAAGCATGCATTAGCCGTTAGGAGCTCTGGTGTGGACCTTTGGAAGCAGAACTGAAATCTCACTCTTTAGGACTGAAGAGATGGCACCCAAAACATTTTCCCATACTTTCTCTTGATTAAAAAAACATATACATGATAACATATGTAACATCTAAAATCCACTCTTAGCAACCCAAGGGCACAATGATCTGTTGTCATTAAAAAGTTACCTTATCATAGAGTAGGTCATTGAATAGATTAATACTACTACCCTGACGTGTGTGTGTGTGTGTGTGTGTGTGTGTGTGTGTGTGCACATTCTTGCATGCACGTGAAGCCACAGGAGATTGTCCGATGAACATTCTATCAAATTTTGTCCTTCCTTTGAGATGTGTTCTCTTGTAGAAACTAAAGTTATCGCTTTTTGTTTTGTTTTGTTTTGTTTTGTTTTGTTTTGTTTTCCTGGCTAGGTTGGTAGTCAGCAAGCCTGATCAATCTCCCCACACCCCTTATCCACACCTAGAGATGGGATTACAGGCACATGTGCCCATTCCAGGCCTTTTATGTGAGTGTAGGGCCAAACTTGAGCTTTTGTGCTTACACAGCAAACTCTCCCCCACTGAGTCCTCTCCCCAGACCCCATATCCTCAAACTTAAGGTTTTTAACTGTCATTTATCCTTAGACTGGCTAGAAAATGGTTTAAAATAATTTCCCTTTAATCAGACACTGTGATGAAGATGACCTGTGCTTTCTAAGCTCCTGATGCTAGCACATACCTTCTTACTGCCCTGTGGACAGCTCCCCAGAAGTAGGTAGCTTTGGTCAATCATCCACCCCTCTCCTCAGCAGAAGACTTTTCTGGTAGATGTTTTTCTGTGTCACTTTGCACATTTGAACCTCTGCTTGTTAATTTCCTGCCCTTGTCTTGCTTGTTCTCCTGTCTAAAATGTAATGTTTTATATCTTCGTGCTTTGTACACATCCTGCTGACTGCCTGCACTGTCTAATTCGCATTAATACCTCAGCTAACTTCCAATGCCTGTTTTTCTTTTTGTATCATCTGTTGTGTCTTTTATCAATTTTTACCTCTTCACCCTAAGGTCAGATCATTTCTTAATTATCTCAAGTTATATTTTAACACATGATCATTTTAACCCATCAATATTTGTTTTAGTGTTTGTTATAAAACACCCTCTACTTTCTAAACAATCCACCCTTTTCTCAACACAAGGGCAGAACTCTGGAGTTCATGTCCCATTTCATTAAACCTTTTCTTGTACTAGAATCTTGGTGTGTTTTGGCTGTGTGGTGCGCATTCATGCCCACCATCTTTCCTTACACGGTTGTGTTCAACAAGCACCTTGCTGCCATTCCTTGTGCATCTATTCTCTCCGAAAAGCGCTAGAGCAATGTTATCCTGTTTCAACACTCCACTCCTTGGGGCTTTTGATTGGAACTGCATCGAATTTATAGACATGGCAGGAGTTACTGTGATGCTAGGTACCACTAAGCATTCTTCTGTTTTTCTTTCCTTCCACAGCATTCCTAGCCTCCTCTTAAATATGTAGGGACATTCTGGAAGGATTTCTCAAATCCACCTCTCCTTCACTAATCCAATTTTCCTCCTAATTTAGCATTCTTCTGAAGTGGCAGTTTTAAGCTTCATAATTCTATGTTCTTTCTGCATTCCTCACTTGCAGCAGAGCATTTTCTCTGGGGAACTCTCAGCCCTACTCACAGATTTCACTGGAGATGAGACAAACATTCACTCCTCCTCCTGTTCCTAGCTCTAAGTCTATTTTTATGTACAGCATCAGCTCTCTGGCTCTTTGGAACAACAACCTGGTCTTCTCAGTGTCTAGGCTGCCTCTGTTTTCCACTCCTGGGTAATCCAGGGAGAATGCTTCCTGCATACTTCAGGCCCAGAAAAGGAAGAGAGGGTGGGAATCTGGTTTGTTCTGGTTTGATAACATTTGTACAGAGGCCAGGGAAAGTGGTGCAGCTGAGGGGTGCCTGCTTCCTACCTCCTGGACTAGCCCATCCAGGATCCTTGTGGTCCACACCTTTACCTGCCCTCCTTAGACATCAGTGGACCCATCTTCCCAGCACCACCACCTGTTCCTGGCATAGTACAATGACTGTGAAGCAGTGGGCTCCTGCTTCTGAGTGACATTGGCAAGGTTACAATGAACATCCCCCGGGCCTGGCCAGCTGACTCACAGGGCATGCCCAGGCTCTGCAGAGGTGCCTGGCTATCTGCATGGTGTGTAGAAACGCGAGTTTAAGCAGGGCACATGGCCCTTTTCTGGGCAAGGAGCAGGACTCTCCTTCTCTGTGCCATGCAGTCATCTCGACAAGCATTCAGAGGCTGAGGTTTCAACAGTGGACACCCCATGCCTGAAGTAATTAAGAGAAAGTTGAACTTGGTGTCTCACTTGTTACAGATAATTTTCATTTTTCCTCATTTCTCTTTTTTCACTTTTATGTTATTTCAGTTAATAACTGATACAAGGATTTTTAAACAAAATTTACAGTAATACAACAAACACTGAATTTATAAGTGCAAACTAAGCCTCTACCAGAATTATTCTCAGAAAGGAGCACGGTGCCTCAGAAGGGATCCTCCGCCTACCTCAGCCTCTTAGATTGCCACAGACTCCCAAGATTGTATCTGGAGTGGAGTTCTGTTTGGGAGAGGCACAGGTCCTTGAACAGCCTTCATTAATGCCACTTTAGAACTGCAGAAGTGACCCAGTGAAGTAAGTAAAGAATGCGAGGAAGCTTAACAAGGGCAGCATCAGCATTGCTCTGGACAAGGTCTCCTCTCATGTGAAGAATATGTTTGTAAACAAGCCTTTAAAAATCAATGTAAAAAGCCGGGCTCTCAGCATGAAGACCACAGCCTAGAGGATAACGGGAAATAGAAAAGCCTTGGGATGCTAGGAACTGGAAAACAGAAACTAAAGACTTCAGATTTCATGGACAACATACATGGGTTTAAAGCGCACTGAATCTTGAATAACTTCACTGTGTCCTTATGAAAGTTAATTTGTCTGTCACACACAGCTGAAATCGTGTCTACAAAGGGCTGATTTCAAATCACAGCCTTTTTACTCCGTGGTTTCTTAGGTTTTTGAGGAGTCAGTCATTGCTACAAGGGGGTGGGGGGAGCATGATGCATGGAAAGTGGCAGTAAGCCATACCCAATGTTTACGCATCCACTGGGCCTTCCTTTCGCAGCTGTACATTTATCTGCTTATTTGGTCAGTGTGGATTTTACCCAGTTGGCCCCACAACGATAAGGATTTTTATGGTAGAGCTCCATAACATAACATTCTGCCCTATGCTAAGCACTCAATAGAGATTTGCTGAGTGAACAGGGAAAACAGTTACTACTTAATAAGCAGTAGAGTCTTCTGACAGTGTACCCGGTCTGCTGTAGGAGCAGCGGCCTAGCTTTTCCTGACAGTGTATCCCGGTCTGACTGGCTTTTCCTGCTTTACACAGTCTACATGGAAGCCCTATCATGTGCTTGTGTGTTTCAGTCAACTTACACATCATTCTATAAAAAGGCTGTGGATTCAGTGCTGTCCAGACTTAGCCAGTGCTTCTTCTGAATTCTTGGGCAAGTCAGCCCTTAGTTGTAGGACCATATACCACCAAGACGCTCCATGACTCAGTTTCCCCAGTCACAAAGTACAGATGATAATGGTGCCCAACCAGAGGGCCAAGTGAGCACCACTTGAGATATGGGTGAAACACTTGAAATAGAACCTGGTGCACAGCACTCAATAAAATGTAGCTGTTATGATCAGTATCACCCACGCTGTTGATAACAAACAGCAGAAGCTCTTTAACAAGGAAGTGGAGGGGACGGAAGCAGCAGCGCCCAGAAGTTACAACAGAAGTACGAGCAGGAAAAATGAATTCCACCCTACCTCTCCTAGATGGCTGCTGGGTGCTGTTCTGCAGAGTCAGTGTCATCACTAAACCCACCTGGGTATGACACAGCTCCACTCAGCCCCCTCAGGCCTCGATATCCTTTCCACGAACCCATTCAGCCTCTCCCCACTTCTTCCTGGGACTGTTTGGCTTCCTATTGGTAGACTTTCAAGGATTTCCGAGATGGAGTACAGTTTCTACTCCATTGAAAACTAATTATATCACAGCAGCACTCTCCAAAATGTTCCTATTAGTATATGTTTGTCAGGAAAATGTTCCTATGCTCCAGGAGTTTAGGACTTGCTTTTATAAAGAGCAATAGACTGAGCAGATGCCTATGTCCCAGGACTGTTGGCCTTTTAAGTATAAATGGTCACATTGCATTTCTGAAAACCAAAACAAAACACAGAATAAGGTAAGCTGTTCACAACCATAAAGTGCTCCTCCACCGGAAGCACTAAATAAGTTTTCTGAGAGGTGGGTGTTAATAAATGTTCTCACAGGGCTAAGCTCAGAACGGCAGAGTGCATAGACGGCAGGAGGGCTTTGGGAAAAGAGGAGACTTGCAGGCATGTCTCTATGGCAGGACAACATTGGGTTCGTTACCTTGGCCTTCCAACATCAGCTCCGGCAGGTCCCAGTCATATGACTTAAATTGCTCATTTAATTCTTTACTTTAAATTCTGATCCACATGCAATAATTGATATGTTTACACACATTGTGGTACACACATGTGGACTGGTCACATTGAGGACGGTCCATCTTTCCGTTTCCTTACACACAGAGCCTTTGAGCTCCTCTCTTCTACTTCTCCATAATCGCTAGAACATACTCTCACCACCACCATCAACGGCTATAACAGCACCACACCCCCCTCACCACCACAATACTGGGCTGGAACTCAGGGCCTCATGCATGCACTCCACCCCTGACCTATATCTCCAGTCCTCTTTTTGATGTTTTTATTTTGTGACTTGTCTCATTGTATTCCCCAGGCTACTCTTACATTGAGGGAGGCCTGTAATGTGTGACCTTTCTGCAAAAGCCTCCTTAGCAGCTATTATTACAGAGAAGCTGGGATCATGGGGCTGCATCACTAAGCTCCTCAAGAACATTGGCCTCATCCCCTTCTCCCAAGTCCTTCCCAGCCTGTAGACACCACTACCCCATATTCAGATGGATGTTTAGCTTCCTCGAAGGAGAGAACACAGTCTCTTCAGCTTTAAAATGAGAATAATACTAGCACCTTCCATGGGTCATTGTGGAAATTTAATTAGAAAAATTAGAAACACAAAGTTCTGTCAGTATGTTTTCGAGAAATAAAGCTTAAATATAAAATGAGCATAGCCCATTAATGTATTTTTTTCCTATTTTGTTTCTTTGTTATCTTATTTTTATGCCACTTTACATGACATCTTTAAGAGCAGACTATCACTAGAGCTCTGTTAAATAAATAAATAAACACGAAACTTTATTAAATTGCTAAGTGGGTAATTAATCAAAGCGTACAGGGTTAGCGCCGGACCGTGTATGCAAACACTGGGAAGAAGAGCCCTTGCTAGGCATTCTCTCTGTGAATGTCTTTTCTTAGCCGGATGCTTTTCTGCAACTGTGTTGCTCCCAGAATGAGGGCAGAATTTGCATGAACTGTGTTTTGGTACTAAGTACTGAATGTATTAAGATAGATTGTTTGACTCAGGCTTTCTAGCACAGTTACATGAGTGAGGCAGCCTCTCTCCCTTCACCCAGATCTATAGACAGTGTGGTCTGTAGGAAGGCCACGAGAACAGCTGTGGCCCCTTGGTTGTGAGCTTGTAAGGAAGTTGTTATGCTAAGATCATTTGTTTCTGGTTCATCATTGACACTGAGGGTGTGAGTGTGGGAAGGAAATTCATACAAATGAGGCCTTTAGCAAGTGGGCCTGTGCGCTGGCTGAGAGGAAGAGCTCAACCTGCCCAAAGGGAGCCACTTGAGTCGTCCGACAGTAGTTCTGGTGTATCTCTGCTTTGAATTTGAATGGGTCACATTTGGGGTTGGGACTAACTTAGGAGGGGGCTCATGAGAAATGGGAGAGGAGCACTATTCCCCAGGAAGCCTCCACTTTCTCTTCTGTTACTCCATATGACTTAACCATTGGGTTGATTATAAAAATACGTTCTCGTGACTCCAGAATCTTCTTTTATGCCCTATATAAAGAGCTCAGATAACATGTAATGAAGTGTGCAGAAACTCTTTCCGAATCGATAGCTCTCCTGAAGCAGTTAATGCCAGACTTACTTTTTACTCTTTTGCCTTAAGTCATAAAGTGGAGGAGGGAAGAAAACCCTCTTGAAATTATATTGGTATTTAGAAGAAGCTTTGAAATCCAAATGTTATGTATCCCTCTCACTACCATATCTAATTTCCAGGGGAAACAGTCTGGATGTGGTTGATGTATTCATCTTCCCACTAGAGATGATGTGAGCAGCAAATTTCTTTTAGTATGCTATCTAGCTAGGCATCCTAGAAATGACAGCTCCAGGCACACTAAGTCACTATTCCACTTGGTAAATTTGGGTAGACTCTCCTGCTAAGCACTGGGGGTACAGTGCAGAATAAGGAATGGTGTCTAGTTGATAGCTTTTGAGGCTGGTGGAGAAGAGCATCACGGAAGCATTTGTTAAGAGCTCTTAAAATACAGGTGAAGAATAATCAATTCCTCCTGAACAGAAAGTATTGGAGAGAGGAGATAAGGAGAACTGAGAGAGTCTTGAGGAAGGAAATGGAATATATCCATGGCCATTCTCAAGTACAGCCAGAGGTCACTAGCCATTCGGAACTATGATAAGCGGCCTGGTGTAGCCAAAGTGAAATGGCGGCCATGGTGGGCGCAGCCTGTTAGTGCAGGCGTGAAAACTCCCCCTGTGTTACATTGGCTGCCACTGGATGGCACTAAGCCTAAAGGGTCCCTTATCCCCTTGCCACCTGAGTTCCCCACCGTGTCCCAGCAGGGTGCAGCCAACTCCCTGAATTCTAATATTCTCCCTGAATGCTAATATTTTAATTGGGCAAGATAGTAGCCAAAAAAGCAATAAGTAGAAAAGATCAAGAATTACTTGGTAATGTGGTAGACCATAACTAGGGAATTTAACTAGGAATGGCCTTTCCAGAGAGCCAACATTTAAATTAAGACCTAAGATTTAAGCATTCTCCCTAGGGTCCTCCTTAGTGTTTAGCTTCCTGAGGTCTGTAGATTTTAGATTGGCTATCCTATATTATATGGCTAATATCTGCTTATAAGTGAGCATATACCATGCGTGTCTTTCTGTTTGTGGGATACCTCACTCAGGATGATCTGGGACTACATCTGTCATGAACTTGGTTGCCGGATTTTTGATCACTTTTCCCTGGTGATGCAGCCCTGCCAGGCCACAGAGGAAGAGGATCCAGGCAGTACTGATGAGACTTGATAAGCTATGGGCAGATGGCAGAGGAGGAGAACTCCCTTTTGCAGTGGACTAGGGGAGGGGAATGGGAGGAAGAGGGAGGGAGAGTGGGACTGGGAAGAGTTGAGGAAGGGGGCTTCAATTGAGATATATAATGAATAAATTGTTAAAAAAATAAATTTAAATTTTAAAAAAATCTTAATCACAGAAAAGGAGCTAAACATACAAAGCTCCAAGAAAAGAGACATGCAAACAGAAATTTCAATCTCTCCTTCAATCAAAAACAGGTTGATTTCTAAAACATAACAAATCTGTTATGTTTTAGGCGAAGAAGAAAGGCCAGGTCGCTCAAGTGTAGGGAGCTTTGCTCATACATCAGATAGTTACTGCTGTATAACAAGCCATTCTGAAACATAGTGACCTCAATGCTTTCTTCAGCTAACTCTAACTCTTCTATGCATCAGCAATTTAAAATGAGTTCAGGTGGGAAGCTTCCTCAAGTATCTGTGGGCATATGTGGGTCATTTAGGCAACTTTCTTGCTGAAGTTAGGCAAGATCCTTGAAATATGGGGGATGGGAGCTTAGATGAGATATTTCAATGACCTCAACTCTGCTGCTTGTGGTCCTTGATCTTCATCACCTTTCATATATATATGTGTGTGTACGTGTGTGTGTGTGTGTGTGTGTGTGTGTATTCAAGCCTAATGCCAAAATAGGCTTATCACCACTTCTAGATTCTAAATGGGGTTAACATCAAAGCAGGCGATAGGATCAGACCACATTATAGGGAAAGAGATAAAATTCTGTCTCTCAAGTAAAGAAGCTGAAAGGTCACATTGCAAAGGGGAACTATATAAATAAGGAGTGATGTATCCTGTCTATGTGTTTGGCAACCTCTGCTGCCTGCCTAACCCCAGGCCAGGGGTGAACTGGGCTGGTGGGAAGGTTCTCTGTTGATATGACCATGAATGTAGACAGTGGTGTGAGGAGGAAGCACAAGCCGCAAAGGAAACTGTGTGTAACTAATGGAACTCAGTTTCACCAACAGCAGTCTCCTCCTCCTGCTCAGAGGAGTTAAGTAGGAAGCTGCGGTCCTGTAGTAGCTCACCTGATTTCCGTATAGGGGTCGTTCCAACATCAATACTGTCTCTTTGATGACAGATTCTCTGAGACATTTGCCATCACCATGTGACAACAAACACAGACCTCAGCTGCTATAACTGGAGACTTGGTCCTTACCAAACATTTAAAAAAAATTATTAAATAAAAAGTTGTTAAATGACACTTCCTTTATATAGAGACTTTTATATGATATCCCCAACCACTTGATTATTGAAATATTGATAATAATATCCAATGACACTGTTGAAAATCTGCCTCTTTCACCTTACTTTGATTGCTGAATTGCCAAAACCGAAGGTTGCTAATCTATGAATTTGCAAACTCTACATATTCAAACTTCTTCCTGTTTTCTTCTACTGAAGCATAAGTCCCAAAAACTCTCTCTTCCCTTACCACATCGTAAAGTCCTGGAGACCAAGAACTTGCTCCATTTACCTTCATGTAGCCAGGGACTCCCACACACAGCACCTATACCAAGTAGGCCAGGAAGAAATATTCATGGAAGAAATGAATAAAGTCTTTCTTAGGAAGAAGATGAAGAAGATAAAAATAAAATTCATAGGAAAGATTCATCAACTCGAGTAGATTGAGGTCTGTATGTCCTCTGAGACCCTCCAGTTTCATAACTGCCTGTTAACGGAACATCACAATGAAAGCACTCAGCCCTTAAGAAAAACAGGTTGATTTCTATTCTGTAGTCTAATGGACTTAGAAATTGTTCTGTTGAAAACATCTGATTTTTCAATCCAATAAGTGTTGAATAGGTAAGTTCCAATTCCAGGGGAAAAAAATATGCTCATGCAATAATTTAGTTCCTGATAATTCCTAATAAATAGAGCAGAAATGCCTCACACACACATATTTATCAGAGTTTAAAGTCTAATGTTTGGTATCTCATTAAGGTCAGGGGAGGGCGTGTGAGGTTATTGCCATTTGACTGGCATTATTATCTGCTGCTCTTCCAAGGTGACCCAACATGCAGATGACCGAATCTCAAAGTGGGTGATTTATCATTTCATCCTGGGAGAGTGTGGGTAAGAACTTCGGTGTTGGGATATATCTTGGGGACATTGACAGTGATGGATAGCCCTTTATTATACAGTTTAAAATGGATACAGAAGGCTACAACAACAATCTACATCTTCTGGTCCTGAGATTTTGTTTTCAGAAGCATGCACCCTTGAAGGAATCCAACCCTGAGGGAAATAAGAGATTGGATTTGGGTTTTTTGTTTGTTTGTTTTGTTTTGTTTTGTTTTTTTACTACACATAAAAAGTAGCTCCACCCCGGATCTGGTGATCTGGTGAGCTTAGAAATACTGCTTTTTCTTTCTCTCTTCTATAACTGCATATGCCCTGAAAGCCAGCGCATTCCTAAGCTCTCTAGGGACAGTGCTCCTTCTCTTCATGCAGCATGTGACAAGAGCAAGGCTTACTAAACAGGTGTGCTGAAACAATACAAGATTTTCCATTCCTTTTTTATTGCTCAGTTTCTATCCTTAAGAATTCTCCCTTGTGGCTGTAAATGTGTCACCTTATCAAGGATTCCTTAAAAAGCGGAGTCACTGAAAGACAGCTTCTCATTTTTCAGGTTGAAAGACTAGATCTTAAGGACCTTGAAACTCAGAAATTGGGGCTGGGGAGGTAGCTCAGCAGTCAAGAGCACATGTTAGATACTCTTGCAGAGGACCTGGGTTCAGGTCCCAGCGCCCATGTCAGGTAGCTCACAATCACCTGTAACTCCAAACCAAACACCTTTCTCTGACTTCTGTTGGCACCTGTACATACATGGTATACACACACACACACACACACACACACACACACACAAACACAAAACACACAAATAACAGTGATAATAAAAGTTTAAAACTCAAAAGTGACTTCTCCATTCTCTCCTAATTCTGCTGCCAAGCCTGACTTCTGCAATAAGTGTGAGAGCCGCAACAGGGACGAGAGCCTGAGAGGTTAAGATAAAAGCCACTTAGGTTCTCTGTCATCTCCAAAGAAGGAAGGCCTCTCTTCTCTAGACTAGCCCTCTTTTTGTCTGAGTTCCATTAACAACTGGTTAACTTAAAACCGTTTAATAATTTCCAAATATACTCGGAGCTCCACTACTCCTTTGATCCATGTATCTAGTGAGTGAGACAAATATTAGGATGTTTAATAAATGAGAGTGTGAGGCACAAAGTATGCCAACACTAACTCAAGGGCAAACAGAAAGCCTGGACATTACCAAGACAACAAAAAACCCAGACTGGTCCCAACTGGAATTTTTCAGACTCTGTGCGCAGCAACTTCTCTAAGGCTGTGGGAGATGGAGAAAGGTTATCATGGTGCAATCGGCTCCTTTGCAGCATGCTCTGAAACAGTTCTGCAACAGCCATCAAGTTGGCCTTTAAAAAAAAAGGCAATTAAATTAGAAAATGGAACGAGCACAGCTCTGTGTCTAGAACCTAAAAATTACAAGATTTCCGGAGTGGGAGAGATGGCTCAGCAGGTTAGAACCGGCTGCTCTGCCAAAGGACCCAGGTTTGGTTCCCAGCATCCACATGGCATCTCACACCTATCTGTAACTCCTGTCCCAGTGATCAAATGCTGATGTCCTCTTCCGGCCTCCACAAGCACCATGCGTACAAATGGTGGACAGACATACACAAGCAGACAAAGTGTCCAGAGATAAAATAAACATAAACGTTAAAATTAAAAAAAAAAAATTATGTTCCAAACTCAACTCTTCCCACTCCCTTTTGGACTCTTTCCACAAATACTAACTGCATTGTCTTTAAAAAGAAAAAAGAAAAAGATTTTATATCACTAGCATAGTAAAAGTTGTCTTCTCTGAATTCTTCAAGATAAACTACAAAGAGAGCTACATGGATGATCTTACATTTTCTATACTTTGAAAGCCAATACAACGTAACTAAAATGTAATTTTGATAACATTTAATTTACCCCATATCTCCAAAACATTTTTATTCTAGCACAGAGAATTTCAGAACATCTTATTTCAGCATGACGCTCATCTAAAACGATGTTAGTGAGGCTTCCGTGTCCTTAGCCTTCCGAACCAGCATGTGCGTTCTACTCTGAAAATACCTCAGTTTAGATGGCTGTGTGGCAGGTGACTCAGAGCCCTGGGCAGCCGGTAGCTGGCCCAGGACTCCAGGAAAGCACACATTATTCCTCAAATCTGTGACATTGTCCCCTCAGAGATGTGCTTGCCTCCCTCCTCCCAGCCTTGCTTCCCCTAACCTCCACCCAAGAGGGAACCCCAGATGCAACTCAAAATTTCTATCCCAAGAGAGCCTGCGATCCACACAACACCCAAGAGTTAAAAGCAAACATGGATCTTACAGAGACCGACCTTGTGGAGGGGGCAGAGAGGCTGACAAACTGGGCCAGAGGCGCCCACTCCCTCCTCCTCACCAACCTCCTCCCCACTCCATTTGCATCCTGGGGAGAAGAGAGGCCTCCCAAGCTGCTTTCTGGGTCACTGCTGGGTGATCCAGGCAACAATGGGCCGTAATTGCTAAGGTTTCTCCCAGCAAGTCAGCTACTGCTAATGGCAGCCTCACATTGATGCTGATGCTCACAGACAAAGACTGAATGTTTGTTTGGTCAGCCCATTGAAAACTCCAGGCCCAAGCCCATTTACAGAGCGTTTCCGCACAGATAAATGAGACACAGATCATGTGTACCTGACTGCAAATGAATAGCTCGCTTGTACAAGGCAAACTCTGAAAACTCCATTTTTCAGCGGAGAGAGCAATGACTAATGACATGCTTTTGTTTCCACCCAAAACTAAGTGCCTCTTTCCAGATGGAAACAGATCTGAGCCTCACACCCTAACCCATCCGCTCCCCAACCCAAAGAGACTGAATTACTGTGACTATTAACCTATGGGGGGGAACTTGCAAAAGATCACAAACAACAGTGTTACATTTGAACTCTGCCCCCACCCCACCCCCAAAAAAACACTTCCGCTGAAAAACGGATAGCAAGTTAGCAATTCATGGGATAACTTGCTTTGATTTTCCTGATTATTTTGAGTTCCATTGGGCCTCAACTTGGTAATATCAAGGGAAGAATAGAGCCAAGCTTGAAAATGATTCTGCGAGGAGAGGAGGCAGGGGCTGCATTCAGGATGTAAAGTGAATAAATAAATTAATTTAATTTAAAAAAAGAAAAGAAAATGATGCTGGCCATCCAGATTCAAATTCAGAATCCATGTGGGAACCACCAAGCCAGGAAGATTTCCCTAAACCTACAGGAAGGAAAATACCTCCTTGCCAGAGACTGTGGGACCTCGTGGGTTTGGAAGTTATAGGTTAAACAGGCATTGCCTGGCTTGTGCTCTGAATGGCCCAAAGTGAGGCTCAGGTTGGTTTCTGGCTTGGCCAGGAGGTGTGTTTGTTTGTTCTGCTAGTGCACATTAAGCCAGATAAACCCATTGATAGCAAATGTTACTTCTGAATGATTTTTTTCTAATTATATCTCTAATAAGAATATTGATCTGCTCTATTGATTTTTAAAGACCTTTTCCAATTTTGCAGTGTCTGCTAGTCACTGACCTTAAAAATTAGATCTCCACGATGTTATCTTTGTAACTTAATGAAATTTCGTGTAATGTAACATCTTAAATGTTTACTAAGGTAGAGCTAACCCTTACGTACTTCCTGCCGCTAATGTTCCTGTTTTCCCGGGGTTGCTCTTTGGAGCAGTCGATCAGACCAGACATCGGGAGAGTTAGCCACTGCTAGACACACTCTCCCTGCCCTTTCTGAAGTAAGCCACGGGACTGCTCTACAGTCTCCCTGGAAACTTGGGCAGCCCCTTTTGTGTATCTTCCCAGCCTCACCCACACCTACAGAGTTGATGATTCTGAAGTCCCTGCAACGGTTGATGGGTGGTGCCTGTGCCAGTACACAAACTGTATGCTCACCCCACAGGCCCCTCCCTCATACATCAGTGCTCTTGCTTCCCTCTAGACAGCGCTTGGCCCAAAGCTGAGCAAACGCTGGAAGGAAAACCACCCCCAATTCAGTCCTTTGTCCAAGTGGCTCATATGTTTTAAAGTGTATGTACGTGAGTGTGGATTTCAGCATCTGAGTTCCACTTCCTTGGTAAGGGCATATTCAACTAGAATCCCACATTAACTTGTGCTTATCTATTTTCTTCAGGTAACCATTTTAAAAACACACCTGAATGTCCCATCTTTGTCTCCCTTCCCTTCTCTCTAACCAGAGCTTTCTATAGCACACACACACACACACCACATACACCACACACACAGACACAGACACACACACACACACCACATACACCACACACAGAGTCACATACACACACACAGACACACACACACATACACACTGCTTGTTCTCAAATTCTATTAATGCTTTGGTTTTATAGGACCACCTAGAGTGGAATCACCTTAGCATCCCTCCTGGGAGTCAGGACTGTCTTAACACACAGAGAACAGGCATCCCCAAGTGAGTTAGAATCACAAAACACCATCAACTCATGCTTGATCATTAGGCCAATGGTGCTGGCTTTTCTCCCCACCTTTATGTGTCCTGTATCCTGTGTCCTGTGTCATGACATAGTGAAGTGCTGTAGGTGTGATACCCAATGTTAGGTGGCATCTAGGATCTGGAAGTTAAATGTGTAGAGATTTTTTTGTTAAGTCATTCTCAGGTCACTCATAATCCAGCCCAGCAGGAAAAAGTTATGAAAAATTAACTCTAGTATTGCTTAATCTCCCAAAGAATACTAACAAAAACATTCTCACCTGCCTCTCTTTCTCCTGGTACATGTTAGTGTCACAGTCTCTCTTCTTGCTCTGACATCTCCCTGAGTGCTGCACACTCTGTCCATAGGACTTCCTTCTCTTCCTCCCCCTCCTCTTCCCTCCTGTTCCTTTCCCTCCCACTCTTCCTTCTCTTCCTCCCCCTCCTCTTCCCTCCTGTTCCTTTCCCTCCCACTCTTCCTTTCTGTCTCTACCTAATCTAAGTTAGACTTACCTAATCTAACTTGGGTTCTCTTTACATGCTCATTTTCAGCCTCTGAAGTGTCCATAATGAAATTGGGGACCTGACTCAACTGTTCCCAGCCCAAATCGGTGAGGTGTGACCAAGAGAAGTGTGAATACATATGCATACGTATGTGGGAGGGTGACTTTCCTCCCAGTGGCCTCCTGTGAACTCTGCAAACAGACACCCAGTGTTGGTTAGGGTCACCAGAACTCGTCCCGGCACAGCCGAGCTACTTCCCCTGAATCTTCTAACTGGGCTGGATGTGATTTCTCAAAATGTCCCAGCTGTTGCCTTGCCAGTTCTTCCTCCTTGACAGAATGGGATTAGAGACTGGGTAACATCTCTTCATTTAGTATGAGTCCTTTTTCCTTTCCCTAGCAGCCCTGGCCTGTCCTCTCGGCTCCGCACATCCCTCACCCCTCACCTCCTCTGGAGACCTTTTCATTCCAGGTACTCTTTATGCATTTTCACATTCAACTGTGAGACTTTCTTTGAAAGAGGAGAAAAAAGAAGTAGCTCAAAGCCAAAATGAAAATAAATATTACCCCCAAATAGATGTGGGTAGGAGCTTTTTTAAAAGAACACAGAGACAACAAATGAAAGGTTGGGAAACAATTTGGTTTTGTTATTTTTTTTTAGAAAAAGATTTAGATGCAGAAAAGAATAGCTATAATGAAGAATAAAAATGAAACAACAGAGGCTAGCCTGCAGCAAAGATGAAAGACATAAATCAGAAGAGAAAGAAAAATAAAGTTTGACTGACTCTGTCACACAGACGGGCCTTTCAAACATCACATGTCATTCAAATTTGTTTGGACATGTCCGCTATCTAGTGTAGCCATCTGGGCTTTAGATGTCCCCTAGTTGAATGACAGGATATGTTTTAAGCTGTGCCGTTCTGGTCACAATGCTGTGTTATGTACTTACGGTGGGCTCCGAGCTGGGACATGGTCCCAAATGCCAAGAGAAACAGAGGCCAGAACATATCCATAACTGGTCAGATAAACCCTAGCCCCTGAGCTCGTTTGTTCTGTGTCACTGTGAAGTTCTGCATGGTCTCCATGAGAAACACAGAGTGAATGGCTTCTGACTAATGGATGTTTGAGATCCAGAACACACTGAGGTCTGCTTGTCTGTCATCATTTCTTTCTCATTTGCCCAGATCCTGTATAGCTAGGAAACAACATTGCCAGCCCCTGCCAGGAAGGCAGAACGCGTTCTGATTGTGTCTTAGCTGCGCCACGTCAAGTGGCTCTAACGGCAGAGCGGGAGTTGTCTGGGTTCTATTTGACTTAAGTCAGGAAAAAATGAATATGTTTGTCATTTTCTCAACACAATGTGACCCTGAGCCACTTGTGGCCAGTGGTCTCTCAACACCAGAGAGAGCTCCAGCCAACAACTGCCATCATCCAGGATGACTACCAAATGTCAAAGGTCTCCAGGGATCTTCAAAGCCTGCCTCTGCTTTCAGCAGCCTTGAACGGGATACCAAGCCACATTTTGCTTTCATTGTCATTTCTGCAGGGACAGAAAGGAAGGCATCTGCTGGTTTAGATGAGAAGCTCAAGAGGCAAGCACACAGTCAAAGCAGAAGCCACAAGCACTCTGCTCTGCTGGGTGGGGGGAGGGGAGTGCTCACTGTCTTTGTGTGCCAGACTCATTTCTGAGCTTGATGAAGAAGCAGCTTTTATCCTATAGGATGGAGGCAAGCCTGGATTCATCATAGTAGTCAACACAAACATCAGCTATAAGGAAAAGCATCAATTTCTGATAATGAAAACATGCTTGTTATTTTCACGCTGTGTCCCAAGAATTTCCTTATAAGGAGTTACTGTGCTCTACTTCTATAAGGAATAGAATGGATAATTAAGGCAAATAACTTTCCTCAAATCACACGTGACTACTGCACGGGCCATCGAGGTGGGATGGATTATAACTCAGGTGCTCAGTGGCTCTTGGTCCTCTGGGTCAGCAATAGGATGGATGCAGTTGGGCACATCTATTTGTCTCCTTTGGAGCACTCATGTACATACAGTCAGCAAGTGGTGTGGTTCCAGGTTGCCTCGCTGTGTTTCCTGTGTCCATGGGGGCTGTGGCCGGGACACTATGGGAGTAAGCTGTATGTCCGTAACAGAGGCCAGGCTTATTTGCCTGCTGGTGGCCACAGTGTTCTGAGATGCAATAAGAAAGGACAAGCTCCAGGATGCTAACGTTGATCAAGCCCCTGTTTGTGACATTTGTTATATGCCATTGGACAAAGCAAGCCAAAGGGCCAGACCCAGGAACAGCGTGAATAGGAATTCCTAAGAAATATAATAGTGGGCAGAAGCCAGCTAGGGCCACGAGTCCAACAACACACCAGAAAAGTCTCCTTATAAATAATTTTATGTCTCAGAAAATAAAAACTCTGGGACCTGGAGAAATGCAAACCCACAGCAGACCAGAGCTCAGTTGTCTTCAAGCCCTTCATCTAACAGGTGAGGCAAATTCAGTTCAAAAAAGCAGACTTCTTTTTATTTGCCCCAAATCATGTGTCTAGCTTGATAATTCATTCTGAAGGGACTGGAAAGCACTTGGGATCAATGGCCATGTTTAGGATAGACAAAAAAAAAAAAAAATCTGCTTGGGCTTTAGAGTCTGGAATATATTTTAGCAATGAAATAAAATGAAAAGACAGAGCTTAGGCGGTAAGTAACAAAGAGACATCACAAGAGAAAGTCACCCACAGCCCACAGTGTCAGACTTTCTTCAGATTTTCTGGGGTTGTTTTTATGGAGATGCTTTGTTTGGTCTTGAGACACCATCTCCCTATGTATCACGTGCTGCTTTCAAACTTCCTACAGCCAGAGTTGGCCTTGAATTCCTCTTGACTCCCCTGCCTCAGCTTTTTGAGTGCAAAGAGGACAGGTGTGTGCCACCACATCATTTTTAGCTACGGAAGGCAGCTCTTTCCAGACTGTGGTCTGCCTCTGAGTCATCAATACACTTACGAAAACAAAGATTCTGATTCAGGACATGGAATCTCAGACAAGCACACCCCATCTAATCCAGGGGGAGGGGCTGGCACTGCAGTTACACTTTCTTCCCAGGTGAGACCAACATTGCTGTGGAAGAGCCACAGAGTGGAGGCTCCCTGGGTGCTGGTCCTGCTGTGAACCTCCTCAGGGTGCTGGTCCTGCTGTGAACCTCCTCAGGGTGATGTCCTGCTGTGTACCTCCTCAGGGCGCTGTCTACCTCTTCAGGGTGCTGTCCTGCTGTGTACCTCCTCAGGGCGCTGTCCACCTCCTCAGGGTGCTGGTCCTGCTGTGAACCTCCTCAGGGTGCTGGTCCTGCTGTGAACCTCCTCAGGGTGCTGGTCTTGCTGTGTACCTCCTCAGGGTGCTGGTCTTGCTGTGTACCTCCTCAGGGTGCTGGTCTTGCTGTATACCTCCTCATCCTAATCTCCGCTCAGCCTTTGCATGTGTCTTTCCTCCCTGACGCCACTTCTCACAGCGGCAAGTTGGAAACTGACTGTGATGTTCAGGAATGTCCAGGAAGAGCCACTCCTTCCAAAAGTGCCGGATGCCTTGAGACAATCCTCACCCATGTTACTACCAAGAATAACCTGGAATTCACAGGACATCTTCTGAAACCTAGGCATCTGCTCATGACAGTGTGTCCCAGGGAGACTCCTTGCCTAGATCTCTAGACCCTTTCTCCTGAAAACAGTGTCTTCTCCTGGCTACAGTCCTCTCCCACTGATGCAGACGATGAATTCTCCCACTTGCTAGCCAGGCCACTTTGTCTGAAAGGTCCTTGAACCTTCAGCGAGATCTTCAGAAAGCAGTAGTAGAAGGGTAGGAGAGTGGCAGGAAACAAAATGAAGACAACAGTGTTGTCATTAAAGCAAACTGCTACCAGGCATCTGGGCTCTACCTGCTGGGGATCTCTGGGAAACTAGGATGTGCCTCAGGGTCCTCCCCCTCAGCTGGGAGTAAGTTAAAACTTGTTCACCAGATCCCTGAGAGTTCCCTCATGGGATCACCAGATCCCTGCATGGGATTTCTTTGGGCATAGAAGGAATATTCTAGAAAAATGGCTTTCTGGAAGTCATTGGCGTGTCCTAGTAGAGTCTTCCACTCACAAAGGCAAATGTAAAAAGCATTCAGAGAAGGCTAGAGTCCTTCTGCCATAAGCACATGGGAGAAATAATTAGTTCCCTCTGGTTGCATCTTGCTCTGGAGAAAGCCAGACACTTAAAGAAGATACTCGGAGAAAATAAAGTAGTGATAAGTACTTCAAATAGAACCAGTGGCATGTTCTGATCTTTCACCGAGAGCAGAATTATCCTCTATTTTCCTGCAATTTACTTAACAGTAGTTGATTCTATAATTCAGAGTCAACTGCTAGAGTCTCCAAAATTCCAACCAACTTGCCATGTTCAACAGAATTGTACCACACTTTAAAAAAATAAAAAACTTTGACTAACCTCCAATTGACTCTGACATATCAGGCACTACGTGAAAGAGTTGCATATAATTTAAAAACTGCTGACTTACATAAGGCATAGATTTGCTCAGACAAAACAGGGAGACAGAATGCTTCTGAAGTGAGATTATTTTGTCAATTTGGACATGACAAAGGAAGAAAACAAAAATTATTGCTCAAGCTTTGAAAATCTTTCCCCTTGTGAAGATACTGGAGTTGGGAAGAAAATGAACATTAACTAAGCCCTTCTCAATGCCAGGTCCTGTGACAGAGTCTTCATTTGTCATTTATTTGATCCTGGCCTTTCCCCAAAGACCATCAGAGAACCTTATTGACCAAGTCAAGCTATTTATCAGACTTAATGCAGTGACACAGAACAGTGCTTAGGTGAAGAATGATTTATGATTAAGCTAGACTCTGTCCAAAAGCAGAGATGCGGTAACTTGCTGGGACCAAAGTTCATGATATTATTATTTACCTTGGATTGGTATAAGGGACTTAAGGAGTTTTGATTTTTAAGTTTATCAGTCTTGATAACTAATATAATTCCTTGGTGTTGTTGAACTAAGTCTCTCCAAAATTCATGTGCTGAATTCCTAACCTCGTCAGACCTCAGAGGGGCGCACTGTTTGAAGATGGACTTTGAGAGGAGTATTAGCTTTAACTGTCAACTTGACAGAGCCCAGAATTATCTGGGAAGAGGATCTGCGATGAGGAAAGGGCCTATGGGCATGTCTGTAGGGACTGTGTTCTTTGCTATTGATGACATAAGAGGGCCCAGCCCACTCTGGGCTTTTTCCTAGGAGGGTAGTCCTGAATGTGTGTGGAAGCTACTGAGTTTAAGCCATTCTGCTCTGTTGAAGTAAGTTCCTGTGAGCAGTAGTAAGCAGCCATGCTTTTAGGTTCCTGCCTGCAGTGCCTGCCTTCACTTACCTCAGTGATGGACTGGGACCTAGAGTGAACTCTTCCTCCATAGTACTTATTTTTGGTCAGAGTGTTTTTATCTCAGTAACAAAAATGTGATTAGACCAAGAGGTTAAGGTTAAAAGAGGTCACACAGGCAGGTCTTAATCCAATAAGACTGATATTTTGTTTGGTTTGGGTTTTTTTATGATGCATATTTTAATCAATTTGGGCTACTATAATAAAACACCTAGACATGTAATTTATAAAGAATTTATACTTAATTCTCGCAGTCCTGTAAACTAGGAAATCTAAGATGACAGCAACAAATAGAGTGTCTAGAGAAAGACCTGGTCTCTCCATCCAAGACAGTACTGTCCTTCTGCATCCTGGGAAGGGGGACATGCAGCCTTGGATGGCAGAAAGGACAGAAAAACAAGTGAGGTGAGCTCTCAGATGACTCTTAATGAGGGTAATAATGCTGTTTAAGGGGTGAGTCCTTCATGTCCTCTTCCCTTCCCAGAAGGCCCTGCCTTTACTATAACTCTAATGTGATTAAATGTCAGTACATAGATTTGGAAGAACCTCTGGACCACAGCAGTTGATGCTCTCTTAAGAGAATAGAAGGACCTGAGAGAAAGCTCAACAGTTAACAACGCTGGCTGTCCTGGCCGAGGGTCAAGGTTTCATTCTCAGCTCCCTCACATAGTGGCTTACAACCACCCTTAACTCCAGCTCCAGGAAATTCAGCCCCCGCTTCTGACCTCTATAAACATCAGGCACACACACAGACACACACAGTGCACAGGCACACGTGGGCAAGATCACTTATTCTGAATAGACACGAACAGTCTGCATTGTGTATGTCCTCGCACCATGCGATGCCAATGGTTGAACACTCAGCTTAGACTTGAGACTTCGGAACAGTGTAAACTGTACTGCTTTTACTGCCCATAGTTCTCTCTCTTATAGAAGTAAGAACTTAATTATAGAAAATAAAAACAATATCTTCTACCACCATTCCTACACATGTAACTCTCAGATTAGTATATAATTGGATTTTGTCATGCTAACGTGTTTAGGTTTAAAAACTGCAGTATGAATTGGTAATGTGTGTTTCATAAAAAATATAAGCCAAAAACAAGTTCAATGAACTTTGGCTTGGGATTACAACAGTATTTTCAGCAACTTTTGAAATATTTCTAAACATATTTCTATAATGTTGTACTATGTTTGTATACAAGTTGACATTCTCAGCATTGACGATTATAAAATCAAAATATTGATGAACTCTGAAAATATTGAAGATTCTTTTCATGCTGCAGTATCAAATATTCAACCACAATTTGATTCTTTATGTAAAACTACATAAGCGTATTCATCTCCAAAAAAATAAGTAAATCTTTTCAATTTTTTATAATTTTTTTATTAATTACACTTATTCATTTTGTATCCCCCCATAAGCCCCTCCCTCCTCCCCTTCCTATCCCACCCTTCCTCCTCCCTCTGCATGCATGCCACTCCCCAAGTCCACTGATAGGGGCGGTTCTCCTCTCCTTTCTGATCTTAGTCTATCAGTTCTCATCAAAAGTGGCTGCATTGCCCTCTGCTGTGGCCTGGTAAGGCTGCTCCCCCCTCAGGGGGAGGTGGTCAAAGAGCAGGCCAATCAGATTATGTCAGAGGCAGTCCCTCTTCCCTTTACTATGTAACCCACTTGGACACTGAACTGCCATGGGCTACATCTGTGCAGGGGTTCTAGGATATCTCCATGAATAGTCCTTGGTTGGAGTATAAGTCTCTGGGAAGTTCCCTGTGTTCAAATTTTCTTGTTCTGTTGCTCTCCTTGTGGAGACCCTGTCCTCTCCAGCTCTTACTATTTCCCACTTCTTACATAAGATTCCATGCACTCTGCCCAACAGTTGGCCATCAGGCTCAGCATCTGCTTTGATAGTCTGCAGGGCAGAGGCTTTCAGAGGCCCTCTGTGACAGGTTCCTAGTTTGTTTCCTGTTTTCTTCTTCTGGCTTTCAGAAGCCCTGTGTAGGAGACAGAGGCATACAGAGGGAAGGTGCTATAAAGAAAGCAGACATTTGCTCAAAGAGAAGGCCCCAGAAGAACCCTGACCATTCCAACTACTTATCCTCAGACTTTTCATCCTTGGGGCTGTGGGCAAATGCATTTCTTTTGTTTAAGCCAGTGAATCTTCAACATTTTGTTGCGAAACTAGTATAGTTGAGTTCCCATTGTTCTACAAGAAGAGGGAGATGAAACGTTGAGATGGAAGAAGTCAGCTTCATTCTACTGTGCTGCAAACCCTCTCTCTCCCCTGCTGTTTGAATGTTCCTCTGAAACAGAAGCTAATTACAAACACAATTAAATAGAAAGCAATGGAGGCTTTATTACTTGTTTTAGTCACTGATCAATTTTCTCTAGGACAAGAGACAACACAGGACACTCAGCACAGGTTCGCCTCTAGCCTCCAGCCTGAGATAATGTTTTGCACTGTCAAGTAGAAAGGCCAGCTAGTGTCTCGTTTGTTTGTTTGTTTGTTGTTTTTTCCCCAAGTGAGCACCATTCAGCTTCCTGGCATGACTGTCATGACAGGTCAGGCCAGAGTCTATGATTTTTCTGTACCTAATACCTGCAATCCATCACCCAAGGGGAGTACTGCTTGCCTGGCTCAGGCCACACGAGAAGTTTCTGGAAGCGAATATCCCCTTCAGAGAAGCCCCAAACCAATAAGAAACAGGGCTTGGTTGATAAACACCCCTCTCCGTCACATGGGTGAAGGCTGTCTCCAGAGCTCCTCATAGCAGCACTGAGTTGTGGTCCCTCCTTTAACTAGTGGCTTGCTAATACCCCCTCGCTGGTTGCCCCTGCCCCTACAGCTCTGCCTCCTGGGAACGTCACTCAATTAACTCCATGCCTTGGAGTCCTGTAAAGGAACCCAAATGAAGACGCTAGGCTGCCCTTAGAGTTTCCAAGCAGCTCCTTCGCCTGTCTCCAGTGCCTCTACAGTGTCTTGGAGAAACGTAACTGTCTAGTTTGCTCTGGAAGAGCTGGCGAGGTGTGGCACCTAAGTAAGCTTTAAGGCTGAGAAGCAGGCTGAAGTAAGCAAGGGGTTGCCATAAGAACCTTGTGTTTAGGATATGCCTGGCTATGGAGCCCAATGTACCTCGGCTTTCGGCACTAGCTTCCTGCTGCCATAGTCCACTATGGAATCCCTCTTGCAAATAGATACTCAACTAGCAGCAGCCCAACGAGAAAATCTTTCAAGTACCCTCTTGGCATAGCAATAAAAACTGAAAACTGAGATAGGGTTAAAGGCTTGACATGGGCAGGAGAGAAGTCACTTTCCTTTATTATAACACATCTGGGTGAACAAGAGGGAGGATGGAAATACACAGTGAGCTCCAATCCTGGGTAGCTGGAAGCCAGTCTCCATCTTCCTCTCCCACGTTTCCTGGTGCTGAGCCCCACCAAGCACCGTACAGCACTGGGAGCCACCATGTTTCCTCAGGCTACAGACAGAGTGAGCTCCTTCCTCACAGAGACCACGCTTCTCCTCTGCCCAGTGTGTTCCTTCCTCTTCAGAACTCTGTGGGCTTTCCTAAAGGAAGATTTTCTGAGATCACAACCAGGTCAGATCTTCTGTAGACACTTGCACAGTAGCTTTCCTTTGAGAAAGGCACTCTCCCTTGTAACTGCCTTTTTATCTGCATCCCTCCAAGAAGGGGCTGGGGTGCATTCACTTTTACTTTCTCTCTGTGCTCAAAACTAGTCAGAAGACCCAGCGCACATTGGACACCAAATAAATAGGCATTGAAAGGATTTTTATTAAGCAGCCCAGTTTCAATTTTTTTTTTTTTTATCAAATCACTACACAGTTTTCACAGCCAAACTTTGGGCAGAGTTCAGGGAATCTTATGAAAGAAGTGGGAGATAAAAAGAAAGATCTGGAGGGTACAGGAGCTCCACAAGGAGAGCAACAGAACCAAAAAATCTGGACACAGGGGTCTTTTCTGAGACTGATAATCCAAACAAGGACCATGCATGGAGATAACCTAGAATCCCTGCACAGCTGTAGCCCATGGCAGCTCAGTGTCCAAGAGGGTTTCCTAGTAATGGGAAGAGGGATTGTCTCTGACATGAACTCAGTGGCCGGCTCTTTGATCATCTTTCCCTGAGGGGGCAGCAACCTTACCAGGCCACAGAGGAAGACAATGCAGCCACTCCTGATGAGACCTGATAGACTAGGGTCAGAGGGAAGGGGAGGAGGACCTTCCTTATCATTGGACTGGGGAAGGGGAATGGGAAGAAAAGAGGGAGAAAGAGTGGGGTTGGAAGGGGATGAGGGAGGGTGCTACAGCTGGGAAACAAAGTGAATAAACTGTAATTAATAAAATAAATAAATAAAATTAATCTAAGCACATAAAGCTAACTACAATAAATAAATCACTTGTGTTCAAAAAAGGTAATCTCTAAAGTCTAAAGGTGTTTATATTTAAAAGGACAGTTGAGGTTTTTCTCTGGGAATTTTCAAAGCTCAGAAGTACAAGGCAGCACCAGTGACTAGTATCCATCATTGCTCACTGGCTGGTGATGCAGACAGTGACCCTGATCCTCTGACATGGCTCTGTGCTATCTCACTTCACCCTTTGAGGGCTAGCTCAAGCATTTTCCTCTCACTGTGGTAACAGAAGCAAAGGAAGCCAAACAGAGTCCCAGGAGCCTGAGAAACATCACCCACACTGTCCCCCTCCTACTGCCACCTCTATCCATGTGGCCTTGACCACCAGCACAGCTTAACACGATCAAGTCCACAGTTAAAAGGTTGAAATCCAGTCCACCCACAATTTCCCCAATAAGCACATGGATGCAGAAAGGGTTTGGCTTGTTTTGTTTTGTTTTGTTTTGTTTTGTTTTGTTTTGTTTTTAATGTGATCAGCCTTAAGAGCAATGGTCAAGTAAGTAACAACAAACATTTAGAAAGCTGGTGATTGAATCCTCAGCCAGCAGACAGGTTCAAAACCCTTACAGGAGCATTCAGGATCGATTCTGTAGCCATGCCCAAACCATCAACGACAAGAAAATTTGGGAATTGTCACAGTCATGAAATACGGCAAATAAAAGTTAACAATGACCCAGTAAGTTCAGTGGGTTAAAATACTTGCTGCCAAGACTCAAGACCTGAATTCGAGCTTCAGAAACGTAGGTGAAGGAAATAACCACCTGCTCTGACTTCCACAAAGTGTCACTGCACTGTGTGTGTGTTTGTGGATAGTACACATATATGGGTTATGTATTATGCACATTATATATGTGTGAGTAAGTGTGTATGTATGTATGTATGTATATATAGTATGTGTGCATTGTGAAAATAAATATATAATGTTTTTTAACTCCTGGATGGGCTCATGGGATTGGAATTGGGAACATTGGGTTAAAACTAAGAAAATATGAATAAAGTATGGGGTACAGTTAACCATAGCATCTATATCAGGCTATCGGCTGTAAGAAATGTTCTTTCTTTTTTATCCATTATAGGTTTTATTTTATTATTTGGGGGGAACAGAGGATGAGAATCAGATTAACACAAGACTGATCAACAACACAAAAGCGTTCGTTCATGCTTTACATGGCACAGAGAAATGAAGATCCACAGATATGGATGGAACAATTATGTACTTAACTGGACAAAATGTCAAGTTTTAAATATAGCAACTAAATCATGTGAGGAAGTGGTTACTTCAGGAAGGTCTAGAAAAAAGTTTCCCCAGTGGTACATTCTAGTCCTTGATGCTAAAAATGACACCTTCCTTCTAGTAGAGGGAGGGCCAATTTTACTCCAGAATTAAATCTCTTGTTTAGGGATCTGTGATATGTTATAAATATGATTTTTCTAGATTTTCATTTGTTTTTCAAGTTTATATCTTTTTATTAATTTATTGATTAATTTTACATCTGATCACAGGTTTCGAACCCTCCTCTCCTCCCAGTCTCTTCCTCTCATATCTATCCGCTTTTCCCCCTCACTTTCTCATCAGAGAAGTGGAGGCCTTGTGTGTATATAAACCCTCCTTAGCATAACAAAATGTTATTAAGCCTAGACACAGAAGCCCAGTTAGGGGAAAGGAGATCCAAAGACAGGCAACAGAGTCAGAGACAGCCCCTGCTCCAGTTGTTAGGGGACCCACACGAAAACCAAGCTGCTCATGTGTTACATACGTGTAGAAGGCCTAGGTCCATCCCATGCATATTCTCTGGTTGGTGGTTCAGTCTCTTTGAGTGCCTATGGGCCCAGGTCAGTTGATTCTGTAGGTTTTCTTGTGGTGTCCTTGAACTCTTTGGCTCTTTCAATTCTTTGTCCCGCTCTTCCATAAGATTACCTGAGCTCTGCTTGATGTTTGGCTGTGGGTCTTGCATCTGTTTCCATCAGTTGTTGGGTTGAAGCCTATCAAAGAACAGTTATGCAAGGCTCCGTCTGCAAGTATAGCAGAATAGTATTAATAGTGTCAAAGATTGGCTTTCTCATAGGATAGGTCTCAAATTAGGCCAGCCATTGGTTGGCCATTCCCTCAGATTTTCCTCCCTCTTTATCCCTGTGCATCTCATAGGCAGGATAAATTTTGAGTCAAAGGTATTGTGGGTGGATTGGTGTCCCCATCTCTCCATTGGAAGTCTTGCCTGGTTACAGAATGTGGATACTTCAGGTTCTATATCCCCTGTGGCTAAGGGGTGACCCTTAGCTAGAGTCACCCTCAGAGATTCCTGGGAGTTTCCCTCGTCCCTGGTTTATTCCAGAGCTGTCTCCTCCCCCACCTTCAGTTCTCCCAGATCTCTATGGGTCTTCCGGTCCTCTGGTCACTTGATCCCTCCTTTCCCTTCCCGCTCCCTCTCACACCCAGCTCCCTCCCCTCCTCCCTCCACCTCTGATGTCTGTTTTGTTACCCCTTCTGAGTGATACTCAACCATCCTTCTTTAGGCTCTCCTTGTTACGAACTTCTTTGCGTCTATGGTCATGCTGTACTCTATGGCTAACACCCACTTATAAGTGAGGAAACACCATGTGTGTCTTCCTGGGTCGGGGTTACTTCACTCAGGATGGGTTTTTTCAAGTTCCATACAGTTACCCATGAATTTCATGATCTCCTTGTTTTCCTTGTTTTTCCTTCTATTGTGTAAATGTACCACATTCTCCTTATCCTTTCTTCAGTTGAGGGACATCTAGGTTGTTTACAGTTTCTGGTTATTATGAATAAAGCTGCTATGAACGTAGTTGAGCAAGTGTCTTTGTGGTATGGCAGAGCATCTTTTGGGTGTATGCCCAGGAGTGGTATGGCTGGGTCTTAACTCAGTAGAAATATCAATGATTTTTTTGGAGAAACCACCAAATTGATTTCCAAAGTGGTTGTACAAGTTTGCACTCCCACCAACAATGAAGAAGTGCACCCCTTACTCCACATCCTCACCTGCATGTGCTGTCACTTGAGTGTTTTTATCTTAGCCATTCTGATGGGTGTAAGATGAAATTTCAGAGTTACTTTGATTTGTATTTTCCTCATGACTAAGGAAGCTGAACATTTCTTTAAGTGCTTCTCAACCATTAGAGATTCCTCTGTTGAGAATTCTTGGTTTAGCACTGTATCCTGTTTTGTTTTGTTTTTAATTTTTCTTAATTATAGTTTATTCACTTTGTAGCCCTCTCCCTGGTCCCTTCCCAATTCCACCCTCCCTCCCCCTTCTCCACCCATGCCACTCCCCAAGTCCACTGATAGGGGAGGTCTTCCTCTTTTTCCTTCTGATCCTAGCCTATCAGGTCTCATTAGGAGTGGCTGCATTGTCTTTCTCTGTAGCCTAGTAAGGCTGCTCCCCTTGTACCTTGTTTTTAATTGGGTTATTTAGTTTGTTAGTGTATAATTTCTTGAGTTCCTTTTATATTTTGGATATAAATCCTCTCTATGATGTAGGGTTGGAGAAGATCTTTTCTCACCAACCCTGTTGGGCTGTTTTGTTCTGTTAACAGTATCCTTTGTATTACAGAAGCTTTACAGTTTCATGAGGTCCCATTTATTAATTGTTGATCTATGAACTATGCTGTTGCTGTTCTGTTCCAGAAGTTGTCTCCTGTGCCAATGAGTTCAAGACTGATTCCCCATCTCTTCTAAAAGATTTAGCATATCTGGTTTTATGTTGAGGTCTTTGATCCACTCTGACTTTAATTTTGTGCAGGTTAATAAATATGGATCAATTTGCATTTTTCTGCATGCAGACACCCAGTTAGACCAACACCATTTGTTGAAGATGCTTTCTTTTTCCCCATTGTATGGTTTTGGATTCTTTGTCAAAAGTTAAGTGTCTGTAGGTGTTTTGGGTTTATTTCTGGATCTTCAATTCAATTTCATTGATCAACCTGTCTGTATTTATGCCAATACCATGTAGTTTTTATTACTATTGCTCTGTAGTACAGCTTGAAATCAGGGATCGTGATATCTTTTAAAGTTCTTTCATTGTACAGAATTGTTTTAGCTAGCCTAGGTTGTTTTTTTAATTAAATTTTTATTTTTTATATATTAATTACAGTGTATTCATTTTGTATCCCAGCTGTAGCAACCTCCCTCATTCCCTTCCCATCCCAGCCTCCCTCCCTCTTCTCTTCCCATGCCCCTCTCCAAGTCCACTGATAGGGGAAATGCTCCTCCCCTTATATCTGATCCTAAGTTATCAAGTCTGATCAGGACTGATTGCATTGTCCTCCTCTGTGGCCTAGAAAGGCTGCTCCTCCTCAGGGGGAGATGAGCAAAGACTCAGCCACTGAGTTCATGTCAGAGACAGACTCTGTTCCCCTTACGAGGGAACCTACTTGGAGCTGAGCTGTGATGGGCTACCTCTGTGCAGGGGTTCTAGGTAATATACGTGAATGGTCCTTGGTTAGAGTATCAGTCTCAGAAAAGACCCCTATGCCCAGATTTTTTGGTTCCGTTGTTCTCCTTGTGGAACTCCTATTCTCTCCAGGTCTTACTATCTCCTTCTTCTTTCTAAGATTCGCTGTGCTCTGCCCAAAGTTTGATTATGAGTCTCAGCATCTTCTTTGATACCTTACTGGGTAGAGTCTTTCAGAGGCCCTCTGTGGTAGGCTCCTGTCCTGTTTCCTGTTTTCACCTTCTTCCAATGTCCAACCTGTTTGTCTTTCTGAGTGAGGATTGATCATCTTACCCAGGGTCCTCCTTCTTGCTTAGCTTCTCTAGGTGTACAGATTTAAGTATGATTATCCTATATTATATCTCTAATATCCACTTATAAGTGAGTATATACTGTGTATGTCTTTCTGCTTCTGGGATACCTCACTCAGGATGATCTTTTCTAGATCCTACCATTTTCCTGTAAATTTGATGATTTCCTTGTTTTTAATTGCTGAGTAGTATTCCATTGTGTAAATGTACCACAATTTCTGTATCCATTCCCCTGTTGAGGGGCATCTGGGTTATTTCCAGGTTTGGGCTATTTACAAATAAAGCTGCTATGAACATGGTTGAGCATATGTCCTTGCTGTGTACTTGAGCATATTTTGGATATATGCCTAGGAGTGGTATAGCTGGATCTTGAGGAAGCGCTACTCCTAATTGTCTGAGAAAGTGCCAGATTGATTTCCAAAGTGGTTGTACAAGTTTAAATTTCCACAGCAATGGAGGAGAGTTCCCCTCTCTCCACATCTTTTCCAACATGTATTGTCATTTGAATTTTTTATCTTAACCATTCTGATGGGCTAAGTTGTTTGTTTTGTTGTTGTTATTGTTGTTGTTTATTTGTTTGTTCATGTGAAGTTAAGTGTTGTTTTTTCAAGATCTGTAAAGAATTGTGTTGGAACTTTGATGAGAATTTCATTGAATTTGTAGATTGCTTTTGGTAAGCTGGTTATTTTTACTGTGTTAATCTTACCTATCCATGAGCATGGAAGATCTTTCCATTTCTAATATCTTCTTCAATTTCTTTCTTCTAACACTTAATGTTTTTGCCTTACAGTTCTTTCACTTTCTTTGCTAGTGTTTCACCAAGATATTTTATATTATTTGTGGCTATTGTGAAGGGTGTTGTTTCTCTAATTTCTTTCTCAGCCTGTTTGTCTTTTGTATACAGGAAGGCTACTGATTTTTTTTTTTTTAGTTAATTTTGTATCTAAAATTTTTTTAGTTAATTTAGTTAATTTTTAGTTAATCTTTTAGTTAATTTTGCTGAAGGTGTTTATCAGCTGTAGGAGTTCCCTGGTAGAATTTTGGGGTCACTTATGTATATTATCATATCATCTGTGAATAGTGATACTTTGACTTCTTCCTTTCCAATTTGTACCTCCTTAATATCTTTTAGTTGTCTATTGCTCTGGCTAGGACTTCCGGTACTATATTGAAGGGGTACAGAGAGAGTGGACACCCTTGTCTTGTCCCTGAATTCAGTGGAATTGATTTAAGTTTCTCTCCATTTAATTTGATGTTGGCTCTTGGCTTGCTATATATTGCCTTCATTGTATTTAGGTGTACACCTTGTATTTCTGATCTTTTCAAGACTTTTAATGTGAAGGGATGTTATAATTTTCCAAAGGCTTTTTCAGCATTGAATGTGGTTTTTTTTTTTTCTTTCACTTTGTTTATATGGTAGATTACACTGATGGATTTTCATATGTTGAACTATCCCTGCATCAGCCTGATCATGGTGTATGATGTTTTCTATGTGTTCTTGGATTCAGTTTGCAAGTATTTTATTGAGTATTTTTGCATCGATGTCCATAAGAGAAATTGTTCTAGATTTCTTTTTCTGTGTTGGGTGTTTGTGTGGTTTAGGTTGCAGTGTGACAGGCTCCATAGAATGAGTTTGGCAATGTTCCTTCTGTTTCTATTTTGTAGAATAGTTTGAGCAGTGTTGGTATTAGCTCTTCCTTGAAAGTCTGGTAGAATTCTGCACAAAAACCATCTGTTCCAGGGCTTTTTTTTTTTTTTTTTAGGTTGGAAGACTTTTAATGACTGTTTCTATTTACTTAGGGGTTACAGGTCTATTTAAATTGTTTACCTGATCTTGATTTAACTTTGATAATTGTTAAATAGGACTTAATATTTCTTTGGATTTCCTCTCTACTTGTTGTTATAGCCCCCTTTTCTTTACTGATTTTGTTAATTTGAATATTACCTCTCTGATTTTTAATCAGTTTGACTAAGAATTTGTCTATCTTGTTGATTTTCTCAAAGAACCAGCTTTTGGTTTCTTTGATCTTTGTATTGATTTCTTTGTTTCTAACTCATAGATTTAGGCCCCGAGTTTGATTATTTCCTGCCATCTACTTCTCTTGGGTATATTTGATTCTTTATGTTCTGGAGCTTTTAAGTATGCTTTTAAGTTGCTAGTATGAGAACGCTCTAATTTCTTTATGAAGGCACTTAGTGCTATGAACTTTCCTCTTAATACTGCTTTCATTGTGTCCCATAAGTTTGGGTATGTTATGCCTTCATTTTCATTGAATTCTAGGAGGTCTTTAATTCCTTTCTTATTTCTTTTTTGACCCAGTTATCAGTGAGTAGAGAGTTGTTCAACTTCCATGAGCTTGTATGCTTTCTGTTGTTTCTGTTGTTGTTGAAGTCCAGTTTTAATCCATTGTGATCTGATAAAATACGAGGGGTTATTTCAATTTTCTTGTATCTGTTGAGGCTTGCTTTGTTACCGACTATGTGGTCAATTTTGGAGATGGTTCCATGGGGGACTGAGAAGTAGGTATTTTTGTTGTTGTTTGGGTGAGGTGTTCTGGAGATATCTGTTAGGTCCATTTTATTCGTAATAAGATGGTAGTTTCACTATTTCTCTGTTTAGTGTCTGTGCCGATGACCTGTGCTTTGGTGAGGGTGGGGTGTTGAAATATCCCATTATTAATGTGTAGGGTTTGAAGTGTGATTTAAGCTTTAGTAACTTTTTTATGAAAAAAAATTGATTTTGAGGAATAAATATTAAGAATTGATACAACATGTTGGTGGATTTTTCCTTTGATGAGTATGAAGTGTCCTTCCTCATCTCTTTTGATTAATTTTGTTTGAAAGTCTATTTTAGTAGATATTAAAATGGCTATTCCAGCTTGGGGTTTTTTTTGGGGGGGGGGAGAAACCTTTTTCCAGCTCTTTACTCTGAGCTAATCTCTTTGTTGCTGAGGTGTGTTTCTTGTATTCAGCAGAATAATAGATCCTGTTTTAGCATCCATTCTGTTAGCTTGTGTCTTTCTTATTGAGGAATAGAATCCACTGATGTTGAGAGATGTACATGACCAATGATTGTTAATTCCTGTATTTTGGTGGTGGTGGTGTGTGTGTGTGTGTTTCCTTTCTTTTGGTTTTCCTAGTGTGATGTTATTTCCTGTGTTTTCTTGGGTGGAGTTAACCTCCTTGGATTATAGGGCTGGATTTATGGATAGATATTATTTAAATTTTTTTTCATGGAATATCTTGTTTTCTCCATCTAGGGTGATTGACGTTTTGCTGGATATAATAATCTAGGCCAGTATCTGTGGTCTCTTAGGGTCTTCAAAACAACTGTCTATGTCTTTCTGGCTTTTAGAATCTCTGTTGAGAAGTCAGATATAATTTTGATAGGTCGACCTTTATGTATTACTTGGCCTTTTTCCCTTATGACTTGTAATATTCTTTGTTTTGTACATTTGGTGATTTAATTATTATGTGGTGAGGGAATTTTTTCCTGGTCCAATCTATTTGGTGTTCTGTACATTTCTTGTAAACACAAGGCATCTCTTTCTTTAGGTTGGGGAACTTGAAATCTTCTCCTTCTTCTATTTCTATTATTCATATATTTGGTCTTTTCATGGTGTCCCAGATTTCTTGGAGGGTTTGTGTCAGGAACGTTTTAGATTTAATGTTTTCTTTAATCAATGTATTGATTTCTTCAGTCATATCTTCTACATCTAAGATTCTTTCTTCCATCTCTTGTATTCTGTTGAGATGCTTGTATCTGTAGTTCCTGTTCTTTTTCTTGGGTTTTCCGTTTCCAGGATTCCCTCAGTGTGTGTGTGTGTGTGTGTGCGTGTGTGTGTGTGTGTGTGTTGTTTTGTGTTTTTTCATTGCTTCTATTTCTAATTTCAGTTTTATTTCAAAGAACAGTATTCATTTCCTTCACCTGTTTGATTATATTTTCCTGTGTTTCTTTAGATTTATTCATTTCCTCTTTAAAGATCTCTATCATCTTTATAAGATTGGATTTGAGGTCATTTTCTTGTGCATGGCTATGTAAGAATGCCCAGGGCTTACTGTGGTAGGATAGCTGGGCTCTGGTGGTACCTACAATGCCCTGGTTCTTATTGATTATGTTCTTACACTAGCTTTTATCCATCTGTTTGTCCCTGGTACTAGCTGGCCACCTGGATATTCTTGGTGCTGACAGAACTCCTACATGTTCCCGGAGCCAGAAGACCTTCTCAGGAAGGCAGGCAGAGCCATGGTCCAGACAGCAGACCTCGGGGTACAGAATGAAGCTCACTTATGCTAGCTGTGCCCCAGAGGGACCTGGCATGGGATTGGGGTAGGGGTTTCTGGGGCCAGCAGGCCTCCTCAGGAGGACAGTCAGGGCAGTGGCCAAGATGGTCAAGAAATGTTCCATATCAATTGATGAAACCAGGCTAAGCTTGCTTAAAGCTGCTCTGTAGTGTTTAGAGGCTCCTCGGGGTGTTCTTTGCCCTGGGTGACTCCATTTCACAAGCAGCATTTGATTCCATTTTGAGTGTGAATGCAGAGGCAGGCTGACTCTGCACCTTGGTGGACATGTAAGCAACACCATCTGTCTTACACCACCCACAGAGAACAGACTGATAAATCATTTGTCCCTAAAAGAAGAAGAAAAGTGTTGTTCTTTAATTTATCAAAGAAAATTGGGAACATGTGATTACATGCTCATATTAAAATCAAGGAAGTCAGGCCCAAATCCATCTAATACATCAGACTGAGGCCAGGGTACATTCCTGTTTAATGGTTTCCATTAAAATGAGGATACCCACCACTGCAATGATGACAGCCCCACTGTCTGTCATCTGATGACCCAGTGTGTGCATCAAGGAACCGACAGTCAGGGAACTCCAGACTGCCCCAGAGGCTTCAGCTTGGCCCATTCTCCACTGCTCATGAAGCCTACCGCATCTGCCCATCAGCTCATTCTTCCTTCTGGTGCTATGTCTTCACCTCACCTCTGCAGCCTCCACAGTCCTTCATCTTGCCTGGAAGCCTGGCTAAACCCTGAAGTTCAGCTCTGTTCTGACTCTGCAGCTTAATTCTACAATAAGGACTCCAGCAGACCTCTAATGAGTTCATGATCTGCCTCTTACAGAGATTCTTTTCTCTAGCAACTGTCTGCTTCTGTCCCTCAGTAAGCCTTGGACTCCTTGAAACTTGCAGGGGCCTTTCAAATGTTGCTAGCCATCCTGTAATGTGTGTGTGTGTGTGTGTGTGTGTGTGTGTGTGTGTGTGTGTAGAAAAGTTTAGTGTGCAATGTGGAATATGTGATTAGTTTACATTAGTAGTTAAGAGTAGAATAAAATAGCCTATATTTGCCCCTGTATTTGCTATCAAGGAAAACTAGAAGTACTTGGTGAATCACAGTCAACAAGACTGACATAACCTGTGAATTTGTTATTTTTTTATAAATTCTGACCTGTGCAAGGCACAAGCATGTCCACCTATGTGTCTGACATACCATGCTCATGACAGTAATGTTGAATGTTAATAAGGGAGATTGAGTAAGAAATTGTCTTAGTACTTTCTGTTCCTGTGAAGAGACACTCTCACCAAGGCAGCTTCTAGAGACAAGTTTATTAGGATTTCCAGTTTCAGAAGATTAGAATCCATGACTACATAGCAGAGAGCAAGGCAGGAGGTAGGCAGACATGGTCCTGAAACAGAAGCTGAAGGAGTACATCCTGATCCACAAGCACAATTCAGAGAGGGAGACAGAGACAGAGAGACAGAGCGAGAGAAACTGGAATGGTGTGGACTTCCGAAAGCTCAAAGCTCTCTCCTAGTGACACACCTCTTCCACTGAGGCCACACCTCCAGTTCCACCAACTTGGACCAAGTATTCTACTATTTGCACTTATGGGAGCCATTTTCATTTGAACCACCACAGGAATATATGGAAATCTGTATTTTCAATCTTTCTATGAATCTAAAATAGTTCCAAAGTAAGTTTTTTAATTAAATTTTTTGTATTAATTACAGTTTATTCATTTTGTATCCCAGTTGTATCCCCCTCCCTCATCTCATACCAATCTCACACTCCCTCCCTCCCTCATCTCCTCCCATGACCCTCTCCCAGTCCACTGATAGGGGAGGTCCTCCTCCCCTTCCATCTGACCCTAGCTTATCAGGTCTCATCAGAACTGGCTGCATTGTCCTCCTCTGTGGCTTGGCAAGGTTGCTCTCCCCTTGGGGGGCAGGGAAGTCAAAGAGCCAGGCACTGAGTTCATGTCAGAGACAGTCCCTGTTCCCCTTACTAGGGAACCCACTTGGAAAATGAGCCTCCATGGCAATGTAAGTTTTTTTGAACAAACAAAGAAACAAACAAACAAAACAGTCAGAGATGTAACACAGTTTTTGATTTCAAGAATTATTTCTTCTCTAGACTCACCAACTTCTTACTGCTATTTTGCAAATTCTGGTTTTTCCTGAAGAAAGGAGCGGATATTTTCTCAGACTGCTTCCTCAATGAACCCAAGTAAACTGTGGCTTTAAAACCTGCACACTATGCTCAAACTGAAATGATATGAAACATCTCCCAGCAGAAGGGTTCGAAGTACCTAGAGAGAGCTTTAGAACGGACCTCTAGCCTTCATCCCTTGTACCTTCCATCTGGACTCCTTCTAGCCTTATTCCACTCTGCTCTTATTGCTGACAAAATGTATACCCACCAGTTATTCTTCTGCCTTCCTCAACTGTACGAAACTCAGAGTGTATAAATTCCAGACTCAACAGCGGACTGTAAAGATGAACAAGCACATTATATAAACAAACCAGCAAAAAGGTCCATAACTATAACAGGAACAGGATGGCGCCCTTTGGCTTTGTTCTTCAAACTCTATAGTATGGCCGTGCCTCCTCCAAGAAAGCTTCTTGAGCCACCAGGGCCTGCATCAGCACTTCCTCTGGGCACAGGAAGTCCTGACTTCATATGAGCATTTGCCTATGGCTCAGTTGTCCAAACTAACGATAAGCTTTCTGAAGACAGGAACCAACTGAATACGCCCTGCATTCTCCAAAGATTTAACAAAATTCTTTATGATTTACTCTCTCCCTGTCCTACCCAATACCCAAGGAAGGAACAGTGATGTTCTGCACCCCGTCCCAGGTGGGGCACAGCGGGCTCTGAGGCTGTGGCAGATCACAGGCACAGCTAGTTCACTGCCATGGCAACAAGGCATCCCTTGTGGAGGTCACTCCATGATGTGTGGAGCAGCTGCCAGCACAGTGACCCCACCCGTGCCACTTCTGCTTCCCTGAATTTTACATTGCCTAGAATAATAACACAAATTAAGGAACTTGCTGGTTTCTGTTACAAGTTTTTGGTAAATTGCTTTTTTCATATTAGCACTCAGGAAAGAGACTGTCTACCAATATACCATTGATTTCGCTGAAAAAGACTTCTAAATGCTCAGTCACGTCTCTTTCTAATATAATTCACTGCTTCCAAATTTATTTACTGTTGCCTCAATATGTCTGGGCAAATCATGCCTGTGTGCCTGCGCGCCATGCCGTGCTGAGGCGAGACTCACTGTTGAGCTGTATGCTGGGTCCTGAGTCTGGACGTGCACCTAGGACAATTGTACTGAAGTGCTACGACGTAAAGGAATGGACACCAGCAAGGAATTCCTACTTTATGCCTGAAAGAGCCCCAGTTTAAGGAGGACAACACTAAATGAAAAAAAAAAAAAAAAGTATGAGGAGACTGAAAAGAAAGAAGCTCACTATCTATCCTCCGGTGCTCTTAGGAAGGACTTTTGAAGCAACATTTTATTACAGATTTGGAACTACAATTTTTCCTTCCTCTGATCTCAGCCAAAGAAGGTTTTGAAATCTGAAAGCTTATGTGTATAGTTACCAAATTGGAGAGTCCCCTGTATGAGTGTGTATATGTGTGTGTGTTTTCAGACGTATAATCATATGTAACATAATTGTGTGGTATTTGCATATAATTATATAATACAAAAATTATATATAATTTTATGTAGGCTACATTATTACAGATGATTATAAAAGTATGCATAATTTTGTTTGAAGTACATAATTACATGTAATTTTATATATTAATAATTATATATACTACAACACACATTACTTAATAAATAGTATATATTTACGGTAGAAACATTTGAAATGTAGTTGAGGCTTTAAATGTCAGACAGTCTTTGCTGACAAACTGAGCATGAGATAAGGGAGGCTACCAGAAAAGAGAGAAGAAAGGAACAGGAGAAAGAGGAGGAGGAAAAGTAGAAAGAGGAGGAGGAGAAGGAGGAGAAGGAGGAGAAGGAGGAGGAGGAGGAGAAGAAGAAGGAGGCAACCGCAAACTCAAAGCTGAAAAATGGCTTCCAGGTCTAATACCTATTGCACTGGCCTAAAAAGAGCAATCTTGAGGGGAAGCTGACCTAGCCAGCAACCCACAACCATCTCGAGATGAAGCTAGGAGTAAAATGAGGAAACTGAAACAAAGCATTTGCATTTCTGCTTGAATCATGGACAATCACGAAACAGTGCTGGAAGACCCCAGTGTTTCACCTGGGTGACAAACGGCCTGGAGCCTGTGGGGACACAAGGAGCACAGCACAGGGCCACACCCTGTGCCTGCCTCCTTCCCACATGGCCCATGATTGATTCCCAGAAGCCTGTTAGCTGCCTTGTCGCCAGCTCTACTGGCAGGTTATAGGAGTCATGTGATATCTTTTAAATTAAAAATGATAATAATTAACATACTAACTAGTGTTGAAAATAAATAAACCATTATTCTTCCTTAATGGCTGAGGCCACTAATTTATCTTTGGATTTGGCAAGTTCTCAGAAGAAATAAATCAATGTTAAACCTGAACTTGAATGACCTGGAGATTTGGAAGGAAAAAGTAAACTCATCCCAGAACGACGAAAAAGCAGGAGTCAGGGGATCTCTGCTATTGAGCAAGTTGCTGTATTCCCTGCGGAGAGAGCAGCATGATAAATATGGCCAGTCACACTTGAGCCGCACAGTCTTAAATGCCTTTACAAGCCAGCTTTTATTTGTGCTGCAGAACTCATAAATATTCCCCAATTATTCAAAAGCAAGGCAGTTTTATAGGCAAGATTTGCTATTCAAAACAGGCAACCTATGTCGTTGTCACAACTTCATCAGCACCTCTGTAAGCCCTTTGTATAGGAGACCGTATATGGAGACTGCAGAGAGTGAAAATGCTACCCACTGCGCAGGCTTACTGTGCGATGCTCCAGCAGAGGCAGCACCAAGTTTGAAGTCTTCCTCACAACCACCGCTTCTCCAACTTCACGCGGACAGAGCATGTTTACATGCGTGTTAATTCACTAATGATGAGCTTATATTTCTAAAAGTAACAGAGGTGACCTACAAGTGTGTGTTCAGTGTGGGAAGTGACAAAGCTTACGTAGGGAGGACCTATCTCCTTAGGCACCACACAAATAGTCATTGTCACTATCTCAGTATCTAGCCTCTGTCACATAGCCGTGCATGGAAAGTGAAATGTGAACCGCTGCTGGGTGCATGATATTAAACGGTCACACTGAAAACAGGAGAAGAGTGGAATTAATCTCAAAAGCACTTCATTTACTATCCACTGTGTTACTGTTTTAACGTATAGTCTGCATGAAATTTTTTTAATTTTTTTATTATTAATTTTTATTTTTTATATTAATCACAGGTTATTTACTTTGTATCCCAGCCATAGCCCTCTCCCTCATTCCCTCCCAATCCTACCCTCCCTCCCTAATCTCTTCCCTGCCCCTTTCCAAGTCCACTGCTAGGGGAGGTCCTCCTCCCCTTCTCTGACCCTAGCTTATCAGGTATCTTCAGGACTGGCTGCCATGTCCTCCTCTGTGGCCTAGCAAGACTGTTACTCCCTCAGGGGGGAGCCAGTCATTGAGTTCATGTCAAAAATAGTTCCTGTTCCCCTTACTAGAGAACCCACTTGGATACTGATCTACCATGGGCTACATCTGAGCAGGGGTTCTAGGTTATATCCATGCATGGTCCTTGTTGGAGGAACAGTCTCATAGAGTACCCCCGTGCCCTGACATATTTTGTCCTTGTGGAGCTCCTGTCCTCTCCTGGTCATATTAACTCCCCTTTTTATCATATGATTCCCTGCACAAAGCATAAACTTAAAGGGAGATATTTTACACAGGTTGTTTAATAAGACATCTCAATTGTCACCAGGCACATTTCAAGCATTTGGTAGCCAATGGAACAGTGACTCCGCATGAAACAACACAGTTTTATATCTTTCTGTCAGACAGTGAGTAGGATCATGTATCAGTTTATAGTCTTTTGATAACCGAAATAGAACTAGTCAGTCATGGTTGGACAAGGTTCTCTGCTAGAGGAACAGAACCAAAATAATGACTACATATGGAAGGATACTGAGTCAGTCAGCTTACGCAAGGCCCCTGTGTATTCTGACCACAGCTGCCTTCACACTAAAGAGGCCTGGCAGCCACCCTGTACACAGATCGGGTGTCTCGGCGGCCTCAGTCTGAAGCTGAAGTCCTGGAGTACTCCTGAAGAACCGGCTCTTCACTCTACTTTGGAAGGTGAAGACGCTGGGTCTTGATGTTAGTGAAGAACAGTGGTAGCAGCCACAAGATGCCACAGGGTGACACCAGCACAACTTGCGGGCAAAAATCAGACACGTCTCTTTCTCAGGCTTCTCTTTCATCTCAGCTGCCTCCAGAAGGTACCTCCACATCTAAGGGGTCCTCCCACTTCAGCTAAACTGATCAAGAAAATCCTTCATGGGTGTGCTGAACTGCATGTGTGTTGTTGATTCCACGCTCAGCTAGGTTGACCACCAAGACTATCCGTCACAGGCAGCTTTGATAACACGCCTGTGGTCACAGGTTTCAGAAGGGAGAAGGGGGAAAAGCTTTTTCCAGTCTGGGAAAAAAAAAATGAAAGAAAGGAAGAAGGGGAGGGAAAAAGGGAAGGGGTGAGGTAAAGAAGGAAGCAAGCAAGCCTTAATCAGTGTAGATAATTCTGCAGGCTGGACCAGCAGCCGGCAAACCCAGATCCCAGTTGCTGCCTGAATTTTCTCCATTTTCCCCATGGTTTCAAAAGTTTCTGCAGATCCAGGCAATGGCACATCTTCCTAGCGCATCTCTAAGAGAGGAAACGAGAGGGTGGCTGGGAGGCTAAAACAGAGATCTTTATTTCTTCATGGAGGAGGCCAAAAACAAGGACAAAAAAAAATACCTCTTTTCCAGATGCCCCTTTCTTATCTCCTTGCCAGACAGATTTACAGAAGGAAGGTCACAATGACAGAGGGATGGGCTCAGTCCCATGTGACATGTATGTGTTAGCTGACACTTCTCCCAGTGCTGTGTAAGGAAATATGTTTCATCACCTTTGCAGAAGTATAGGGCATTGTTGGATTCTTGGGTAAATACATGTGCTATATAAATATCTCCTTAAGTTTATCCATAAATGAAATAATTTCCCCTGACCATAAAGAAGAGGTTGAGCCGCTAACCATCCCAAGCCGGAGAGGCAGGTCTCAGAACTGAGTGATCTGCCTGTAAACTGTGAGAACAGCAGAGATTCTTAAAGAGACAGTAAAAACAATGACAGTGTGGTGATTCCTGCGCCTCGAGATATCCTTATGCCCATCATCCCTTGTGATTTGAAAAGAAAATATGCCAAGTCTCTAAATTTATTTGACAATTTTTAGGTTCAGAAAAGTAAAGCAATTGTGTCAAGATCCTACATGTGGGCCAGGACAAATTACTAAGAGTCAGAAGTGGGGACTGAAGAAATGCAGCTTAGAGTTAAGAGCACTTGCTGCTCTCCCAGAGACTCAGCTTCAATTCCCAGAACCCATATGGTGGCACACAACCATCTGTAACTCTGATTCTAGGTCATGTAATGCCCTCTTCTAGCCTCTGTGAGCACTAGGTATACACATGATATACATGCATGAACACATGTAGGCAAAGCACAAACACACATAAAAAAATAAATCCTTAGGGAGAAAAGGAGTCAGAGATAGACCGTGACTGCCTGCCAACTATCTGTGATAGGTCCTACAACATCTGAGAAAAGCTTTGGGCTCAAGAGGTTGAAGGAAGGGTCCTCGTCTTGTATTATCAAGTTTTTCCAAAGGCACAGTTGTGATGATGACAACTCATGCTGACGAGGACGCTATGGCATGCCAGGACTGTTGTGAATCTGCCTTTTCTCACTTACTGAACTTCACAGTAGTCCTTTAAAGTTGTGCATCAGCCAGAAATTTCTAGATAACAAGCTGAAAACTTGGGCAAGTCTGAGGCAACAGACAAGTATTCTTTATCAATGTGTGTGAAATTTGGTTATGTATCGGGTAAGCTCAGCTGGCATGGTTCAAGGCCAAAGGATTTTCGGGATCATTTCTCATTTCTTATTAATATACATCTTGCTCATGAACTGCACATACTCCATGATACACACACACACACACACACACACACACACACACACACACACACACAGGTTCCCTGAGCTCCTAAATAGTAGTCATAGTACCTTGGTTAAAATAGGAAAATTGAAGCAGAGAAAGAAATAGCCCCATGGGACTTCTAGCAAAGAGTCAAGTAGCATCGAGAATAAGGCATTGAAAGTTGGTGAGAGGGAGCTCGCATGGTTAGCCACCACAGAGGTTTATTTGCAGGTGCCATTCGACAAGGGTTTCTCCAGCTCAGCGGCTCCCACTCCCTTCTTCTGAACCAGCAGCATCAGTATGACTTAGGAACCTGTTGGAATTTTCTTGGATCCGCCAGACCTACCACATCACCATCTCTGGAGGCCCATCAACAATATGGGTTTCAACAAGCTTCCAGAGCATTCTTACCATCTTGGCAGACTCATTAGAAGAGAGGGAACTGGGGACACAGGCAGCATCGCCACTGCTGACTGCTGAAAGGCCAGTTGTTTTCCATGGTGATATCCATGCCCTTGGCTGCATGACCAATGCCTGTTTGATATCCATGTCCTTGGCTGCATGACCAATGCCTGTTTTATATTAGGTAGAGTAGCTGAGAAAGTCGACATCTTAGTCCTTGTCTTGGTTTCTCTTCCTGCTGATGTGATAAAAACACTCTGACAAAAACCACTTACGGGAGAAAGGGTTCGTTCTGGCTCTCGGGTTGTGGCTACACATCCATCATGGCTAGAAAGTAAAGGTGACAGGACCTCAAGCCACACCGTCACATCACATCCACGATAAGGAAACACAGTTTGTTTTTCAAATATTTAACATTTTTTAAGAGAAAAGACAGTAACACAGTATAGTAAGACTCGGAAAATGACAGTGGGTCTAAATGTGCCAGTCAGCTGGAGCAGGGTCAGGTTGCTGATTCTCCGTTAATTCCGAGCTCTGCATCCATGAAGAGCAGGGTCCTAGTTTCATTCTATTGCTGTGAGGAAACACCCTAACCAAAAGCATCCAGAGGAAGAAGCGGTTTATTTAGCTTGTGCTTCCAGGTCACAGACCACCGCTGAGGGAAGTCAGGGCAGGAACGCAGGAGCTTGAAGCAGAAACTGTAGAGAAATGTTAGTTGCTGACTTGATGGCTCACTCTCTTGCTCATGCTCAGATGGCTTCCTTAGCCCAGGACCACCAGCATAGGTAATGGTAGCACCCATGATAGGCTGGGCCCTTGTATATCAATTCCAGCCATCAAAACAATCCTCCACATACATGTTCACAGGCCAACCAGACAGAAGCAAGTTCTCAATTGAGGCTCTTTTCAAGAAATTCTGGGCAGTGTCAAGTTAACAGTTAATGCTTACTAGGAAACACAGTAAGCAGTACAGGCTTTCATCTTTTTGTGGTATCAGAAACTGGAGAGTCAATGGCAGCTGGGGGAAAGGGCATTGAGGACCTATGAGTATTTGTTCTTTTCTCCCCAAATGGCTGGCTTTGGGCAGAAAAACTGATGGTGATATGGAGACTGGGAAAGTCAGCAAGGAGAGGGCATGAATGGGAGCCAAGCCTGGAAGGAAAGCTTCCCAGGACCCTCCTAAAAGACACAATAGCAACCTAATAGTACATGGTCACCACTTCCTCGTTCACACATTGTAGACCTGGAATCTCCATCCTTACCCCAAAATGGATCTCCAAGGAAGCAATGTAAAATGGCAATATTTCGCTTATTACTTTTTCTCAGCCACTTGGAGTCCACTTACAATTGACTGATTATAAAAGTCTTACAATATAAACCTGAAATGCTGGTTTCAATCAGAAAAATGGCTGACATAAAACAACCAACTTGGAAATAGTGCAACATTGAGTACAAGTTTCAGAAAGTTCAGTCTCTTCAGACGTAACATGTAGAACAAATTGCTCCAAACCTAGAGATGGAAAATTATATAAATTCAATCTGATTGTCATATTGTGGGTCCATAATTTGGACTATGCATGAAAACTCCTGCTTTTCCCACATGGTCGGATCACATGGCAGTGAGACTCATCAATGCTGGATGTCAAAGATAACCACTCATAGGACCATAAGCTGGGAGCCCCCATGAGGATGCTAGCCTTTCCACCAAGGCAGGAATTTCTTACATGGTGACTTCCTTCCTCTAAATCAACCAACGCAGACAGCCTTTCTTTGCCCAGTCTTGGCAGTCAGGTCCTACCTCTCAATGGAGGAAAGCCAAAGACATGAAGAGACTATATTTGATAATGAAACCGTGTTTAATCCCTGGTGCTACTGAGATTTTTCTCCCACAGCAGGATGAGCTGGTGATCTCATCAGTTGAAAAGATGCCTGACATCAGAAGGGAACATGGCTGTGTGGTGTTGCTCCTCCCATCTATGGCTTAAAAACCTGGTCCTTTGAAGCCAGGCTAGCAGCTCATTGGATACCATTGGTTGCTTAGATGAAATCACAGGCCTCCTTCTCTTGTCCCTAAGATGCACTGACATGCTGCTTTCCTCCCCAGCTCTGACAAATGTCCATGAATGTTGAGAGTCTATCTAAATGGGCAGAGATATTGATTTTCTTTCCTACCTTTTTTGAAAGCTCTTTGTTTACCAAGTACTGAGCAAACATCAGGCAAATGATGGAGTACATTGAAACAGATCAAGTGAAGAAAAGCAAAGGCAGTTCTGGCTTTCTGAACACCGGGCTGGTTAAGCATCAGGTGTACACACTCACATACACACACACACACACTTTAGATTGCAAAGCGCTTGCCTTTGCTCACACATCATTATTTGCCAATTGATAGTGCAGCTGGCCCAGATGGGACTGGGTAGCACTGTGGAAAATGTTTCCAATCAATCCACAGAGCTGAAGCTTGAGCTCTATCTGGAGAGAATTGGCTGAAGGCTGGAATGGACTGAGTGCCCCACAGCTGACAGGGTAGAGTAAGTAGCCTGGCATTTAAGGGCAAAATTGATTATGCCTTTAGCAAAGGTAAGAAGGTCTGTGTTAGTCTGCCTCAGGGATGATAGATAAACACAGGCTTAGAGATTTCTTGGAGTCTTTGAAACACCAGATAATTAAGAATTGGTTTAGCTTGGCATGGTGATGTATACCTAAAATTCTAGCACTTAAAAATGTGGGCAACTTAACAGGCCCATGTCTTTTGTTTGTTTGTTTGGTTGGTTGGTTGGTTAGTTTTTTGTTTTGTTTTGTTGTTTTTTTTTTTGGTTTTAGTGTTCATTTTTGTCTTTGTTTGTTTGTTGTTGTTGTTTGGTCTTTCAAGACATGGTTTCTCTGTGTAGTCCTGGCTACCCTGAACTCGATTTGTAGACCAGGCTGGCCTCAAACGCATAGCAATCTGCCTGCTTCTGCCTCTCTGCCTCTGCGCCTCTGCCTCTCTGCCTCTGCCTTTTTCTGCCTTTCTCTGCCTCTCTCTGCCTCTCTCTGCCTCTCTGCCTCTGCCTACAAGTGCTGGGATTAAAGGTGTACACCCCCATGCCCAGCTACAAAGCCAGAGTCTCAAGAAAACCATTGCTCAGATAAAAGCCAGAGGTTCCCTCAGGTAGCCAAACTGGTGCTACCTGTACCTGCACCTCACAAGAAAGCCACTGAGAGGGTAAGAAGCAGAGGTCCAGTTCTTAGGGTTGGCTTATTTCCAATACACAGCCCAGAAGGTCGGCCTTGCCTCTGAGAACAAGCAGGGATAATCCCCAGATGAGAAGGCTTTTTAAAATGTTCAATTTTCTGATTTATGAAGGCTACTGCCATTAGCAGAACACACCCAAAAGTATAGTAGGGCATTCTGGGGTTCGGTGCTAGGTCCTTGTAATATCCTTTTAAAAATTGCTTTAGGGGAACAAGTTTGCCAATCTGGCCCAGGACACATTTTCAGCAGTTGGTTTGAAGGACAGTCACTTCACCCTCACCTATGACTGAGAACAGGATACACATTTTCATTTAAAAAAAATAAAATTTAAAGATGGCTTTCCTATACAATTTATAGAAGGAACGACAAGAAAAAGCACTCTGTCTTACTTGTAGAGGCAAGGAGCAGCGATCACTTAGAGCGGTGGTTCTCAACCTTAGGGTCACCTATCAGATATCCTGTATTTCCAATATTCATATTGCAACATGACGAGTAAAATTACAGTTATGAAGTAGTAACAAAATAATTTTATGGCTGGAGGTCACCACAACAAGAAGAACTGTAATAAAGGGTCTCGGCATTAGAAAGGTTGAAAAACACAGGCTTAAATGGTCAATCGAGTTGCTTAAAATCATTGGAGGAAGAGGAAGGGAAGTTCTAAGTGCCTCGCCTGGATATGGCATGGACAGGCAAGACCAGGGCATGGCCCAGTCATTCTCACCTGCCCCTCCTGACTTTGGCTCTTTCTTCTAAGAAGAACTTTTCTATCATTGTTGCCTTTTTGTTGTTTTATTTTATAACAGATTTTTGTTTCTTCTGGCAAGATCATTTCAGGAGAATGGCAATCTTAAGAAGACTGCCTTTGACATATATTTCTCTTAAAATCCAATAAATGCTATTATATATCTCTTACCAACTAGGATGTCCTGAGACATGTGTCATTAAGCAGTTTTTTTGTCATGGTGTGAAAGTCTATGTTTGTGTACAGACTAAGAGGACCAGTAAAGTAGTGGAACTTTATGGAACTACAGTCATTTCTTTTGTCTACTCTTGATAATTGCTAACTGCACATGACTGTACTTGGTGAGATTACACTCGGCACTTCTGAACTCAGAAATCAGGAGAGAGAGACTCCTTCCCAGGAAAACAGGCAGTGCTGGGGAACAAAGCCCATATCTACAAGGACCTGCATGAGAAACTGAGAGGATAACCCTACATCATTAAGAGAATGATTGATGGATGCTATTTGCTGTGAGCCAGAGGGGAGACAAACTCAAAACACTAGTGAGAGGTGTATGTTAACCAATGGCTGAGCTTTGAGCAAGTCACACCTTCCTCAACTGCAAACACTGCTCCAAGAAAGGACTTGAGAGCAATGTGGTCTCCTGACATCATCTTGCTTTCAATGCAATTCTGTAAGGCTAATGGAGAAGGCTTCCTTCTTCATAAGAACAGAGTACCCTTCTAGGAAGAGACACTCAAACAATAGTAAAATAGGATTCTTGGCTTTGTGGGAGGACATAACACTTGTCCATAAAATAATTGCATAAAGGAGATAGAATTTCAGTACAAAATAAGGTACGCACCTGCTTTCGTTTGTCTATTTAACCATAGGATAACTTCGGGTGTAGAAGTGGGAGCAGGTGAACAGAAATCACGCTCTACAGAGGATACTGGCAGGCTTTGTCATGTGTGGGAGAAGTGGACGTGGTGCTGTTAAGAAACTCACCTAAAGCCCTGGCCCCTAAGTTGAAAAAAAAATTCACAATTGGTTTGTTTTTTCCTTGAGGAATTTGCAATTTAATGACAATACAGCAAGAAAGCACAGGAAATATACCAGAAGGTGATTGTTTCAGTCAAACTACCAGGGAGCAGGGGTTTTCTGTTTTTTGTTTTTTTCCTTAAAACTAGTTCTGCCTGTCATCATGAAATGTAACAAGTATCAAAGTATGTGAGGACTGGGGCCCTGGGTCAAAACCAGTAAGATATGAGGGAATGTGCTCTAGGCGGGAACTAGGTGTGGCCATGTGAGAAAGGAACACAATGCCGAGTGAAGGGGAAAGCAGTCCTCTGCTGTCCTGAAGCCCAGGCTAAAGCAGGGCTACATCCTATGGCAAAGGGAGAAGGGCTCAGGACTCGAAGAACAGGAAACTGTTAAGGTACCATTTATTTGCCTGATTTAATTGTCATCTCTGAGGCTTACTGCCCCTGTCTGCTAACCTAGACCTAGTCCTAGAAGCTTCTAGCCTCCATACAATCTTATCTAGGCCTAGAATTTTTTAGCCTCTGAGACTTTCTGCTGAATAATCTCACCCTTTCTGAATTCTGGCAGGCTGGTTCAACTCAACTGTTGTGGCTTAAACTCCTTTCCATGTTGACTGATTCAATCAGTGACTTCCCTCACTTCTCACTGCATTGCTCTGCTTGGCCTCCAGCTAACTTTGGCAATATGTCCTCATCTTCTGGCTCCTTATTCTCTGTTTTGTTTTTTTTTTTCTGTCTTCACCTGTGTCTAGCTTGTTCTCTCTCTGCAACAATTCTCTGTACAACTGTCCCTCTCCCTGCACCACTCCCTCAAGTAGCTTCTCTTTCCTCTGTGTTCTCATGAGAGCTGGGTGCAGCCTATTCTGTCAAATCTTTCTCTGATTCATTACTTTGTCTGCCACTCAATTACACATCACTTTCAAACATGGGTGCTTCTTTCTACAGGCTAACTTTACCTTCATTGTTTGGGTTTAAAGGTGTGCGCTAAGGGTGTGTTTGTATTCCAACCAGACGGATTAAAGGTGTGTGCTAAGGGCATGTCTGTATTCTAGCCAGAGTAGCCCTGGGTTAAAATCCCTCTACATAAAACTGAGACACTTAAGACAGAAAAAACACTTGCCTACCTGGCCCTGAAAACCCCATTCTGTAGAGAGTAATGATGAAAGCAACAAACATGCAGAGCTAAGAAGACAGGTATTCCTCTGCCAGATCCAGCCTGAGCCCCCAACCTTGAGCAGCCCTAGCTTCTCAACCACATGCAGCCTTGAGACTCTCAGATAAGGCTCTAGAATAGCATTGTAGAGACAAAACTTCTTTCTGGGGCCGGGAATGTAGCTTATTGAAGAAAAGCTGGTCCAGAAGCACATAGTGGTTTTGAATTCCACACCCAGCACAATAAAAAGAAAAAAGAAAATATTTCTATGTACTCTCTAAACTTCTGACCCATGGAATCCAAGTGAAATGCTGCCCTTAAGCCGTAAACTGGGTCAATTTGCTATACAGCAACAGTAAGTGGATATAATCACTGACTCCAAAAGATTTACAAATTAGCTTGTGCTATTTAGACATGGAGCCACATTTTACTTTCTCCATTAACGTGTTTCCTTTTCTCTGCTTGGATGCTTCTGGAATTCTGTCTCTATCCCTTCATGCGTATTCCCCAGAATATTGATCTCATCCCCTTTATCTTTCCTGGAATGTGCTGAGCCTTTCGGTCTGTGTACAAAAGCGTCTTGCTTTATGTCTGTCTCAGTGCTCTGTGTGCTTGTATTCCTAGAACACTGTTAGACCTATTCCTAAGCTGGGGAGTGGGTCCCCTCTAGTATACTTGGAGTGCAGAGTCAAGCTAGTCCCCCTACTGCTGAGCTCTTGTTTATTGCTACCTGAGATCCAAGGACCAGTCAACTAGCCTTTAATGATGGTAGGCTAAGGACTCAGTTTATTCTACTGGCAATGGACATGAGTTCAATAATACTTTGGACCTTTGTATCTTAAAACCTAAGGTTCAGTGTTAGTTTCCATGACACCCATGATACCTAACCATGCTTGGTTGTCTGTGGCACATAACTCCTGTCAGCCTCAGAAATTTATGGTTCTTTAACTGTAAAGTCCTAAGCATACTGTCTACTGAAATGCCAGCACACTTAAACACCAAAGAGCCAAGCACCTCGCCCAGCTCCCCCTCCTAAGGCTTTTTGTCATGGAGACATTCCTCGGTTCTTGTTTCGTTAAGAGAAAATGTTAAAAAAAAAAAAAAGGAGTAGTTTGAAGAGAACTTTATTTAGCAAAGCTAAGCAAAGCAACAAGCCCAAAGAGGGATGGGGTGCACTGCCCAAAGCAGGGAGCAACACAATAGGTTGAGGACAATAAAGTTCCTAATGAACACTGATGAGATAAATAGCCTTTATTCCCTCCCAATCCTGGTGGGCTAGACCTCTCTTTTAGGAAGATCACCACCAAAGAAGGGGTGTCAAGACCACAGGTGAGTAAAGTGAGAGTCTTTGCGTTTGCAGCCCCTCCATTAGTGTGTTTGTAGTGTGGGAAAACACCCTAGAGCAGCAGTTCTCAACTCCTTCACTAATTCCTCACGTTTTGGCAATCCCCAACCCTAAGATTATCTTCAGTGCTACTTCCTAACTGTAATTTTGCCGCTGGTATGAGTCATGCTTTCTTGCGGTCTTAAGCCACCCCTGCGAAAGGGTTGTTGGTCTCCAAGGAATCTCGACCCACGGTGAGAACCACTGCCCTCGAGGCTTGGTTTCTGATCTACCAAGAACTGTGATTTCAGGGTGTTTGATCACAAAGTACATCCTGACCGTGAGGACCCAGCTGAGATAGCTGCGTACCTCAGTTACTCATAACCAGCTCCTTGCTCACCCGGGGCCAATTTCTGTAAGGAAATAAGAAACTCCTAAAGTGGGCACACACTCTGCTTACAGAGTCACCTGAGTATTGTGCAAAGGTTGCCTGGTTTTGATTATCCTCACCCCCTGTATGAGCACCAAAAAACTAGCCCTGTCTCCCAGAGTAGCTGTAATCTTGTGTTGCATCTGCCTCTCTGTTAGAGGTCCTATGGTCCCATCATTTTCTTTTTTGGCCTGCTCTTTCTGGGGAAAAAAAAAAAAGTTTTAAATTATCTTTATCATTATCTGTCCACATCTGCATTGTCAAAGCCTGTGCTGTGACAGCTATGAGACTCGCCATCCTCATCACGTTTTACGTCTCATCAACACGTTTTGTCTTGCTCTAATGTATTTAATTCTCATCCATTTTATGGACTTGGCCTTCAATTTGATTAAGATCTTGATTTATGTCCTGGTCAATACGCCAAGGAAATTCCCTCTGGGAATTTTTGCTGAAAAGTCCTCTTGTTTTCAGGACTTGCAGGGTAGATCATGAATGTATTTGTTCAGCTGCACTAACGTCGCACGAGGTAGCAGTGGCTTCAGATTCTGGTTCTAGAAGTGCTGTAGTCCTGCCTCTCCAGGAGCTGTCAGCTTTTCTTAGTATGTCTCTTTCCTTTTAATGTAGCACTTCTCTGAGTCTCCAGCTCTTCACTTGGTTTCTGGTTCCTTGCTTCCCAGTCCCCATCCCTGGGCTTCTTTTTCTGGTTTAGTTTTTGAATGGGAAGCTCTATTGAAACCCAGTATTTGCCAACACTCGTGTGCTGCATTGCTCTATCTGTTACTCAAATCAGTTTCTGAGATATATGCCAAATGTGCAGTTCTTTAACAAATTCCAAATGTCTAAAGAATGGTCAAGATGGAGATGCGCTCTTCTCCTGCCCTGGCTGCAGGCTGGTCAGGTGCTTGCCCACACTGCTGATTAAATGATGATCCGCCATCTACGCCACCTCCAGGTTCTTCTCCATGCTTCTACCTGCACAAGCGATTCTTGGATTTTATGATGTCTAGCTCTTGAAGCAAAACAAGCCAGCAATAGCATCTTTCCACCCTCTTCCAATTATCACCTTTCAGCTGTGTTCCTCAGTGGACGTAGAAGTAAAATCTCAGCTGCAGGCAGCCAGTAGAGAAAGTAGAAAGGGGAGGCAACAGCCATCTTGCAAGAGCAGTAGAAACACTGTGCTCCCCAGCTATGAAGTGAGACTAGGGGCAACAGAGTGCAATTTTTTTTTTTTAACAGGGTTTTACTACTTAGTCTTGGCTGGTCTTGAACTCATAGACCTCAGCCTGCCTCTGACTCCCCAGTGCTGGGATTAAAGATGTGTGCCCCTGCACCAGCTGGAGTGGGAATTTTTGCTGAAAAGTCCTCTTGTTTTCAGGACTTGCAGGGTAGATCATGAATGTATTTGTTCAGCTGCGCTAACGTCGCACGAGGTAGCAGTGGCTTCAGATTCTGGTTCTAGAAGTTCTGTAGTCCTGCCTCTCCAGGAGCTGTCAGCTTTTCTTAGTATGTCTTGAGTATTTCTGTAAGAAAGCCAGTGGTGCTGGGCTAGGGGACAGTCTCCACACTTAGGATCAAAAATAAATGGCCCTCCAAAGACAGGCTATACTTCCTGAGAAACGGGTGTGTTGCTTCTCCTGTTCTCCCATGCAAATAACTCCTTGTCAGCTCTCAATGCACACAAGTGCAATAGATGTTTGTGCAGTTGTGTTCCTGGCCAGCCCCGTTTAGCTGCTGCTCAGAGGGAGCCACATGTGTGCCCATGAGTACAAGATCAATCCAAGCCATAATGGCAATTTACTTTTCTCTGATAAGTTTGTAGAAAACACCATCTAGTTCCTTACAGGAAGGAAAGATGGAGTGTAGAGTCAAGGAAAAAAGAAACCTAGAAGAGTGGCCTGTGTACTACAGATTTTCCTGGGTGTTAAAGTATGGCTCTGTACACACCCAGCACCAGTAAACTGCACACATGTACATACACACAGTCACACACATGCACACCTATACACACAGGCAAAGCTAATATTATTTAGAAGTGTTTCACACACATTCTAAAAACATGACTGATGTTGCTAATATTCCCTGCAAATTGCTCAGCACGTCTCACATCTTACAGTCAGGAGCCAGATCTATTTATTTATAAATTTCCAATGGCCGCAAGGATATAATAAGCGCCTAAAGATGTTTGTGGAAATGAACGCAATACAGCAGTTTCAGAAGTTTTGACTCATGAGAGACAGTAGTGTAACCCCCAGTCTTCTCCCGGGAGACCTCACTTTCACCCGTTAGCCATGAAACAGGACTCAGATTTTTGTCACCATTCCTTAAAATGCAAACGCACACAATAAAGTATTGAGGGGTATGGGTTTGTTAAAACCCTTTTATGGAAGAAAAGAGTTAGTTTATATCATGCCAAACAGTTTAATAGAAGTCCTGTTAGCTTTATATTATTGTTCCCTCAAAAATTCTCTCTTCAGCCTCCAGCCATCAAATCCCTGCCAGGTCTTTATGGATCGCCTTGTCTTCCCACACCACAACATAGTCTCGAATTAAAAGCAGTTCATCTCTGACCCTAATTTGCATGTCCTTAAAATCAACACCTCAGTTTCTCAGGTATCAGAGCAGCCCCATCCTCTGCTGGAGGCAGAAGCTCATCCTTCCTACAGGCTCAACTTTGAGAAGCCCGTCAATATGTTCACCCAAGGGCAATGGGGTCATTCCCAGTGTGGGGGAGAGAGCGCCTCAGCTTCATTCCAAAGCCTCCCCATTCCCTGCAGCAAGGCTGTGATGTGGATCCTCCACATCCATCACAAAGCCAAGTCACGAAGTCATCGTTTACAATGTGCGTAAGAAGACCAGATTTAGCCCTGAGACTTTAGACGATGTGGAAAAGAACAAGAGTTAACATTACCCACTTTATTTTTTTTTCCTTCTTTCTTCAGTACTGGGGCAGAATCTAGTTCCTTGCATGTTCTAGGCCAGTGTTCTGTCATATCACTGAGCTATAATCCCAGTCTTTGTGCATGTGTGTGTGTGTGCGTGCCTGTGAAAAAGAGAGTTACTCAGCATAACCTGAACTTTCAATTTCCTGTCTGAGCCTCCCAAACTGCTCTGATTGCAGACCTTTGAACATGGAGAAAAGGGAGACCATGAGCCAAGGGATGCAGGAAATACAGTGGAGGGATAAAAGAAAACAAACAAACAAAAACAAAACCATAGACCCTCCCTTGGAGGCCCCAGAAGGACTGCAGCCTGCTGAAGCCTCAGCTTCAGAGCTCCAACCTCCATAACTCCAAGGGCACAAATTAATGGTTTAAGCCACCAGGTTTGTGGCAGCTTGTTACCCTAGCCATAGACAGCTAAGACACCTCAGAATGCAAGCCTATTTTCTCTGATCTTTCTCAAAGGGCAGACCTAAGAGAATGAACAGCTCTAAGCCTTCCAGAAGCACTATTGCAAAGCCGATTCATTATGCTCTTCATTTGTTCTGCATCACCACGTTGTGGCTCATTAACGCCCTAACACTGGATGCTCCCTCTATGAGCAGATGTGAGTCAAGAATCAATAGCTCTGACCTTTGTTCCTTGTTGATGTTCTGTGATCTCGGGCTGCTCGGCTTGACGTGAATTACTCCTCAGCTGCTGGTGCTAGTGATGCACTGCCATTGGGACCCAACAATCTCAAACATATGCCAACTGCAGCTTCAATAAGAGAAGGAAGACTTTGCTACTGAAGATGCTGGCCTTCAAAGGAGACCACAAGCACATGCCCCTGAGAAAAAGCGAACAGAGGAGGGGCTTCTACCCTTACCTTGAGCAGCACAATCCATCTCTTAGTAAAAAGAAGAAAAATAATGCTCAGTGTCTTATTGTTTAGGACATGGAGACTACATTTTTTCCATAATTCATTTGCATTCTGTAGAAGTCTTGGCCATTCTTAGGATACAACAAAACCATAGCCTCTGTAACAACAAATGATCAGTGAGTCTTTCCCACAGGAAACATATACCACACATAAGGACTGTGCTAGAGAAGCCAAACACTCAGCGAATACTTCCTCCAGTGTCCTGGCTCCCATCCTTAGCTCTACCTCCCGGGAGTGCCCAATCCAAGCCTGGTCCTTTGTCACAGATGACAGTAACGCTTCTCCCTCGCTTGCAGACACTGCCCAAGGCTCTTGGAGTCACCTCTTCCAGGAACTCCTTGTGCCAATCTCCACCATTGCCTTGAGAAAACGGTCTAATTAACAAGTTCTGCACAAGTGTGGCTAAGTGAGAACACCTGGGGGTAGCTTCCTTCCCAGAGGACTTGTTTTCTAAATCATTTAAATCGAGCTGCAATCAATCTGGATAATGAATGTTTAAAGTTGAGGCTTAACCCTTCGTGGCTGCATTCAGTCCAAGTGCAGGTGCTTGGGGCGGGTGGTTCAGGTCACAGGAGGCTGATTTCGTACATCAAGTCACCCCATGTGCTCCATTAGCCTAAACTCTGTCTCAGTGATACAGATTCTGTGGATATATTGCTTAGCATAATTATCTCAGGAACATTTATAGACTGTTTCCCGGTTCCCAATGAGGAGTGTTTCTTCTATCTGGTTCACACCAATAAGCTCATGAGGCTAAGAATCATCTTCGGGCTGTGCATCAGAGTCAACAAACCTCTACAAAAGGCATGAGAGCAAATACTGCAGGCTCTAAGGCTATTGGTCCCCTTTGAACATACTCAACCGTGTTATGCAATATGGAGGCAGTCAGAGGTCATATGTAAAATAAACAGGACTGGCTGGCTTCCAACAAGCTTTATTTACAGAAATAGGTCCAAATCTCTGATATAGATAAGAACATGGCTCCAAGAATTTGAGGAACCTACCTTAGAACATGTACAAATATGGAGCCACTCTGCCGAGGCTTGAGGTCAGATTTCCCTGAGTCTATGTGCAGTGATCAATCACTGAGCCTTCAGCCATCCCATCTTCACCCAGCCATGCCTCATCACTGCAGCACGGCATCACCTGACTGAGGGTGTCATCCTTCTCTTCTATCCAGAATAGGGCCATGGCAGCCCAGACACATCCCAGCACCTTCTATCTCCTGGTTCACCAACAGAACTGGCAGGTACAGCATCATGGGACGCATTCTAACAATGCTCTGTTAGAAGCTATGCTTCCGTGCCGGGCTGGAGCAATCCACTCTCCATGGATTGACTGCCTTGCGTACCTTCTTGAGTATCCTGCCAGCCTCACTTCATCTTTCTCTGCCCCTAATACTGGTGCCTTCCTGAGGAGGAGGAGCAGGCTGCAGACTGTCAGGTGTGAGGATCTACCTGGCCATAGATAGGGCAAAGGTGGCAGCACCTGTCCCTCTGTCCCCCTTTGCCCAGGCTGTTCCTCTCAATTATCGTCCCAGGGTCCTTCTCTTGCTACACTAGGGCCCTTCTGCCCACCTGTGATGTGGAACAGAGCAGTCTGTGCAGCTCGTGCACACTCTTTAGAGTGAGCCAGTGTGTGTGTGGCCAAAACTATTATTGTGTCATAGTGGCTTAACCTTTCTCAGCCTCTTTTCTGTACTCAGCTCTCAGGAGAGTCCCATAGACAGAGCAACATCATTTCTGCCAAGGACAACACTGAAGGACTTCTAGCTTCCATGTCCCGCCCCTGCCCCCAGCATACCTGGGTCTAGCCAGCCCTTGATAACCTTTGGCAGAGTATCTACCATCTTCTGATAGTCTTCACTTCCATAACCCATCTCCTAACATTCACCCACAACCCTGGCAATGGGAACAAGGGGCATTCAAGCTCCTGCTAAGCAGAATCTACATGGTCCTGCAGACTTCGGAGCTAGGATTTTTACCTTTTAATAGCATTCTCATTGGTTCTCTCTGCACTTCTCTCCACTGGAAACCTCTTTCGTTTCCTCTCTAATTGCATTGATTTATGTCATGGCGAACCTTGTGCCCAGAGCTTCAAATGATGGATAGCAGTTTGTTAATACCTTGTCACTGAGATGCAGCAGCTAGAACTGTGGTGAGAGGCCCAAAGCCGTAGTTTGTTCCCTCGATCGATTGCCTCCATTCTTGCAGGACGGGCAGACCTCTCTAAATGAGGCTAACCAATGCTGTGCGTTCAGCCATAATTGTAGCTTAACTCTGTGTTCTTTCAAAAGTTAAGCCATTCGATTTGCACATAATTGGGCTTTCCAAAAGTCACACCTGCCTGCTCAAGGAAGAAATTAACAGTCTTGGCCACCTGCTCCCTCCCTTCCTGGATCTGACCTCTTTCTCCCTTTCTCTCTCTCTCTCTGTCTCTTTCTGCCTCTCTCTGTCTCTGTCTCTCTCTCTCTCTTTCTTTCTCTCTTTCTTTCTCATCTGTCTCTTACCTTCCCAACCCTTTTCACTCTCTAAATCTCTTTGGATTTTGACAGCCAAGCAGATGAGCTATAACACCGACAGCTACGTGGCCAGGTATTTTGTTTGTGGAGCTGCAACCAACCTAATCCACAACCAGGGAAGTTTAAGCAACAGAAATGTATGGAAACAAAACTCATAGATGAGGGCATTGGCTGGGCTGTTTGGGGGACCATGTAGCTGGTTTGGGGGATCTGCTCCAGTCTTTATTCTTGGCTTCTAGTCAGTCTTCTCCAGGTAACCTCTCCATGGTCTCTGTTTGTACCAATCTCCTTTACATCTCTTATATGATTACACTAAAAGGAAAAGAATCAGCTCAGAATCCCAAGACCAAGTTCTTACCACAAAGACTTATTTGCCCCAGAGGAACAGAGGGCAGGGAATAAGAGACAAACACAGGAGATAGAGCATGAGGGAGAAGAAGAAAGCAACAAGGAAATGGGGATAGGGATATTTGTCCCGAGGACAAAGGACTGCCTTTGGATCTCTGAATAGAGAGGAGACAGACATGGCACATAGGAAAATGGTGGTCTATAAAAGTGCAAGGGGAAACCCCCTGTCAGGATGAGGTGTTTAATTTTAATTGGGCATGTTAATTACACCTAATCAAAGGGGACTTTTGATTGCTGGACTGCAATACTTTGATAGCTAGATCTTGGTAGTCAGCCTCAGGAGAAGGGATTGGCCAAACAAGGGAGTAGACTTTGGAGACTAGGTCAGGGAATGTAATCTAGTGGTTTTTAGCAAGGCAGAGGGACCTGGGAAGAAGGGCAGAGCCATGCTTGCCAGGCTCAAGCTGGCCAGAGTCCCTTCACACACCACTTGTTTGATTGGACTCCTCCCTGATGACTGAATTTTACCTGCACCCCTCAAGAACAAAATCTCCAGATAGAATCTCATTCTCATAGCTTCAACATTTGGGTTTAGGGATGGACACAAATCAGTCTGTAACAAGTGGACACTGTGGTTAGTTAGATATCAATATGATATCCCAAAGAAGTGAAACTATGATCTCCTGCCTGGAGATGAATGGTCCCTGGTCCCACTTATTTCCATGTCTCCCAGCTGCTTAGAGTAGCTTACCTTGCCTCTGGCATCTCCTGATAAGGAACGACCCCCTTCCTGTCTCCACGCCACCCACTGCCATGAGAACATTCCAGAAATGACACACCCTCTTTCTTCCCCCGAAAGGATAGCAACGATAGGTGTCTCTTCTGGCTTCGTTGATAACCCTGCATCTCATGAGGTGTGAATCCGTCCCCCTCTGGTTGTTCTTGGTATAATGCTGTGTGAGAGACTTGGCATTGTCCTTCTGGATTGATTTTAACTTACCAGTAAGAAACAAGCCTCCACCCAAAATAAAGGTGAGGAAGCTGATGGTACAAACCAAGACAGCTTTCACAAATAAGATGTATGTGCTCTTTGGAGACTTTTGCACTATTCTCATCCCCTACCCTACTTCTGTGCCACCTCCATCCTGACCTGGGAGGTGAGCAAAAAGTCTGTTTACTTGGATGAGGGGAGTGCACTTGCCTCCCGGTCTGAAAGAAGTCCTCTGAGGTCTTTCAAAGGTGCCCATTTTCCCAGCCCTTCTCCTGGGTCAGATGTGATTTCATTTCTTGACCTTTGTTTTGTCAAATATGGTCAAGAGAGAACAGGCAAGGGCTGGAACATACAGACCTCGACCCCAGCTGCCCGAATGAATCGCCCTGAAAATAACCACAGCCCCAGGTACACCCCTGCTCTCATTCCAGTACTCTGGGGTCTGCTTTGAGCCTCTGGATCCCACCAAACTCCAGGACTGTGCACCCAGGGCTGGATACCTCTGCTTCACTGTGGAAGGCAACCCAAATGTCATAAAGACAAAGGAGCTTGGCTACTCGGAGGTTTTTCATACAAGATAGGAAGCATCAGACCCAGGATTTCCCAAAGGCCAACTTCCTCCCTGGTTCCTACTACTAGATCAAGATCTCTGAGATTCACACATTTCTGAAGCTCTCACACTCTTACACATTTCATATTGGGAGTGCCAGGTGGTATAAACATTCTGCAGGGCATTTAGCAATAATTGCCTCACAAAAATTTGAAAATCACCTATTCATCGACCAAGGGTTGAAAGACGTCACCAACATGAGGGAGCATGCCTAAGTGTACGCTGTGTGTATGAGCCTATCCATCACAGCGTTGTGCAAACCTACTGCACAACAACCTGGTTGGTGGTTTGAAAAAGCTCAGGACACACTGAGCCAGAGAGGCAAAGCATGAGGAAAGGTTAAGAGAGGAGAGAACCGGGCATCTCAAGATGCTCTTGGTCACAGTGAAGTGACCACATTTTAGTTTTTGTTTCCCCAGGTGTTGGAGGTTAGAACTTCATTATATCTTTCAGGACACAATTCAGCTCATAAAAATTGTAAACAATATAATTCTTGTGGTACATAAAATGGCAATGTGACACGGCCAATGTCATGGCCAACAAATCAAAGTCCAGGCTAAACCAGAAGCCATTTATTCAGGGGTGTTTTAAGGAACTGTAGGAGACACAGGGTCCGTTAGCTACTGAATGATATTCTGACAGAAGAGAAAAAATGTTGTTACTGTTGTTGTTTTTTATATAATTTAATTTTCCCCCTTTTTTTATTAATTACACTTTATTCATTTTGTATCCCCCCATAAGCCCCTCCCTCCTCCCCTCCCGATCCCAACCTCCCTCCCCTTTCTGCATGCATGCCCCTCCCCCAGTCCACTGATAGGGGAGGTTCTCCTCTCCTTTCTGATCTTAGTCTATCAGGTCTCATCAAAAGTGGCTGCATTGTCCTCTTCTGTGGCCTGGTAAGGCTGCTCCCCCCTCAGGGGGAGGTGATCAAAGAACAGGCCAATCAGATTATACTGTTGCTGTTTTAAGTGTTTTTTTTAATCTGAGCATGACTGTGTGTGTGTGTGTGTGTGTGTGTGTGTGTGTGTGTGTGTGTTGGCATCCTGTGAATACCCACAGAGGCCAGAAGAAAGTGTTGGATTCCCTGGAGCTCAAATTACAGGTCATTGTAAGCTGCTCACTTGGGTCCTCTAGAAGGGCAGCGAGGGTTCTTAGGCACTGAGCATCTCTCCAGCCCAGCGGCAGAGTTTTAAAAAGCAAAATCCACAAGCATGCAAGTAATTTTGTACAAATTATGACTGACTGAAGCGAATGGTCAGACCTGGAGCCCAGATGTCTGCTGGTGATTGCTGTCCAGCTGCAGATGATGTAAGAGCAAGTGGTGACCCCGGATAGTGTGGTCCCTGTGGTCCTTCAGTGACTTCCCTGACCCACTCTGTGGCTGAGAACCAAAGTGCACCATCTTATGCTCTAAGCTCACAGCACGGTTGCCCAACCTCAAGACTTAAAATAACCTGGATGTGTGCATTTTAGTTTCTGCTCTTGCATTCACTTCAAGCCGAAACCTTCCTCACCCTGTCAGAGGCAGGCATCTCTCTTACTCCCCTTTCTCTGGGCTCCTCCCAACCCAGCACATCCCATGCTAATTAACAGCTGTTTAATTATCAGCCCAGCAGGGAAGCGATCACAGCCCAGTCCTTAGCCAGTTATTTCCCCAGTTAAGCTGTCCCAGATTTCTGGAAGGCTGGCTGTGCTGAACGCCTTAGGGAACAGCCCTGTGGCTTAATGGAAAGTTCACGGCATTTAGAATCAATCTGGTCAACCTGAGTGACTCTGCCATCCTTTCACACTGCTGGATGTGGCTTTTTACCCTCCACGTGAAAAAGTGTGGGCTTAGGACCCCCAAGACCAAGTTCTCAGCACAAAAGAGATTTATTTGCCCCAGAAGGACAGAGGGCAGGGATGAGGAACAAAGACTGAGTGGAGATAAAGGAAGAAGGATCAGGGAAAGAAACAAAGGAGAGGGGAGAAAAGGGGCAAGGGAGAGGGGTAAGGAAGGAGTCTGTCTCAGGAGAGTGGGGGTGAGGGGGTGGACTGCCTCTGTAGACAGGAGACACACGGCCCACGGGGAAGAGGCAGTTTAGACAGGGAAAATGGGAAACCCTGTGTGAGGACGGGGTGTTTAATTAAGTGAGCAAAGGGGCTTCTGGTTGCTTAACCTCAAGACTTTGAAAGCTGGGCTTTGGTAGTCAGCTTCAGGAGGAAGGATTGGCCAAATAAGGGAATAGACCTTGGGGGACTAGCTTTAGCAAGGCGGAGGGAGTTGGGGAGAAGAGCAAAGCCTGCCAGAGACATGACTGCCAGGCTCAAGCTGGACCAAGTCCCTTCCATCAGTTGTGAGAACACTCCATAGTTTTGTTAGGAAGGTGGGGGAGCGGGGACATAGCTTGTTCCCTATAAAACAGTAAGTAGACGTGTTGGGTCAGTCTCTGGTCTGTCCTCGAACTGTGCTTACATGGCACACGGTTGGCACACGAGAAAAATCCCGTGACTGAGAAATTCTCAGTTGAGAATCAGGAGTAGGGGGTGGGGTTACCATGTGAGCACACATGACAAAGGAAGGTGTAAAACTGGGATCAGAGCTGTGGCCTCTCCCTTTCTTTTTAAGAAGCAGGCAGAGCTCTCCTGCTCTCCCATGTTTTTGCTTGGACGAAACAATCAATGGTCCACCTTGGGGAGGCATTCTAAAGCTATGCATCTAAGTTAGTTGTGCATTGTATTTTAGGAGGGGAGAAAGCTATGATTAAATTATACAAACGGTGATGGCCAGCATTGCATGAAATATGTTAAAATTCAAAGGAGAAGGGACAGTGAGTAGGAGGTCTTTTAGTTATGGGAAGAACTATCCTTTAGACACTAGGGAAATATTACCCTGTTATTAAGATATTTATATATATAATATATATTTATATATTATATATATCCCATATATACATATAATAAGGTATTTATCACACATACAATTATAACACTGAAATATTCCCCAGAACTCTTGGAAGATGGCTTGCAACCTCATCTCTCTTGTCATGTTTATTTCAGTTACACTAGAAAACAACCTGAACAACCAATAAGAGGGAAATAGTTGGCACATGACTCCACGGTACACAAATTAAAACACCACAGCTACATAGCAGCATAGTCAAATATCTTATAGTAAGACACTCAGGGGCAGAAGACTGTGTGGTTTTTATCTATAATATGATTACTAATTATGTAAAAAATTAAGTATAGTTATGACTCAGAATTGAACAAGAACCCAGAAAATAAGATCAATAGACATGCATGGAAACAACACACTTCTGGAGTTATGCATAACATATGTTCCTGATGGCATCCTGCCAAAGACAGATGTTTGTGAAGGATCGGAAGGTATAGACCCAGAAAACCTGCTCCAGGCTTAAGATTCCTGAGTTTCAAAGAAGGGATGTCCAGGGACTACGGCACCCTAAAGCATCACTGGTTTCCATTAAAACCTCATTAATGGAATTAATTAATTTTATGGAAGTGGATTAAGCAGTCTTTTCATTGGTGAGCTTCTGGCCTAACTGAGTTCGGAGTGATCGGTGAAGTCATTCCTGCCCTGTTGCTCTTGACCTCAAATCTACTGTGGGTCTTTTGTTCCGCGACGGCTAGAAACAGCAAAGAGGTGAGAATCCTCAAACTCCCCACCGCAGTTGGTACTTGTACTTGCTTCCCAGAGATCCTAAGAGGGAAAGTTACTGTTTCACAGAAGTTATTCATGGCAATAAGTCCAACACGGAATCTTTCAGTAGAAATCAATAAAGGTGTCCCTGTGGTGAGCACTGGGGATAAAGGCCTCCCTGTGAGACCAAACTGGGGAAATGAGCTGGTGAATTCAGACTCCTTCCTTCATAAACTGAACGGATGCTCAGCTTAAATTCTTTTCATGGTTAAAGGTCTGGAAAAGAGGTGCACAGTGGCTGTCTCTCCAGACTGAGAACCACACATCTGCTGGGGTCTTTTAAATGTTCTTTATAGTAATGAATTCACACACACATACACACACACACACACACACACACACACACACACGCACACACACATGCACACACACAGGGCAAGTCTGAGAACAACCTGCCCTGGAGACCATTGACTTTATGGACTGTAACTGGCCAAAGACCTCATGTAGCATTCTGAAAGCAACAGACCTGTAGCAAAGAGGCTCTGCTTCCCACAGCTGCTCCAGGCCAGCTGGTGTGCTGAGGCAGGCCCACATCCCTGGAAAGTCACAGGATCTCAGGCATGCTCAGATTTGGTCCTCGGCAGCTTTCCTGGTGCTTCCTCGGTCTACAGGACAGTCGAGAACGCACTTGACAGACTCTGTTCACCTACCTTTTACTTGCAGCACAGTTTCTTCTATTTTTTTTTTCCTTAATAAAATCTAGGCATGTTTCATCCTATTTGGGAGCATCCATTTCTTAGATGGGATATTTATATAAAATGAATGTGCACATAAATATTCATATATATTCATATGTCTATAGGTTTATGGGTGTGTGTACCGTTGAGTTATCTATCAAAAAGTAATTTATCTTTTTGGCGGACATAAGCTATGTCAATATTTTGCCATTATAAAAAATATCATCCCACCCCACTTTTCTGATTACTTTGCTGTTAGCTATACCTTTTGGGGAAAATATCCAAGAGCGCAGAGCAGTGCTGCACAAAGACTTTTTGCTTCGTGTGTACAGTTCCTGGTAGGGTTTGAATTTCCCTGTCAAATGAGCCCAGCCTTCATGGGTAGGTGCAGAGAATAAGGAAGTGAGAACTAACCTCCCCATTGGAGGGAGGAGGAGTGGAATGAAATCTGTAGACTCTCCACTCTTCCCTTCCTGCCTCTCGTTCTGCACTTGGCCCTGCTGGACTTGGACTCTCATGCACACCAGTGGCAGTTTCTGTGTATAAAAGAAGCAGCTTCTGGATCACTTCCACAGGAGCAGGTGCAGGAAGCTGCCAGGGGCTCGTAAGCAATGGGAGGTTGAAGGTTCAGCTTTGGACAACCTGCCAGGAGGAGCTCTTAACCAGGGTTCTTCAGAAAGAACGAGTCCAGGAAGTGAACTCCGATGTAAATGGGCTGAAGCAGCCCCTGTCTCGCCTTCCTGAGAAGCAACTGTTGAAAGAGAAGCCACAGAGAGGCATGCGGGGCTGAGGAAGCCTCGCTGTCTTGAGAGTGGAGGTGCTCAGAAGTTCACTCCTTCTAACGGAACCTGGTGGACAGGAACCTGGTGCCCCCTACATCCTAGGGAGAACTGGGAAGAAGTGTAAAGAGCGTCGGGTCACAAACGCTAATAGGAATAATAAACGGCCAGCACACACCCTTTCATGCTGGTCCTTCGCCCTTGGGCTTATGGGTAGCCAGACGAGGCACAGCAATTGGATGACAATGCAGTGAATGCCCAAGTGAGAAGAAATTCCCTGGTTAGGACAGAGTCGAGTCATGGCGTGGAGCCTGCTTGGGCTAAGAGCTCTCAAATTTCATTTCCACCCAAGAGCCTGGGATTCGGCCCGGCTGCCCAGATTTGAACTATGGGAACAAGAAAAGCAGTACAGTCCTTCCGGCTCTTTCCCAGGGCCTCTCACTTGCCCTCAGGAGCCTTGAAGTGGGGCGCTCCTCCTCCTCCGTAGGGGCTTTGTGTCCGCTGGGACTTTGTCTAACTGATTGTCCAATGTCACAATGTAACACTGACAACAAATGCAGAGGATGAAAGCCCTCAGCGATATGAGCTCGTCTATCCTTGCTTCCCACCAGTTTCCTTCTCCTAACAGAAATGCTCTATTGTCTTCTTTTATTTCACTTAATGACCCCTGACACCTCAACTTTCTGAAGAACACTTTCTCCATCCAATTCTTATTTGAAGGGAATTTGTTGTGAGTTACTGTTAGCTACTGATAGAGGCAGACATCTGCAGGGGCAAATTCCTGAGTCTTTTCCCTTATTTTCAGCTAAAATTTTCTGTCAGAAGCTGAACTCGCTGTGAGGCATCCTCTTTCTCAGTCTGATCTTGGAAACGTGTTTTAGGAGTGCGCAGTAAGCATGTGCATCTCTCTTTTCTTCCTAAATTATGAACTTAAATGAGCACGCTCAGGAATGGCTCCTCAACTGAGTGTGCTCAAGAATAGACCAGCCTTGCATGAAAATGCACAGGCCACCTAAATAAACCCGGTTTCCTATGGGGGAGGGGAGGTTGCTGCTTTGCAGACAGTCCCGCGCTCTCCTCGCAGGTAACGAACCTCTCTGCTCTTTTTGTGTTGGCTCTGCCTACGCAGCTTTGTACCCCCTTGAGAACTGACTCCATTCAGTGATTCTGTTGGCCTAGTTGTTCTGTATATACATAAGCAAACGCTTTTAGACAATAAGTACTGATAAAATGAGGTCCTGCACAGGGTAATCTTGCTTCTGCTGAAGAAAGCACACACATCCTTGGACACAAACATTGTGTACAAATAAAAGTCTAACGCATAGCAATGAATGCCAGAAGTGTTAAGGCTTGTGCATGGGTAATCTATTGGTATTGTCATTTCAGGTAAAGATGGCCCTGCAACAAGAAGGCTTTGACCGTAAGAAGAGAGGCTACAGGGACATCAATGAGATTGACATCAACATGAATGATCCTCTTTTTACAAAGCAATGGTACCTGGTAAGTCTCTCTGTTATTTACTATGGCCCTCACTTTGAAAGATGAACTTCTGTTTCTTTGTAATTTGGCAAAATTAAAGCATCCAAGTCAATGAGTGCCTCTATACCCTCCAGCGAGCTTGAATTTCTACCTATTACCTTCCATGCATCTTTTCCCCTAAGCTTCTACCAACATCGAATAACATTGTTCTAGACCCTGGACAGACTTGTATGAAGACTTGCAAACGACCTGAAATTTAAGTCAAATATTTATGAGAAGTAATCCAGGAGTGTCCATAGGCATAGAAAGGGGAGAGCATATTAAAGTCACAGCCACAAGAGTAAAACCCCACTGTTTTCATGAGCAAGAGAGCCGAGAGATTATCAAGGATGGCATTTCAGCCCTGCCTAAAATGATGGCAGTGAATCAAGACTCACAGCTCTGAAGCCTGGGCTGTCTCATGGAGGGCAGTTTCTGGCTCATCTAAATCTAGTGTGATCCATGTGAGTTGACTAAGCTCTGTTTAAAAGAAAAAAGTTTAATAGCAGAAGAAAGCTGGCTCGGTCAGTAAGAACATACACTGTCCTTCCAGATGGCCCGAGTTCAGTTCCCAGCGCCTACTGTCAAGCAGCCCACAACTGTGTGCAGCTCCAGCTGCAATGGATCCCCCATTTCTGGCCTCTTAGGCTCCTGCACTCACTTTCTTAAACACACATATGCACATAATTAAATATAATAAAAATAAATCTTTTTAAAAAGGAGCTCGATGACCACCAACTCAAGATGCAGAGCACATTATAAATGACCGATTTAAATCTGTGAGTGATGTCTTTATTAGAATTAGAAGAGGATGAGTGAGGTAGAAAAACAAATGCCACGGATGGCTACACTTTAGGGATGCCTCCCGGCTTCCCTCCCGGCTTCCTCCCGAGGTTTCAGTATTTGTCTCTGCTTTATTCTTTTGTACATAGAATTTAAAAGTCTGGGTAACTGAATGAGCTTATTATGTTAATCTAGATAGGGTAGGTTTGTTGCAATAACAATAACCCCCAATCAGAGTAGCTTCTTAAAACTAAAGCCTGCTCTTTCCGAGCCCCACCCCAAATGCTTCCACAGCACCTCAGTGAGGAAAGAAAACAGTTTGCTGCTCTTAGAACATCTGCCTCGCTGTGGCAAGCAGCACATGAGCTCATTATATGAAGCAAAGCCAGTCACATGACCATTCTAAATAAAAAGGGGAAGTGAAGAGGGGTCTAGTCTCTGCTGTGGGCCCGGAAGGAAAGACTGCTAACTTCTGTATACATATTAATGACGTTGATGACATTCCAATAGTATCTTAGTAATACCAGAACACCCTCTGGTCATTGTGAGCCTTTGTGGGCACACACTCTGACTCACTATTTCTTCACAAGGCATTCTTGAGAAAGTCTTCACAGAACACAGATGCGTGGAAAGAGGCTAGTGAATGTATTGATGTGGATCATTCCTTAATCTTCCTTTTAAAAAGTGAAGATGGGACAATAATGATCTTTCTGTCATTAAAATGCTTGTCATGTAAACATGAGGATCAGACTTCAATCCCTGAAACCATGTGAAAAAAAAAAAAAACTTGTAACGGTGCTTATAAATGGTGACATATACTTATAATCCAGGAGCCGAGGTCTGAGAGATAGCAGGATCCTTTCGGCTCACTGGCTAGCCATCCCAGCCTACTCGGCAAGCTCTCAAGTACGTAAAAAAACCAAAATCATCACTAAGGACCAATACCCAAAGCTGACCATTAGCTCCCACACACATGCACATACACACAATTGTGCTGTGCACACAGTTGAACCCACATGAACACAGGCCTGGATCCACACAAAAACTGAGAAGGACTTTATTTTTCTGTACTACAACAGATTCTGAAGAGTAGCCACCTATCTTGAATTTAGTTCAACAAGTATTTTAGAAGAAGGTTTTGCATAGCGGTACTAAAATTCCCAAGATAAAAAGTTTCCTCCAGGACTGGAGAGATAGCTCAGCAGTTAAGAAAAGTCCTCTGGGCTTCTCTTCCAGAGGAGCAAGTTCAAATCCCAGCACCCACATGGCACTTTAGAAACTATCTATAACTTTAGTATCTGACATCCTCACACAGACACACACGCAAGCAAAACAACAATGCACATAAAATAAAAACAAATAATTTTTTAAAAGTTTCCTCTAAGAAAACTGTTATCATTTAGTGAAGTTACTTTATTCAGTAATAACACAAGACATTATATGCCAAGTTCAAAGCTTGAGCTAAACAGAGCTTTGACGGTAAACATTTCATTCCCTATTTGAAGGTTTTGCTGTGATGGCCTCCCCAAGAACGTTATAAAAGACGATTTTAGTTTTCTGTGTGGTGGCAGGGATTGAAGCTAGGGCTTTGTATGTGCTGGACAAACATTTTACCACAGAGCTATGTGCCTATTCCTGTAAAGACAGCGATTTGTTATGAGGTGAGGGGATAAGAGCAGTGTTTAATCTTTACACTAAAACAGAAAGATCTGTTGTTTATGTGAAACAAACAGGAAGGGAAGCCTCTGAGGTAAAGTAGGCCACCCAGAAGCATGTTTCATGAAGGATGCAGCCTTTGAGCTGGCCAGGAAGACTAAGTCTGGCAACCAAGTACCAGCATATGTCACAGCACCAAACCAATCAGACTCTCTGCTTTGAATTCCCCTATCAGTTCAACACTGGACAAGCTGATGGCACTCCTGGCCTCGACTTGAATGTGGCCGAAGCCTGGGAGCTGGGATACACAGGCAAAGGAGTGACCATTGGGATTATGGATGATGGTGAGTAGTGTCTTTCATGACTCCAAACATGGGGGGTTGGGGTTTGGTAGAGGCGAGTCAGGCAACTGGCAACTCTGGACCTGATGGCCACACCACACTTTGACCCACTCCTCCCCTCCATCCTGATCAGAATCATCGGTTAGTGATGCTCTCAACAAGTATTGCTTGAACTGGTAAGTAAGAAACGAGAGAAACCGGCCTGTCTGTCACTCCCTCGCTCTCTCACTGGCCCGCTTCTTACAGCTCACCTGAGATGTCCTCTAAACCATGTCTATCGCCTTGTTTCCCTAGACCCACACTGCCCAGGGCTGTAGTGCTGACTACACATGGCCACTGAGAGTTAGTTAATTAAAGCTCACAGCAATTTAACACTCAAATTCTCACAACAGCTCCAGTTCATATTTTAATGCTGTCTTCTTCACACTATGGGGAACCCAACCCAGAGCCTTGCACACATGCTAGGCAATTGCTCTACCACTCAGTTCTTTGCTCAGCTTCCTTGTTTTAGGTAGCCACATGGGCTATTTTAACTACTGAGGTCAAAAATCCATTTTAATAATCACAGACAGTTCTTTCTGAGAGTGTGGCTTTGGGTCCATGACAAGATTGAGGTTTCAAAAACCTGGCTTTAATGCTACTTTCAGAGCAGGCCCCCATCAGGCAGTCTTTGATCATGGTTGTATCATTGACAGACTCATTTGTTACCCTGCTGTGCAGGCTGGAGGTTTAACAGATTTTGTGAATTAGTGTTTTTATAACTGCATGTGGTCTTGCCTCTAGCGAGATCTTGCAGTGTCATCACCACCCTGCAGTCACTTTGCTGGGATGTCCTTCTGCCCTTGGTCACTAGGGCTCCCTCTAAGAGTCCTACTGGGCATTATCAGCTTAATTACCCACAAAGCCTGCACAGAGATGAAACAATGGAACCTCTCCCTTCTGAAATCCTCAAAGAATTTTGACTAAAAGCAAGCCTTTGAAGCAGAATTGATGGGGGGGGGGGGGGGATGACCAGAATGCTCCAAACCTGTTCTTTGTGGGAGCTCATTAAGCAATGTGAAATCCTGAGTCTGGAAGCATCTGATGTGTTGGGTGTTTTGAAGTGGATGTAAAAGCCTTCTCTAGTAATGAGAGTTTTCCCTAAAAGAAAGGAACTATGTGGACAGATATCAGAGCTTATGAACATGGTTTTTCCTTCTGAACACTTTGCCTTAGTCTACCTTCCAGACCAGCTGAGGCAGCCTCACCCAAAAAATGAGGCATCTAATTTTGGAAGAAACTGCTTAGGATATACTGTGAGAGTCAACATAACAGCCCACTGGGGGTCCTCTACTGTAAACAGAGAGGCCACCTTAAATGTGGCACAATAGTGGCAACAGACACCCTGGCCTGATCAACTTCCAACAGCATATAGGTGCCAGCTTCCGTTTCTGTCCATAGCCTCCTTGAATGAGCCGTCCCTTCCAAAGATGGCAAATGAGAAGGTGCCTCACATACTCCAGGCTGAGAGGCAAAGTCTTCAGAAAGTCCCGGAAATTTTTCATGCTTGATCTTATTTCTGAAGGTTAGTGGTCATTGGGATCCCCGTAAGTTGAGCTCACAGTCTCTCTACTAAAATTCATCTCTCTATGATTTTGATTATTTCTGTTACAGAACAAACCACCTAGAGTAACTTTCTTTTTAATTACGGTGTTTTGTAGTCCTGTGAAATACTGAGTTCTGCTGGACAGTTCTGCTGCTGTCTCTAAAGAACAAAAAAAAAAAAAAAAAGTTCTATCAGGGAAGGAGGCTCAGTCAGTAAAGGCCTTTGTACAAGTGTGAGGACTGAGTTCCCATCTCTAACATGAAGGTGAAAGCTGAGTGTAGCAGTGCACACCTCTTAACCCAGAACTGGAGGTCAAGGCCAGGTGGCAGAGACTGGCAGACCCCTGAAGCTCCCTGGGAAGTCAGTCTAACTGAATCAGTGAGCATAGGGATCAGGGAGAGGTCCTGCCTCAAAGAATAAGGTAGAGAGAAACTGAGGAAGACACCTAACATCTACCTCTGGCCTCTACACGCCTAAAACCACATGCAACACACACTCAACGAGCATGTGTTCAGTGTATTCTACTTTAAGAGGTAATTAAAAATACAGGAACATTAAAATACTGTATATCAGGTTATTGCTTTCATTTCAATCACTTTTTTTCTTGGTGGAAAATGCCTTTCATCCTTCACAATTCTATCAATAATGCTTTCTTTCTCAGGCCCAAGTCTATAACCATTCGAACATTTTTCTCTTAAACTAATAAAGGTCCTTTCTTATAATCATAATATATTTTATTGAGATCTAATTTCTTCCTGGTCTCATATTATCTCCTTGCTCTCCTATTTCCCACCACAGAGAAGAGATTACCAATTCTTCTCTTAAACCAAGTCCATTCTCAGAACATGGAATCGTGTTTTAGGGTTGACTTCCAATGTAAAAGGCATGTTCTTTGTGTATAGTTGGGGGATCAGTGTTTAGATTATATTTGTTACAAAACTTTTTGATTAACAGTGTTAAATAATTTCAACAAACATAATCAGTTTCATTTCTACACAGATTTTAATATCAAGCCAATTTCTAAAAATGTTTTTGTTAGCAATTTCTTCTGCTAATATTACTCCCATTGTGTGATAGATTATTGTAGTAGTTACTTGTCATGACTGAAAACCCTGACAAAAAGCTAGCTAGGGAAGGAAGCGTTTGCCTTGGCTTACAGTCCTGGAGGGCAGACAGGAGATCATGGCAGGGGAAGCATGACAGCAGGAGGGAGAGACCCGCCTGGCCGCCAGGAAGGTGTCTGAGCACACCATCCCCACACAAGAAGCAGAGAGAGAGTAGGATGTGGGGCCATGACATGAATGTCAAAACTCATCTTCAGAAATGTACTTCTCCAGTGAGACCCCACCTCCAAAAGGTCCCACAACCTTCCTAAATAGCACCACAAGCTGGGAATCAAGAGCTCACAGGTAAGAACCTGTGAGAGTAATTTTATAGTCAAACCACAAGTTCCTACCCTTGTCCCCACAGTCTCGAGGCCAGCTCGTAATATGAAATACGTTTAGTCCAATTTCAAAAGTCCTATAGTCTTTGAAACTCCCAATACTGTTCAAGTGCCCAAAGTCTCTTTGAGACTCAAGGTAAACATTTGCTGTAAACTGTAAAATCAACATGTAAATTATAGACTTCCAATACACAGAATATACATCCCCAATCCAAAAAGGAACAATGGGGACACAGGGAGGAAATGCTGAACAAAAACTAGACTGAAACCAGCAAGATAAACGCCAAGACCTGTAGTTCCATGTCTGACATCTGGGCTTCAAAAACCTTAGGCAGTTCCTCCCTTTAACCTGTGCTGCCTGTCACATGGCTCTCTCTTAGGCTGTATTACTTCCTGTGTGCAACCCTCCTGAGCAGATTTCCCACACCTTTGGCATCTCCATCACAACCCAGGCTCCAGCATCACAGCTTTGCAGAACAGCCTTTCGGAGCCTCCTCACAGGGACTCCAGGCTTCACACACACTGTTGAGCTATAGCAGCTCCCTGAGACCACAGAGAAAAAAAGTTATGACAGCCCCCTCAGTGAAGAACATTGCCAAGTTCTGCTACCAGCTTGGGGTGGAGCCTAGCTTCTTTGAACCATCGCTACAGCACTTGTATACCATCTGGTAAAAAATTATTTGCTAGGTATTAACTTTCTAGGACCAGGAAACCCCTGAGTCTTTCTCCTTTCATAAGGAGGATCTTGACCTCTGGGTACCTTTCCTGATGGTTCACTGCAGGGCAGGAGGCTTTGTCAATGGCACAAATCCCTGACAGTGAAGCCTTTTTCTCAACGTGTGCCTTATCTGCAAGCCTCCCAGCGCTCCTTTCCTCCCCGTTACGCACACTTAATCAGAAAGAACCATTACATAGAATATTATTCTGTCTTGAAATTTCTTCCACCAGATAAATTAGCCCATTAACTTTTAATTCAGCCTCATGCAATTTCTCAGGACACAGGCAGAATACAGCTAGATTCTCTGATGAAATGTCATGGGAATGGCCTCTAGGCCAGTTGCTGATAAAATCCTTGTTCCCTCTAAATCTTCATGGGTCTCTGTTGTCCATTGCACCCTCAGAGCATCTGTCTTCCAAGCCCCTGCAAGAATGGCCCATTAATCTCTGCCAGTGGCACAGAACAGCTTTTCTAGCCTGAAGTTCTGACATCTTCCACTCTCCTCTAAAAACAGCATGAAGAGGTTTATCACAGCAACAACCACTTCTCTGAGACCAATTTTTGTATTGATTACTTTTGTGTTGCTGTAATAAACATGCTTTCGCAAAAAAGCAAGCTGGGAAAGGGGATTTTATTTTGGCTCACAGTTTTAGAGGAAAGTCAGTCCATCTCAGCAAAGGCATGGGAGGAGCACAAGGCCAGCAAGGAAACAGACTGGTCACACCTCCCATCACACAGGATGCAGAGATAAATAACAGGAAGTGGGGCCATAATATAGAACCTCAAAGCACGTCCTCAGTGACATAATTCCTCCAGCAACGCTCCACCTCCTAAAGGTTCCATAACTTTCCCAAGCAGTGCCACCAGCTGAGAACCAAGTGTTCAAACATGAGCCTGGAGGGGACTTCTTTTTGTTATTCCATCCCTAAATCTGCCAGTGACTAAGGTCTTTATGGTAGGAGTTATCTACTACACTTTATAATTAGAAACTGTCTACAGAAAGAGGGAGGTATTTCCAGAACATTGCTATCACCCATGACAATCAGTTGGCAATAAAGTTAACCGTGATTATAGATTTATTCATTCATTCATTCACTTTACATCCTGATCGTAGCCCCTCCCCCCTCTCCTCCTGATTTCACCCTCCTCTTCCACATCCCCTCTCCCCTGTTCCTCAGATAATGGGAGCCTCCATCACTCCCACCAACATGCTCCTGCTCATCAAGTCACATCAGGACTCAGCTCTTCCTCTTCCCCTGTGGCCTGGTGAGGCAGGCCCACCAGGGAGAAGTAGTCAAAAAGCAGGCAATAGAGTCCATGTCAGAGACAGCCCCTGCTCTGCTTACCAGGGGATCCACATGAAGCCTGAGCTGCCCATCAGCTACATCTGTGTGGGGGCCTAGGTCCAGTCTATGGTTGCTGCTTTGGTTGTTGCTTCAGTTGGAGGGGAGATTTTATGTTCAAATAATGATAATAACAGGAAATTATTAGCATGGTGACTATAAGCCAAACATTTCAATGAACTGTTTCTAATCTTGAAAAGAGTCTTTGCAAGGTAAATGCTAGCCCCATTTCAAGGATGACAGAGTCAAATCCCAGAGAGAGAATATTATTTGACAAAATCCACATCAGTGTGACAGTGTCCGGCCCTTGAAACAAACTGGATCTGTTGATCTCAACACATGTGTTCACCCCAACTCTGTAGATGGATTTCTTTCTACAGACTTTTGTCAGGAGAGCAGAAAGCGCTTCAAAGCATCATGCCCCTGAGTGACAAGTGACTAGCTACACTCTCACAGCATTGTTCAGAAAGTATTAATGTGACCTGGAAAATAATGCAAATTTCCTTTTGGAATATGTGCATCCTAATCCAAGAGGGTTGGTTTGCTTTGATTTGGTCTTGCTTTGTGTTTCTTTGTTTGGTTGGTTGGTTTTGCTCTGTTCTCTGTTTGTTTGTAGGGGGTTTTTTCCACTACAAAGCCTTCGGAGGGCTGGCACAACCTCAATAATAGTGGCACAGCCTTAGTATGCATAGAAAGATGTCAGCAGAAGGTGCTTGATGATAATTCTACCTTATAGGTCTAGAATCCCAGGATAGATACAAACTGCACCTACAGCCAGGCTAAACATACCACGTGCTTCTCTGAGCCCTGTCCCCTTCTCACCTCCAATTGTTCAAGAAGGAAATAAGCACACAGAAACCAAGCAACCTGCCTGAAGTCATGCTACTGGTTATCATGGCAGCTGGGAGTCAAACTCTGCTCTTTGGCCCCAAATACCTTCATTTGTAACCATGACCCTATGTAGTCCCAGGGTCCTGCTCCATTGCTCTGCCTCCTCTCTGGCCATATATGCATGGGTATAGCATATGCTAAGATGCTTTAGTACTGCGGATTTTGATGAGAAATGTTTTCAGCCGTGCCTGGTGTTCCACAGTGATTTCTGAAGTCAAAATGTCTGCTAGAACTCAGCGCCATAACATAGGCCATAATTCTACCTAGGAATGACTCCTGGGTACAGACCGGGCTTCGGCTCAAGAGCAAACACAGAACTCCAGCCGAGGCAACTGAAGCCTCTGGCTTTCCAGAAAGGCACGTTCTGAAGAGACAAGCATCGGCTCCCAGCTAGCAACACCTCACTAGAAACCGCTAGCTTTCTCCTAATGGCTTTTCTCGCCCAGCCGCGCGCTTCTTATTTCCATGCTGGAACGTGCTCTCCTAATCCGTGTTTCTCCATGCCCTGCTAAATAATCATCGCCTTTCCTCCCCGGGGCCAGCTTCATTTCAGAGGAGATGCGTTAGAAATGTCAGGGTTTCTACAAATCTCTTTTACATCGCTGCTGCGATGAGCCATCCATCTCACAGTCACTAAGCCCCTTACTGCTGACATTTATCCGGAAGCGTTATCCTGGGCCCAGAGCTCTAATTGGCTTCACTGCTCTGCAGTATGTCTGGGGGCAACTGTCTCTCCACCAAGTGAGGCAGCCCTCCTCCACACAGAAAGGGGAGGCAAGGCAGAGGGTTCCGGATAAGCCCTCCTCTCCCCCAACCCTTTACTCCAAATCTCCTGCACCATCCTTGCAAGGAGCAGCCATTCCTGGGCAGCTTTTTTGAGGACACAATTGGGCAGGCGTTAACCCTCCACTCCTGTGTTGTCTTTTCACAGGAATTGACTATCTCCACCCAGACCTGGCCAACAACTATGTAAGTACAAGCTGATTTTCAAGTGTGGGGAATGTGTGCTTTTAGGACACCTGCTGCATCCAGTTACCAGAAACACAACTCGGGTGTATGCAATATGCATGCATACGTGCAGAGGATGATCGAGCATACACACACACACACAGGAGCACATGCATGCCCAGATTCAGGAACAGTCACACACGTACATGCAACTCGGATGTTCCTGTGCACACAGAATAACACCCACATAACTCAAGTGCGCACACTTGTGTGCTTGTACACACTGAATCCGCCCACCTTGTTAGAGCCACTGCTCAGATAGAGGAGCTGGCCACTTGCCAAATGAGCGGCTTTTCAAGAAGAACAGATAAAAAGCTGAAGTTTGGAGGAACAGACTGCCAAGAAAGTAGATAAAGGGAGAGGCAGAGAGGAGAGCCGCGTGGCTTGAATCAAGGCCAGTTGCAATCCTGCAGTGAAAGGGGTAATCAAGCTATCAGGGTACTTGCTGGCAAAAACTGAAGACCAAAGAGCCAAAAACCACAGTATCTCACATTGCAACCCTCACTCTGGGAGAGTAAGAATGAGCCATCCATCTCACAGTCACTAAGCCCCTTACTGCTGACATTTATCCGGAAGCGTTATCCTGGGCCCAGAGCTCTAATTGGCAGTACCCTTTCTGATAATGTTTGCTGCTCTAAACATTTGATGGAGCCTCGCCTTTAGGGCCCCTCGACACACAAGTGCTGTCAGCGCAAGCTCACTGCCCAGCACTGGGTTAGAACCTCACTCTCTGCTTTTGGACCTTCATTCCAGCCTCGGGAGGTCTAGTGTGCAAGCGCTGGCGTGTTGGTGTAAAGTTGCTCAGCTGAGTTACACTTTGCCTGTAAACTCAAGCTCTTAAGTTTAAAAGGCACGATTGTAGGGACAGAAGGCTTCCATTTAAAACAAGGGTTTAAGTGAAACAGACAGTCAGAAGCAAAGCTGTTGACAAGCCAGCACTCTGGGTCTGTGGCCCTAGCATGTCCATCTATACTGCATGGAAGTTGAGGGAGCTGTTCTGTGTTATGGGCACTGCACATCAGGAAACAGGATAATAAAGCTTTTGATATTTGCTGCACAGGACTCAGCAATCTAGAAGCATAAAAATAGAGCTAAAAATCTTCTCTAATACTAACATGTATGTGTGTGAATATAGAAGTATTATATATAAATATTACAGATGGATTCATATATACATGAAATATATATTCATATGTATATACATGAAATGCATCATGGGTCATCCAGTCACTGTGGCCTCCAAGGGAAGTGACAGAAAGTTAAGCTAAAGTTTTATTGCAGGTGGTAATAGTGCACGGCAGTGGAGAAGACACTTGTGGGCTGCCTGCATGGGACAGTCTGTACCCCTGGTCCCATTGCATCGTGTCTAGGGAGCCCTTCTCCAGCCGGTCCTAGTGACCACCTGCCCCTCATCCAGCTCACATGTGCCTGGCTATTCATTTACTTTCTTGAAACGGCCTGAACTCCTGACTTTGGTCGACTCTTCTATGTATCCCTTTTCTATTCCTCCAGAAATACAGAGCCCTGAGATGTCACTGAAGGGGACACTTGAAAAGAAGAAATTTTTTGTTTTCTGCCATGCTCTGTTATCTCTGGGCCTTCCCTCTTGGAGGCATGTTTCCCTCAGGGATGCTATCCTGCCGCCTAGGAGAATTGCCGAAACTCACAGAGGCACTGGTATTTCCCATAATCCTTCTGCTCCGGGGCCCAGGACATAGGGCTATCACTGCCCTGTCTCCTAGAGGACCTCATCATGGGTGGCTCCCTGTTGCTGAAAGGCAATGACACCTAGCCTCTTTGCTGTGCATAGATGTTAGCACCACAAAAGCCTGGAACAGTGGTTCTCAACCTGTGGGTCACAGCCCCTTTGGCAAACCTCTGTCTCCAAAACTGTTGACATTATGTTTCATAACAGTAGGAAATTGTGAACTTATGACGTAATAAAAGTAATTTTATGGTTGTGTTTCACCACAACATGAGGAATGCATGAAAGGGTTGAAGATGTTTGGGAACCACTGGGAAACTCCCACCTGAACCTGGAGAACGCTGGCTGCACTCAGACCAGCAATATCAGTAACCTCGAGTCCCCAGGGTTTGTGATCTTTGAGATCTGCCCCTTCAATCCTTTCCAAAGGTGTGGATAAAGGCATGCGCTATTTGGAAAGGTATAAAACAGATTCCAAACCAGCCATAGCACTATCAACCTTAATATCTGGGACTTTTTGTTCTATGTGTCTTTTTTTTTTTTTTTCATAAAGCTAAATTCTGACTGCATACTGTATTCCCACATCTTTGTATGTTATGAACATTTTTACATTTTTTAAATTTATTTATTGTTTTATTAATTAGTTTATCCAGTTTGTATCCCAGCTGTAGCCCCCTCCCTAGTCCCCTTTGAATCCCACCTTCTCTCCTTCTTCCCCACCCATGCCCCTCTCCAAGTCCACTGATGGGGGAGGTCCTCATCTCCTTCCTTCTGATCTATCAGGTCTCATCAGGAATGGCTGCATTGTCTTCTTCTGTGACCTGGTAAGGCTGCACCCCCCTCAGGGGGAGGTGATCAAAGAGCAGGCCAATCAGTTCATGTCAGAGGCAGTCCCTGTTCCCATTAACATTTTCACATTTTTAAGTATCTTCATTTTTGGGTAGCATTGCCTCACACTGCCACTTAAGCACCACAATCCCCGATTGCTGAACAACTAAATGTGTGTTCCCAGTGGTTGTTGGGAGCCGCCGCGTGAATGTTTCGCCGGCAGAAACGCACGCGACCACAGGAATCTTTCCGCAGTAAACTTTATTAGTCACGCGATGAAGAGGGGAGAGAGAGAGACCCCCGATGTGGTGCTGTTTATATAAGCCGGGGTCGCACCTGAGTGACGTGTGAATACCCTGACTGGCTGCTTACTTTTACCCCGCCTGATGACTAGGACCATTATGCTAGCGGCCTTGTGACGTGTCAATACCCTGGTTGGCTGCTCACTCTTACCGGCGTGCCTACGCAATCCTTAGCGTGCTCACGCAATCTTTAGCGTGTATACGCATCTGCGCATGCACCCTGGAGGTTTAAGTTTTGAGGGCGAGATGTCAGCGCCAGCTAGTGGCATCTGAGTCTCGGCTCTCCACAAGTGGTTGCATGGCTCTACAAGATAGCATGACCGACAGTGGCGTGCTCCATGGCAGGACCACATAAACTATTCAGCTTCTTTCCGGAGCTGAAAGAACCCCGGGGAAAATAAAACCTAAGAAGCCTATTAACTGTGTTTCCAACTATTTCAGTGTGCACTGTGGAATGAGCTGTTCTACATCTCCTATAACTTCTCTCAAGTAAATTGCCACCAACAGTTTGGCAACTAACTGTAAAGGTAGATTTTCAGTTTACTTCAAGGGTTAACTGTCTTGTGATTAAGGCTAGTAGGTACACAGGAGAGGTGAGATCTCCAGACCTGAAAATACAGACTTGGGTTGTGGCCACTGGGAGGGGATGCTGAAGAGACAATGCACACATTGGCCTTAATCTACATCACTGGTTCTCAGCCTTCCTAACACTGTGACCCTTTAACACAGTTCCTCATGTTGTGGTGACGCCAGAACATAAAATTCTTTCCCTCGCTATTTCATAACTGTAATTTTACTATTGTGATGAATTGTAATGTCAATAGATATCTGTGTTTTCTGATGGCCTTACGCATTCCTTGTGAAAGGGTCATTTGACCCCCAAAAGGGGTTGCGACCCACAGGTTGAGAACTGCTGATTTAGATATTACCTAAAAAATGAATAGAAAATGTGAATTATGTTTAAAGATGTACATCTTGATAATTTCATCCAGAGCAAGGTCCAAACATTTGTTAAAGCACCTGGAACCTTCAAAGAATGTGTGCACACATCCGTTCAGCTATGAAGCTTTCTCCTCTTTGGCATGATGTGAAAGCTAAGCATCCAGATGAGGAGGCTAATTCCTCAACAGAGAACCCAAAGACCAGTTCTCCTAAGTCACGGCATCTCTCTTAGTCTGCACAGAGCTGAGACAGAACCTATCCACAAAATTTGTCTTCTTTATTTTTGACTAAAAACTTTACATGATCAGTACTTACACAGAGTCAACCTGCTGAGGAGGACAACAGAGCCAGAAGCCAATGGCAGGCTCAAGCGCCGAGCGAGGAGAGAATCAACAGGGCCACATCTCCACATTACCGAGTGACATAATGGCCTAGATGTGATGAGCTTACTCAGTGCTCTTCTAGGAAAGGTACTTTAAGGAGGTATTTGCTTGGGCTTTCCCAGAAACAGACCCCTGAGACAAGAATTTCAGCAAAGCTACTTTCTTTCTGCCTGGTGCTGGAGAGCAAAGACGGCAGAGAGAAGGTAGCCATGATCGGTACATTGTCAAACTTGTGGCCTCTGCGGGCAGCTGGAACTTGACTCCACTAGGACAGTCTGAGAGGTGATGTAGAATAAATGCACCTTAGTGTCAGCGCTGTCTCACCTAGCACGAGACAGCTGGAGACTCTGGCAGTCATCGGCTGAGGGCAAGTCCCAGGGGATAGTTACATAGCCTGAAGGACAGCCGCCATTCATGTATGAACAGTGAGCGCTCACGAGCAACATGCAGGTGACAGCACCTGCTACAGTGCATGCCTTGGGAATCTCTTAAAGGTTAAAATAAACCGAAATGGTCCATATTGTGGGAACAAACTCCTCCTCTCATTTATTCACTTATTTTCAATAAGAAGTGAAAATTCTACCCAAAGCTGTTCAGCAAAGTTTCTTCATACTCAAGCCAGGCAAAATGTTTCCCAAAGCAAAGTTCTTTCCATAGCTTTGTTATTTCATGTAGCTGGGATGCAGGGAGTGGGGGAGAGAGAGTAAGTATGGGAGAGTAAGTATGGTAGTTCAGGGCTCTTTCCACTAAACTGAGAATTTAAATACTTTGACAATTGCAAATCAATATATAAATATAAGTCTTTAGTGCTAATTTAATTCAACAAATCTACACTGAGCCTGTTGAGTGGAAAGCAAAGGCGCTAACAGCCACTGCAATGATTAGTCTTTTGTTCCAAGGTTGAATTGGATCTCAGGGTCTGGTCCCATTTGTAAGTGCTTCCTATTCCAAATAATTAAAATTCTCCTTTTTTCCATCCCAATTGCAATAACCACAGAATGAGTACCAGCCAAGAGACTATTCTGGACCATGTCAAAGCCTCATTTCCCCGTTGTCCGTGTGCTGCGACAGTCTGAACAGTTTCCCTAGCTCAGAACAGTCACCATGTGGTTAGCCACGTGCAGGACTGAGGAAGAGAGGCCCGCAGGGTGCAGGCGCCTGAGTCAGGTGAGGGCGGAGTGTCTCACAGCAGGGCTTAGGAGCAGGCAGACGGGAAGCCGCTGGACTCTGTGGCTCCTAGCCATGTTAACTCTAGACCTGTATCTGCAGCACTGGTCCAGCTGAGGCTGTGCTAAGCCTGGGGCCGAGGGATGGCTTCTCTAGGAACGTGTGACGTGCGGAAGAGGCAGCAGTTCTCTGAGCTCGGAGCATCTCATCTTTGCTTTGTCAGCCTGCCTGGCTGAAGGCGGGAGTCACACATGGCTGGTGGGCCTGTAAAACTCAAAGAGGATACTCCAGCTGTGCTGGAGTTTTCTCTGGGACTGATGTCTACACAAAGATCTGAAGCTCTCTATCTCTGAATTCCAACTGAGTATACCAAGAATTTTTTTTTCTTTTTATTATTTTCCTAAACAACAAGCTGTTAGGTAACAGTGGCAGCATTCATTTTGTATTAATTACTATACGTTTCTTGTAGAAATGGGCTCAGGAGTGTCGCATCTGTGGTCTGTGGTCTGTGGTCTGTATATGGCCTGGGATGGCTTCCTTTCTCCTTGTCTTCACTTTACTTCAATGCTAATTCTAAGAGTCTCTGGTCCTCTCCACTCTGCTCTTCACTTTCCTAGCCTCCTATTCTTATACTCAACCTGGATCAGCTGACCTCTTCTTTTCTTCTGATAACTCTGAGCCTGTTGGGAACCGGGCTGAGCAATTGCACTCGTTTCCTAAGGCATACTATACTGACTCTCCATTAGCATAATCTCAGCTATTTAGAGAAGAAAATGAGAGTTTACTGAGTATCTGATATGTGTCGTCCTGATACACATATTATCTCAATAACACCTGACAGTGCCAAGAGACTTGATTGGACTTCCGCTATGCCCCTCTCACTAATGAAGAAACGAAAGTTCAAAGTCTAAGGTTAGGAAGTGGTGGTGTTTCTTTAGACACTCCCCAAAACTCTGGTCCTTAGCCTACTCACTTATTTTAGCATTCGCTCATCCTTCCAACAATGCTACTTACCTAAAATGAGTGACTACATCTCAACTAGATCAAGAACCGCCTCTGTGTATCTTGCGCATGTTGTATCTCTCTTAATATTTAGCATTGTGATTATCAGGCATTTCATAAATATTTAGGTAGTGCTGAATATTTACTGTTGTGAATGAAACTGGAGCTGAATCAAACAATGCCCCTCTATTACTGATTGGAAAATCTGGCAGGCAGATTTTCTAACTCCCAGCTCCTAACCATTTCATAGGTGGCTGCCACCCGTAGGTTCCCTGTAGCACATGACACCGATGTGGGGATAGAGAACCATGGACTCTGAGGACCCACAGGCACAGGCCTGAAGAAGAGATGTTCAGAGTGGGGAATCCACACTCAGGTAGCCTCAAGCCTTTTCTGTAACCCCTCCCCCCTGGCCAGGGCTTGTGGAAATGTTGTTAGATTCAGATACAGCTTGGTTCCCAGGTTTGTGGATGATAGATTAAGCTTTGTTTCAATTCAAATATCAGACCATTATGGATTCTGCAGTGCTGTTATTCAAGCAACAGAAGTGCTTTAAAAGACAAAACAAGGCCACCCCGGAGGACCTGCACGCCCACCCTCTTCTGATGAGTCCTGACAGATCACTGTGTCTGAGAAGGAACCTGTGGAGAGTCTGAAGTTCTGCCAGTGCTGAGCTGAAGGGAAGAGCCTTGGGCTCAGCAGCAGCACGCCAGGTGGCACAGGGCTGCCATAATGAAAGAGTGACGGCTGCAGACAGACACTGTCCTCAGCCCTGGTGACTCATGTGTCATGCAGTATTGATCACATACATTGCTCCAGGCTTTTAAGCCTATTAATATTTAAATAAGTGCATTAATAATGCATTGAAATTGAGGCTTAAATACCCTTTGTGTCTTATTGAAAGGGAGGCCAGCTATTTTCAGCACTTTGTGTGTGTGTGTGTGCTGACCAGTTCACAGGGAACTTCATCACCAGAAAGCCGGAATGAATAAATGGAACTGTCTGAATGATTCCTTGGATAGATCCTGGAACAAATGACTATAATCTTATTCAATCTGTGGATTAGAGGAAATGGTCCATTTTTATAAGGACATATTTGGTATGAAATTGGAAAAAGATAAACCTAGTTTGATTAAATGGAGCTCCTTCCTAGGACTCCTTGTTTGGAGCAGAATTACAACTAAAAGCAATGAAAAAAATCTGGTTCACAAACTTTTACAAATTGTTCACTGGACTAGACTTCGCTCCACTGAACCTAGTCAATTTTCAAGAGGTCTGTGTGCTACTCTAAGGGCCAGGCTTGTAAAAATGTAGGGGTAAAATATCCTTCCCTGCCCTCAGGTGGTTTCCATGTAGGTATAGAATTATGTTGCAATGTGCTCAGTTCTCTCTTGGAAAACAAAACACTACCCACTTGAGAGTGCAGCAAAATCAATAAGACACACAGACTGAAAAGCTAGAGTAATGGATTTTAAGAGTAGCAATTTGCACACTAGGGATGGACTTGCTTTTTTGAGAAAGCATATGGCAACATGCTTAGAAATTCTGTTGGTGTGATTCCTGACACATGGGTGACTCAGCATTTATCAGGAGATCCACTTGTCCCCAGAAGTCACTAAAAGTGGCCCACAAAAATCACTTCCTTGCTCCAAAATTCCCTAAAAGCCTTTGACATGATTTCACTCCATTCACTGAGTTTAAGTCATTTACAAGCCAGAATGCTGTCTTTTACTCATGAAAGACCCACCTAGAGGCCTCGTTCCCCAGAGATATCATTAACTGAGTCTCTCTCTGTGTGGGGGGAGGGGCTAGGTCTGGGTCTAGGTCTGTCTGTCTGAGTACACATGTAAGTGTTGGTGTGCATGTACAGAGACTTTTTCTATAAATAAATATTAAATTATGGAAGGATGGATGGAATGGATGTGTGGGTAGGAGAGAGGGTGGATGGATGGATAGATGGATGGATAGAAATGGTTGAACCATAAAACCACAGTTTTCATTACAACCCAATGTCTGTTCTTTCCTTTAAAAAAAAAAAAAAAACTCTCATTCATTTTCCCTTGAAGACAAGTGTCTGGGTTATTCAGAATTCTGGATCTCTTTGCTTTCTCTCCTGGTGAAACACATATTCCCCTTGAACTTGAGAGGAGCTATAAATGTGACCTGGTATCATTCCCATAATTAGCTTGCATTTCAAAATCAATTAAGATTCCTAATCAGTTGAATCTTAGATAATCAAAGAGAAGATGCTCCCATGCGGGCCTGAACTAAATAGTTGTGCACTTGGGAAGATCTGAAGGTCAGACGAGGAGTAAGTGGGAAGGATTGTAAGCATCATGACGGTTGCCTGCAGTATACTTTATGTTCCGTGCTTGTTATTTTGCCGTTGGGCACTTGGAAGAGAGATAGTGGCCTGTCTAGGAGCCCAGGGCATCATTTTTACAGCCTTGGACTTCCTAATCCTGTCAATAGTCAATAAACCTGAAGAGTACCATCAAGTGTTAGGTAAGATGTCAACCTCTGCTTGATTTTAGGTGGGGGAAAAAAGTCCAGGTGACCCATGTCTAAAAACTCTGACACATAATTTATATGATTTATCAAGTTTGTGGTAATTTTCTATATAGGAATAGAAGTTAGCATGCCCTTCATTTTAGCGAAGAGCTGAGTCCACACTGGCTTGTCTTTTTACATCTTGACAGTTTCATACATATATCCTTGCTGTGGTTATATTCCTACCCCCATTGCCCTCTGATGCCCCTTCCTTTCCCTCTTGTCCAACTTCCCAGCTAGCTCCCTAGTGACTACGTCATCACAAGAAATGACATCCTGTCCTCCAGCAGGCATGAGCCGCCATTAGCTTCTCGGGAAGGGATAGGGCCTCATGGACACCCCCTCCATTCTTGATGAAAGGTTGAAGGGCCCTGCCATGCAGGTGTCCATAGCTGATATAGTCTGTGTCATACCCAGATGGCAGAACTTCAGGTCAGTCTTCCCTCCTCCTCTTAAATTCCTCCTGAACTCCCTTCTGTGATGCTTCCTGGCTTGGGGGGGAGGGTGCCTATATGTGGCCCACTTAAGGCTAAGTGCCCACTGGCCACTTATTCTCCATACTTTGACCCAACCACCACCCTCTACTAAAACGAGCTCCACTGCCCCACATGGAAAGCCGCATATGATTAACATGTAGAAGTCGGCTTGACAACGTGTTCAACTGGGAAAAAAATGGTATTGGCTTCTTTCCTTGGGTTCTCCTTCTCCACAAGCACAGGCTTTTGATCTGGTCGCCAGTTTAAGGTTTTTGTCCCCTCCCACAGAACAGGCCTCAAATACCATAACAGAGCAGTTCGTTATCACCAAAATAGTCATGCCCTTATTGTGCCCGTGGGCACATCTTGCCTGGCAAATCAGTTTTGTGCCACACATAGCCTACAGATGGGTGAGATCCCTGAGAACTGTCTTCCCCAACAGCCCACTCCCTGCATGGTAGCCGCAAGTGGGTTCCCAGCTCAGTGGCACCTTGATTTCTCAGTGTCCTGCAATCTAAATGTGAAGTGCCCTTAGCCACAAGCTCTTACCATGTAGTTCTGGTGGGCAGCCAACGCCAGTGCCAAGAGCGTGTGCTCTTCCAGAGGCCTCTGAGACTTCTCTGAACCTGACTGACTTAACTGTCTTTCAAATCATCCCTCAGTTTTCACATGCTTTAATGCTTGTCTTTATCTGTCCTTTTCACAAAAAAAAAAAAAAAGTGTTTCTTAAATTATTTCCTATTTACTCATCTTTGTGGGGTTCGTTCTTTGACCGTTCCATCAATGTACAAAGCGATCTGTGCTTATCTGTGGTCGCCTGAGTGACAGCAGGTATCATGCCTCAGTCTCCACTCCCTCAGGCTCTGCATGTGACTTGAAACTCAGCACATGGGCAGTGACAACTTGTTTTCTACAGGACTTAATGGACTCAGGAGGCTTGGCTAAGGAGAAAGAGTCCACCCAAAGCAAGGAAAGAAAGGAAGGCAGGGAGAGAAGGGCTGGGCTGTCCACAGGATAATGGTCTCAAGATATTCCTGTTCTTGGACTCTGTTGTCTGCTCTTTGACCACGTACCCCTGACGGGACTGCCTTACCAGGCCACAGGGGAAGAGGATTAACGCAGTCCTTATGCGAGTTGATGAGCTGGAGTGGGGGTGGGGGGACCCCTTCCCTGAGAACTATGGGAATGGCATAGGGGAGGGAGAGCCTCACTGGGAGGAGAGGAGGGAGGGACCTATGAGAAGGATGTTGATTGATTGATTGACTGATTGATTGATTGACGGATTGACTGATTGAAAAGGAATGTCCATGTCCTGGTCCCTGCCACCTGAGACTGTGTGAGATGTTGTGGCATATGGAGGGGCGCTTCGCCGGTGGATTCCTGCTGGTCCTCCTCCCAAGGGTCCAGCCCGTGGGTGAGGACAGGGCGTTCAGGCAGCGTGGGTGAGCGGTATGGAGTCACCGCACAGTTGGATGAACGCAATCCGAGGGCAAGCGGATGCAGATGTGTTTATTCCGGAAGGGAGAGCACATTATATACCTGTGGGCCACCAATCACGCTCCGCCACACCATCTCCGAGCCTGCCATTGGTTGTTCGTCTCTGCGCAGCTTCTCCAACGTTGGGTCACGTACTCCCAGCCCGACTGCTTCTGTAGTCTCCGCTGCGGAAGCTGCCCCAGGCCCTGAGCCTAACGGCCCTTTGCTGGGGACGCCCACAGGCTTCAGGTTGACTCAAAACATGGGGATTCCCCAACGGTTAGTTTCTTGTTGATTATGTTACCAAAATACTTGACAGTCACGGATAATGGAGAAAAGATTCCTGTTGGCTCAGAGATTCAGAGTTCAGTGCATGGGCACTTGGTCCCAAGGGCTTGAACAGAACCTCATGGCAGTGGGAATATTAAGCAGAGAAGAACTCACTTCCTAGATGATCAAAAAACAGAAAACATAACATTCCAAGTAGCCTGGAATCCCTAGGATCCCATACTCACTCCCACCTCCTCCAGCCAGGCCTCATCTCCCAAAGTTTCCGCAACCTCCCCCAGTGCCCTTACCTAAAAACCAAGCACTTGGTTCATGAGCCTGTGACAGGTGCTACATCTGCTGTTAACCATGCATGCTTTACCAGCAAGAGAGCAGAGCAAACCCGGTATTACAACAGGCAAAGGGTAATGAAGAGGCAGAAGAGATTCAGAACTGAGGACTCAACCCTTTTTTTTTTTTTTTTTTTTTTTTTGGCCCCAAAGGTAGAAGGGCAGGAGTAGGAAGGGAGAGGAGGTGACAGAAGTCAAGATGTAGGTGACCTCTGGAAACTGGGAATGGCCCTAGGCTGGGCAGCAAGGAAACAGGGGCCTCACCCTCACAAGCACCTGAATTCTACTAACAACCTGAACTAGAAGGAAACCAGCTTTGCCCTAGGGTCCCACTAAGGAAGCACAGCCACGCCAGCACCTCGATTTCAGCTCAGTGACATCCAGAACCGATAGAACTCTAAAACAATAACTAAGAATCATTTGCAACTATTTAAGCTTGCATGAATTTGTCCGTCCCAGCAACAATAGAAAATGATTACGGGGCAGAGGAAATGACTCAGAGGGTAGCAGGCTTACCACATAAGCTTAAGAACCTGAGTTCTGAACCCCAGAAACCACGTAAAAGCTGGGTGCGGTAGCCCAAGTGTCTATAATGCGTCTCCCTTATGGAGAGATGAGAAGCAGCAGGCGAGTCCCAGGAAGCCTTCTATCCTGGCGTACACAGCAATGAACAACAAGAGACCGTTTCTCAAATACAGAGGACAGTAAGGACCAACACCAAAGGCTGCTTTAATACCTCCACACCCATGCTGTGGCACACACACACATTCTCACACACTCTCTCTCACACGCACATACAAATGCTCAAATACTCCTGGAAATGGATACAGGGCATCTTAACTGAAATGCTGTTTTCCCTCCCCTGGACGAGAACTGAACACTCAAATCTCACCAGTGATAGAGTAGAGCGTTACTATCTAGTCGCTGCCCCAGCAGCTCATGGTAGCAGGTAAGCCAGTTCTGAGACCAGCAATGATCTGACAGAGCCCCAAACTGTTCCACACGGAAATTCAGTAAATCTCAGTCCTAGGAAGGCATAGGGAGCCAAACCGCTTGGACACTGAGATGACCCATGTGACCAAAATCCATCCCGGGGCCTCGTAGGGAGTCTGTGCCCTCCCCATTTCTCCGGCATGGGTGTGCTCAAAGCTGAAACTGCTCATGACTGCGTTGACTTAGTGTGAGTTTAAGGATATTTGAGAAAATTGACAGAGAACTGTTTTGCTTCCAGGGCTGGCCTTGAACTTGGGCCCTCCTGCCTCCACCTCCTGGGCGGTGGTGTTCTAAGGACGCACCAACAATTCAAGGCTCTCAAGTTACACGGTTAAAACGAAATCCTGCAGATGCAGTCAGGCCGGCCTCACTGTGCTGAAGTCGAGGCTGTCGTAGAGAAACTGAGACCCGGGTGGTGAGTGGAGTATCAGAGGTCAGGGTGCAGGTTACAGCAAAGCTAATCCTGGAACTCAGTTCTCCAGGAACCGCTCTCGCGACTGAGGCCTGTATTTGGAGATTCTGAAGTGCCTTTGCGCTCGTTTGTGGACCTTCCCCCTTGCTTTGGACTCATTTTGACTCAGCACTTGCCCTTTCTTGGGAAAATTGCCGCGGGGCTGTTAGAACCTCTCTTACCCTCCAGGTTAGAACCTGATGGGCTCCGGACTTCCCATGCCCTCTTGGCTGCCCTTGATCTGAAAGTCCCTGTGTCAGGCTAAACAAACAAGAACGTGCGCATGCTCCAGCGCCCCCTTCAGGGCTGTGCCTGAAATCACATCTCAGCTTGGCTTGCTTCCCTGCCCTGACTTCTCAATCAATCCTCTCAGGGAGAGCTGCTGGGGAGCTAGAGAACACTGGCCTTGCCACGGTGCAGTCTGGAGATTTGGGCTAAGCAAAAATTTCCATCCTAGGTGGCCAAGCCAAATTAAAAAAAAAAAAAAATCTCTGACGCAAAAATAAGATTAGCCTCTCCCCCATGGTAACCTTGCTAGCTCCCAACCTACAGGAAATTATTTTTCACAAAGAAAGAACCTTTAATTACCAACCAGTAATTAAAACATGAAGCCAAGTACAGGAAGCTAGAGGCTGGGCTCTGAGCAGTGTTCTTTCACATAGTCCTGGGGGTCGTGGGGAGGTGTGCGTTTTCCATGCAGCCTGCACCGACAGTCTCCGCCGTAATACTGGGTCTGCTGGGTTGGGGAGTAAGATATGTTACTGTGTGGGAGAGATTTTCATTAAGCTATGGAGAAAGAGTTTTACAGTGCTGTGTTTTATAGCACTAACGTTGCCAAGTTTTTAAGTAAGGGGTTTGGTGTGTGTTTAAGACTTTCAGAATGTTTGAGGACTCCCGTTGAATTGCTGTTAGGGGAAAAAAAAACCACTGTTTAATGGTCCTCAGTTTTCCCATCTCTGAAACAGGGATGGTGTCTTTCCCAAGATGATTATTGAGAGGTCTGATAACGCTGAAGCCCCCGAGAGAACCAATCTGCTTGGCTAATCTGACCCCATGACAGGCTTCATTTTCACCTTTGCCTATCTAGGCCTGAGTTTCTGTTTTCAGAACACAGAAAAACAGTTTCTGGAAAACCGCAGCTCAAAGGCAGCCAGTCAGCTTAAAGGTTAACACATGGACTTGAGCTAAGTATAATGATTCAGCAAACCTGAGGAGAAGTCCTTAGCCACTCTGGAAAGTTCCTAAACGTTTAGCCAATCCTAAATCCCACCCCTCCCCACCTCCCCAGTCACTACTAGCCAATCAAATGAAAGGCCACCTCACTCCTCCTGGAAATCCTAATGGCCTTAAATTGAGCCTGCGTGCTCGCTTCGTGCCCCCATTCTAAGCCATGGTGGTCCCTGCATGCTGGAAAATGTCTGCAGAATATGAAAGCACTCCTTGCTTTTGCTTTGAGTTGGGGTCTTCAGTGATTCTCAGACCCTAACACCGTAACTACCTTCAGAGTCAAGGAGAGAGACTAATTATGCATACTGCAGATATAAATATCAGGTTTTTGTTGATCTGTCAAAAATATATATCAGTTGAACCTAAGCATGCTGTCTCCCACCTGTGATCCCAACACCAAGAAGATTACCATGAGTTCAAGGCCAGCCTGAGCCACATGGTAAAAGTGTACCTCAAGAAAATCTGGGGAGCCCAGCGGAAGAGTTTCAGAAATCTCAGGCTATTGGGCCAGAGAAAGGTTAAGATTGTGAAGAAAGTTAGGTCATCCTTGGCCACACAGGAGAGGAGAAAATGTAATTCTAAGGGCAGGGGAGCCCTCAGGTGGGTTTAAGGAAGGGACATGGCTGCTTTTACTTTCAGGGGAAGCAGAGAATGAATCAGCTGAACTTCCCAGAGAGTTAAAGGTGTTAAGCTTATCTGGTACAGATGTGGACCCCCTTTGCATCATCTCCTCCTCCACCACCATACCTCTTCCTCCTCCTAACCCTCTTCTCCTCCCTTCCTTCTTTCCCTCAATCCTCCCCTCCCTTCTTTAGAGGCTCTGTTCAAAGCCCACAGTCTCTGCATAAAAAATGCCTTAATGACCAGACTGATCCTGAGCCATTTGATCCAGGAAGTACCTTGACAGGACCCTTACCAGGCATGTCACGGGGTATGTGTTCTCTGTGGATAGCAACAGGGTTCAGGAACACGCCAGCTAATCACTCACAAGCAAGCATGATTATCCAATACTACACAATAGTTTGGTTGGGGAGATCTTTAGCTCACAGATCCATCTCCCTCCATGTGGGGAGCTGATTGTGAGTTAACGGAAGCTGAGGTTCACCTTATGTCAGCATCTCTGCTCCCTGACTTTTGTTTCTGCCGTTTTAGCCCCTGTCGCTTGATCCCTTTTATTTCTGTTGATTCCTCCCGACCAGTAAGGATACAGTGTGGCTAATTACAGCATTCCTGGCCCTGTATGTCACATGAAATAGTACATATACTCTGCATCTTATACCAAATACACAGTTTGTGCAGTTGGCAGTTCTGCCCCCGAGCCTCTGACATGGGCACATTCTCATTCACCTGTCACAAACAGAAAACTGAAGAGCAGAGAGGATGGCGGCTTGCACAGCCAGTACGCAGACAAACATGAAGCTCGCCATCTGTCACTGCCTTCCTTCAACCTGATCCTCCTTCAGTCATGCCACTTATGCAAATGCCACTGCCGAAAACAGTGATGAGCCTCCCAAACACAGGATGCTCCTCCCTTCCCCAGCCAGCCGTTCTCTCTCCACAGTCACTACCATGGTCCTTTTGTAAGTATCCTGAACCAGGCCAATACCATTCACATCCACACAAGCATCTTGCTCCCACTCTTTGAACACATTCTCTCTCAAACAAGCAGAAACCGGTCATTTCCCTGCTTGAGCCCACCCGATGGCTCCCCTGCCCTTAGAATTGCATCTTTCTCTGCGAGAAAAGGATCCAGAAGGGAGTGAGGAGGAGCCACAAACAGGGACAGAGACTTCATAGACCAGCATCTATATGAAGCAGCAAGCAAGTCTTTGGACCAACAGAGTCAACACAAGCTCTGGGGTAGCCAGCCATCCCACTGTCAGTATGGGGAGGTGTCAGGCCTGTCAGAACGCAAGGGAACTGCCGTGCAGATGGGGAAAGCAGCCACTGCCCTGTTCTGGGCCTATTCTGAGGCTCCACCGGTTTGCTGGGATCCTTTTCTGTCACATGGCTTGCCAGCGGACAAGGGCACTCATACTATTGAGTGGCAGGGAAGCCTCCCTCACCATTCACTGGGCCCCACATGGGGGACTGCAGCACCCACATTCCTCCCTCCCTATGAGACAAAGGATGGCCTGACTTCCAGGGCCTTTTTAACCATTTTTCTGCCCCAACATCTGAGACACGTTCAACTCTTCCTCTGGTTCCCTTACTGTTAGCGCCATCTCAGTTTAAGCCCCATTCTCTGCTTAACCACTTCCTGGATCTTCACACAGTCCATAGTTAAGTATATGCTTTGGGGGCATGGAGGGTGAGGTGGGGATGCCCACCCATTGGAGCATCAGTCATCGTGGCTGTCAAATTCACCTTGTTCTCTCCCATTACAGCCAGTGGCCCTGGCCACCACGTACGCAGTTAGTCAGTACTCATCACATGGCTGGGGAATGAATGTTTTGCTTCAGACTCTTTTCTTAGCCTACACCCTTTTGTTTCTGCTGGCCATGTGTAGTAATCTGAATGATAGTGAGCCCCACAAGGTCATAAATTTCAATACTTGGTCCTCAGTAAAGCTGTTTGGGAAGGATTAGGGGGTGTAGCCTTGTTGGAGGTGTGTCACCGGAAACAGGTTTTGAGACTTCAGTAGCCTCCCACTTGTGGTTGGACATGTGGGCACTCAGCAGTTCCAGCATCCTGCGCCGACTCCCTCCCCTTCATCACCATGCACTCTTATTCGTCTGGAACTGTAAGCCCAGAATAAACTTTTCCTTCTCTAAGTTGCCTTGGTTATGATGTCTCATCCCAACAATAGAAAAGTAACTAAGATACCATCCTCTCTCCCCACTGATCCTCCTTTGGTTGGGAATTATTTATTTATTTATACCTAAATCCCCACACATTTCACTATAGAAGAAAAACTGTGTCTGCTCCACCTAGAATCATCCAATCCAGAAATGGGTGTGTTTTCATGCTTCCTGGCTGGAACAGAACTATTGTATTTATTCATAGCCTACCGCTGAGGAATAGAAGAGCCCTCTGTGCAAGACTGCCTTGGCCAGTCTCAAAGAACACAGACCAGAAGGAAGGAGAGAGGCTAGTGGGAATGGCTTTCTCGTTGCTTTTAACTCCCTATGTGCAGTTAGCTATGGTTTGATTTCCTAGGCAAGCCTTCTCAGGCTGTCGTAGAGATCAGCATCCAAAAGATTGTGAAAACTAAAAAGAAATGTGGGCTTGTTGTTAGCCAATAGGCTTTGTTTAATCACTATTCCAATAGATCTGAGAACTCAGCTCACAGGGCTCAGCAGACACTGGGCACTCCAGTGTCCCCACTATTACTATGAAACTCCAAGCCCCATGTTCACAAATCTTTCTGAGTGAAAACAAAGCTGAGGCGGAAACAATGTTTAAAATTATAATCATGGATGCTATCGGTTCCTCAGGGGGAGTGCTTACAATATCAATTTAAATGCAAATGAATTTTATCATTCCAAATTAGACTCGCCCCATTATGTTGAAATTAATATAAAAATAATATCAAATGCTAAATTGCAAGTAACTAATATTGACACAATGAAAAATGTACATTTTCGTTTTAGTATGGGGGAGGTCTGGTCAGCATGTGGCACTGTGTGTCATGATCAGTGTTCTCCAGGTGTGGCAGCACAGGACGCTGATTAACCTGAAAGGAAGACATCCGGCATCCCAGCAAGCTGTCCTTTGGGTCTACAGAAAAAAAGCATTGCCACCTGTATTTAACTGGCAAAATAATACTTGAGAGAATGTATTTGCTATTTGCAGAAGCATAAAGAAGTAACACTAAAAAAAAGAAGTAACACTAACCAGAGAAAATGAGAGCGTTTTTGTACTCTGTAACCTAGCCTTGAGCTTGGAAAATCCCAGACACACTCTGTCCACTGATTTTTACAAACATAAAATTGTATTAGAAGCAGTGGCCCAACTCATTTCCTTCCTTTGTTTCTTGTGGCTGAGCCTCGAGCCTGGGGCTTCACATGCCCTCAGCAAGCCTTCCACCACTGAGCTCTATGGCCAGCCTGTTTACTTGCTGGTGATGACTGTTCATGACATAAAGGCTAATTGTGACAGGCACAGAAGGGCCTGCAAAGCCTGAGCGTGTTGCTATTGGAGCCTTTAAGAAAAGGTCTGCTGAAACCTATTGATCTGACCAGTCATGACCAAGACAAAGAAACTGGCTCCACAGGAAACAGCAGTCCAGAGAGTACAATGTGAGTCCAGTTCCTTTGGACCATTTTCTCAGGTGGCAGCTCAGGGGCAGAACTCTCTCTCATTTGTAACCTGGGAGGATTGGACTCTTGTTGTAACTGAAATCATACAAAACTCCCCTCCTTTCCAATAAAATCACTGATTAAGAAGCCAAAGCTGGATTGCCTTTGTAAGGAAATGATCATCAAGTGCTTCGAATTTATTTAAACATGCTCTTGGGAGTGGCAAACACGCCTTTGTACTCAACACCATAGCAAAGGAACTTCAAAAAAGGTTTTGGTTTGGGGTTTGGGTTTTTTCATTTGTTTTCTGGTTTGGGGTTTGGTTTTTATTGTTGATGTTCAGTTTGGGGGACGGGGGTTACTTGCTTGCTTTTTCAAGACAGGGTTTCTCTGTGTAACCCTGCCTGTCCTGAAACTTAATCTGTAGACAAAGCTGCCCTCAAACTCACAGGGATCCACCTGCCTCTGCCTCTCAAGTTCTGGGATTAAAGAGGTGAGCTAGCACCACCGAGCTGGCAGCAAAAAGTTTTGTGTTCAGGTGCCATCATCATTTCAATATCCCAGAGCTGGTATTGAGAGGCAGGAGTCATGGGGCAGCATTTTATTTAGGAGCCTGGGTAGAGGAACAGAGGCATGAATGAGGAAGGCAAAGCTGCACTGTTAACACAGGAGTCTCACTGTGGGCAGCTGCAGCTCATTTCCACCCAACATACAAGTTAGACACAAGTTAGAATGAATGAGACATACTTGGGGACATTGATGCACCCACGCCCTCCAGCCATCTGTCAGTCAAGCAATAGAATAGAAGAGGAGCGGCCACCTGTCCTCTGGGCTGCTACAATCAAAGGCGGATAAGGCCAGAGGTCCAGGGAGGTCCAGGTTCATGCAAGTGGGCACTCACATGCTAAGAGCAAGAGGTTCAAAATGGATTCTAACAGCACCTGCCAAACTTACAAAACCAACGCTCACACTTCTCTGTGAACTCTCCCAGAAAGTACGTGGATATCCTTTACATAGGATATGTATTGCTACAATAATCACCTACTGTACATATTATAAAAGAACGGTAACCCTAAAAGATGATGGAACATAAATATTTAAAAGGTTGAAATGCACACCTGTGTCCTTAAGGACCTTCTCCACCAGAACTAAGACAGAGAATCAGCCACAGGGTTGACAGACATGAGAAAACAGGAGGAAAATGCAACATTACAGTGGAACATCACAGAGCTTTAGGGGTGGAGGATTCTGAGAGGCGACAACATGGGTGAACCTTGAGTGAGATAAGCCAGTTACAAAAGGAAAACCTCCCACTCGCAAGCAATATCTGGAGTAGCCAAATTCATAGAATCGGGGAGTGGAGTTGAGGATGGTTATGTAATAGACTCATACTTTCAGGTTTGCAAGATCAAACTAGAGATTGCTTACACAGTAATGTATTTTAATTTACGTGGATGGGTGTTTTGCCTGTTTGTATGTTTGTGCATTGAGTGAATGTGGTGCCTTTGAAGTCCAGAAGAGGGTGTCAGATCTCTGGAACAAGTTACAAACCGTTGTAAACTTCCATGTGGGTGCTGGGAATCAAACCCAGTTCCTCTGGAAGAGCAGCCAGTGCTCTCGTCCATTGAACCATCTCTCCAGCCCCACTGACATATTTAAACACCACTGAACTCGGTGCTGAAAATAATTAAGAAAGTAAAGCATATGTGGCTTAAATAAGGTACCTAAAAATCGTAACCAAACTCAAAAGCTCTATTTACCCCTCATACCCTGCACTAAACAGAACACTCGCATGGCCCTGTTCTCAGTGTGGCCAGTAAGGAGAAAATTTCTTTGCCAAAGAGCTATTGGGATTTTAAATAAGGATGAAAAATGGTGTAGTCAATTACAAACCTCTTCTTCTTAAAAAAAAAAAATCCTCAGAAATATGCAGCCCTTAAAGTGAGATGCTAGAAATAGCCTAGATGTCTCTAAGTGGAGCAGATGACAACGCTGCCCAATAGTGCTGCTCTCACTAGGCACATGGTCAGCCAGGCACTAGGTCCTGAGGGGTCTCCTCAGTGGAGAACAGATTCAGGGTCAGCAGCACGCTGAATGCCTCCCTCACCATTAGTGGGCCCTGGGCTGGTCCACAGAGAGCTGAGTAGCATTTATGACCTTAATCAGAAAGCATTCAGAGCTGATCTGGAAACTAATTGGATGCTAGAATCCTGCACACATCATGGAGTGTTGGAAATTACAAAGATTTTGGTGGGAGTATATTTAGCAACAGTGACATTGATGTTGGCTCCCAAGCAGGAACCTATATCTACTTGGGGGCTCATTATCCTCTGAGTGACAGCAGGCGCTTAGTAAATCCTTTTTGATTATGATCAGCAACCAAGTCACTTGAAGTATCTTTAATGGCTAATGAGGAATTGTATCAGAGTTGAGGCTTTTCCAAACATGAAATCAAACGTGGATTTTGCACCCCACTGTGCCTTTATTTATTTAATCACTTTCACTTGACATGCTATTTTACCTTAACAAGTTATTTGAAAACTAACTGAATGTTACCTCTATTTAACAACCTCCCTTGCCATATGAAGAGGATGATGTGTGCTCAGACTTGGGGGTGTGGTGCTTTCAGTACGAATGCTCCCTTTGGTCCCTAGTTGGTGGAACTGCTTGGAAAGGATTATTGGTTTTGTCGGGGAGGTCTGCCTCTGGGGGTGGGATTTCGGGTTTCAGAAGCCCTTGCCACTCTCTGCCATTGCTGCTGTCTCAACATGCACTCTCCCGGGCTACTGCTCCAGCACCCTGCCTTGTCGCTCTGGTGCCACACTTCCCTGTGATGGTCACGGACTCCAACTTCCTGAAACCATGATTCCCAAGATTGAAGGCTTTCTTGTTTAAGGTTGCCTTGGTTATGGTGTTTTATCATAGAAATGAAAAAAAGTACAGCAGAGGACTTCTTAGGTATCTCTGCTCCAGGGACTACAAGCAGAGAGACACTTGTCTTCTGGACCTGACTTGTGCCGGCTTATCGTCTGTCTCTGTGATTTGAGAAGGGGTGAAGACTAGAGCGGGTCGGGGAGGGCTCAGCGCAAGCTTCACTGTGATAAAGCTTCCCCTGCTCTTTCTCCGAGGCAAACACCTGCATCCATCGGGGGTATTCCAGACAGCCACACCTGTCGGCTGCCTCCGACCTCCCCAGTGCAAATGCCCGGGCTGCAATGTCCCCCAAGGACAAGGTTTATCAGCTTCCTGTCAGCTCAGACACACTCACCACAGAGCCAGTAAAACACGCAACTCCCAAAGATGCACCCTTCAGGAACAGAAGCACATGCTCTTAGGAAGGTGAACGCCCCAGAGCCGCATTGTGTTAGAGAAAGGGAAGAACTGCAATATCCACCGGGAAACAAAGGTGAATAAAGCTGGTGTGTGATAAGCTCAGACACCAGAATGCTACCTCACAACAAAATGAAAACTAATGCAAACAACAAAATCAGCAAATGACAAAGCATAGCATTCGCTCAAGAAGGCAAACCCCAAGAACACGCACATTCTTCCTACCTTCTACAAGGTATCTGAAACCAACAGAACTAAACGCTGAAGGGACTGACGCAGTGCTTGCCTGAGACATCTAGAGATGGACTAAAAGTGTGTCCCACTGTGAGAATATTTTCCAAGGTGATGAATGTCTTGATTGGCTAAGTGTGTACACAAATTCATCTACTTCCTATGCATCAAGCCACCCTTCAGATCGTACCGTTTCATATGCATAAACTACACATACAGAAAAGTGACTTTCAAAACCATTTTTGAAAGTAATCAGTCGCTACTGTGAATGTGCTAAGATACGGGAAAGAACCTGATCCAGCCCCAGAGCCTTAGGTCTCAGCTTTGCCACTGACCACCAGTGAGATGTCAGCACATCCCTTTCCCAAATCACTATAAGCACAGAAATGAGGGGTCTGAGAGCCACGCAGCCAAGTCTGAACATCATTACTGAATTCTTAGGAGAGCATCCTTCTTGCTTTTTTTTTTCTATATTTGTCTTTTAACATAGAGTGTAATGCTTGATCATTGTGATTCATACTAACAGAAGAGTAACAGACAAAGACCTACAATTTCCCTCTTCTCTTCTTTACCTCTCCCTCCTCTATAAATCCCACTCACTTTCCAGTTTGGGTGCTGAGGCAGTTCTGTGTGAATCCTTCTAGATTTTTCTCCTTCTAAAACCAGAGTCATAGAGTACACCTTATTCTCATGCAACTTCCTCTTCTATTTAACAACATATTCTCGCCTGCAGCACCGATACACCATAATTTATTTAACCAACCCATAATGATTGACGTCTCGGTTTTCCTCCAGAGCTTTACTATTAGAAATGACAGGGTGACTGCATGCCTTGATTCGAGGATATTTGCAATGCTCGTATGACTGTCCCATTAGAATAAATTCCTGGAAGTGAAAGGGCTAGGTTGAAGAGCAGATCCAATTTTAATCATGCAGTTATGCAATTTTTATCGTGCCATTTTTGTTTTAATTTTTTTCTCGAAATATTCTTTGAACATTTCATACCCACTGCAGGAGAGTCCTTTCCCATTTGAGAAAGGAAATAAAGTCAAGAGAAGCAATGACCATGAGAAGCTTTCCAGCCTCCTTGAAAGAGCAGGGGAGCTAAGACCAGTGTAGTCATACTTTCTGCCTGTCGACTTGAAATCTCCATAATGCAAAACAAAACATGGGATTTTTTAAAGCCTTCTAAACAGTAACATTGATGGAAGCTGAGAGGATATGACTTGAACATGTGCTAGTTAATAGATTTAAGGACAGAAATGGTTTTATGTCAATTGCTGTAATTAGCCAGCAATGAAGACGAATTGAAGGAGCCAAGCCCCGGCTTTAATGCTGGCTAATGAGCTACTGGTGAGGGACAGAGACAAGAGCTGAGCCGGAACATCCACACAGCTCTGAACATCAAAAATGCACGCTGCCTCTCGGAGTCACAGGCTCCACCCTGCAGAGCTCACATGACTGATCCTCCAGAAAATAGGACGCTTGCCAACTACGTGTGGCTAGAGGGCCAAGCCTTGGTTTTCCTCACAAGGAGTTGAGCTCCTTCTCAACCTGAGAGGCCCCCCACCAGGAAACAAAGGGGGTGTCTGTTCCCATGATGAAACGCCCTGAGGACCAAGGAAGTTCTTTAGCATCTTGTGGACTGTCACCTCAAAGAGCATTCCTCATCCACCATCAGCGGTCAGACCAGTTTCTTTAAAAGCAGTTCTAAGAGAGAGTCTCCAAACGTGTAAGCAGGCATGCTACTTTAAAGCACATAAAATTAGTCTGGTAGCCAATCAGTAGGCTTCAGTTCATTTTTATTATTTTATTCTTACAAAATGTAAAATTTGGTTCTGGTGCACCACTCTGTGACTTTTGACAAGATAAAATCATGTAAAATAGCACAACAGTCGAAAAACTGAGTGGCCCTTTCATGTCAACCCTCCAAAAATGATCTGCCGCTCTCCTTCTAGTCAGCTCCTTGCCCCCATCACTGACAACCACAAACCCGTTGGCACACGCTCTGTAGCGCTACAGTGTCTGTCTAGAATGCCGTAAGGACTGTTGTCCTCTTGACGCATTTGTGATTATTCTGTGTGGCTGCATACATCAGCCACTTAATCTTTTCTGTTGCTGTTTGACATTCCATTGTTTGCTATGCCATGATTTGCCTCTCTATTCTCGTACATCTGGATAACATCCAGATTGCACAACTAGAAATAAAGCTTCTTTGCTTTTATAGGAAACTAAAATTTCTTACAGTAACCCAACCTCTACTCCATCTTTAAGAAATGTCACCACCCCTTGAGTGCAAGGAGACCAAAAGAGCTTGACTTCCTAGAGGTCAAGAAAACCCATCTCCTTTGCGTAGCACTGGCCCCCGTGCTCCAGGACAGGATAAGGAACTCTGGCTGTGTCCTCCAGAGCCTTGAGTCAACAAATTGTCCTACTTGTTCTTTTCTCCTCCAGGTTTTATCAACTAAGCTACGCTGCTTTGTTCTCTTTCCTGTTCTCCATCATCTCTATCTTAAAAGTCTCATAAATATTTCTAAGCAAATAATTCTTCAAATTTTTTTAAAACAGTAATAAACTTAAATAAAATTATGGTTATTTTTCTGTTTTTGAAGATATATACAGTTAAGCCAAGTGGTGATGGCTCACGCCTTTAATCTCAGCCCTGGGGGGGGGGGAGGAGGGGCAGGTAGACCTATGTGAGCCCTAGGCTAATCTGGCTTAGAGAGTGAGTTCCTAGTGCTCTGGCTTAGAGAGTGTCTTGATTTAACTCAGTGGTGTTAAACAAAAACAAAAAGCCCAAACCAAACAAACAAACAAAAACACAATATACCGTTTACACATTTGAATACTAAATGTGTATGTAGAATATAAGATTATATTCCCAGATTTTCTGACGTAAGTGTAGGTGATGTGAGCTCATCCTTCAAAAGACCTGAGTTAGGAGATAGTTTCTGAAGGGAGGGCAGGCCTTCAGGCCTCAAGTGAGCTTCACTGGGAGAGGGGCAGCGCTGTAAGCATGATGGGAGCCTGCAGGGAGAAGCAGACCCTTCAGTGGTTCCTAAGAACAAAGCAGATTCTGACTCCTGCAGGTTTCCAGGGGCTGAACAAACTTCATACTACATGGTCTGGCCTGGGCTGTGTGTCAGGTCACATGGAGGCAAGCACTCAGTAGAACCATAAGTGTGTCTTGCAGTTGTAAGGTAGAGCACTGCACAAGGCCACAGCACAGCAGGCTCTATTATTACCTCCACTCCGGTGAAAGAGCTGCAGGGGGTGGATGCGGCCTGAAAGCTAAAAAATTAATAATTACTATGAACTTTAAAGTTTTAAATCAACATAATCATACAATCTCTAATATACTCAAACTCATGATGAGTTCTCTTTCCAACAGCCACTGAGCACCACTGAGTTAAAATCTAGCAAACATTCGCTGGGACCAAAGGTCAGCTGTTTACAACACACCTATGATCAATATTGTGTATTGATTTTAGTATTTGCCTACAATCAATCAAATGTCTTATCCTTCTGTCCACTTGTTTTTCTAAATTAACAAGAGCAAAATATGATTACAATACGCAAACACTGCTGCTGCTGATTGCTCTGGCAGCAGTGGTATAAGCGATAGAGGCATGATGCGAACATGTAAAGAGGACTGCAGCAGAGTCTGGTGACTCAGCCATGGGTGGCGAGCCCTCAGGAGGAGAGGCAGGACTAGACAGCTAGAGGCCAGCCTGGGGTACCTAGCTAATGCTAGACTAGCCTGAGCTACGCAGCAGGATTCTGTGTCCAAGACAGAAAAGTAAAGGGAAGGAGGCTTGGAGATATCGCTTCAACATGTTTTTATTGAAATGGAATTATATCTCTTTCCTTCCTACCTTTCCTTTCTCCTAGCTACCTTTATCATCCCCCTCCCATGTCTCCACTCTCCATGTGATAGCTTCTTTCTCTTTGGTGATTAATGTTTTATACAGATATAGATGTATGTATCATGTGTATGAACAAAGATATAACTACAGCCTGCTGAGTCTGTGTGTGTGCATTTGTGCATGTTTTCATGTGTGCATGCATGCATGCACGTGTATATGTGTGTGTGTGTGTGTGGTTTGAAGACTGACCACTGTGTGCTGGACAGCCAGTAAGGGGGTTCATCCCTTAGAAAGGTAATTCTGCTCCCAGAAGTCATCGACTGCCTGTAGTTCTTTGTCTGGGGGTGGCATTCCATGAAATTTTCCCTCTTCCACATTAACATGTCCATTGACATAGCTGTTATTTCAGTCTTGTTTATGTAGCTATTTCTAGGACAGAGTGTTCACATGAATTTCCTGGTGTTCTGGCTCTTGAAATCTTTCTGCCCTCTCTTCTACAATGTTCCCTGAACCATGCATGCAAGAGCTGTGACACAGAGCTATCTGGTGGGATGTGGCCCCCACAATCCATCATGTCCAATTGTGGTTTTCTGTCATGGTCTCCACTTGCCATAAGGCGGCTTCTTTAATGAGGGGCAATAGCCACACTTGTCCACAGATATAAGGCTGAGATTTAGAATACAATAAGAAATTAGGCTGGTCTAGCAAACATTTTAATATCAACATTTCAACTGTATAAAAGTACAATGAAACGTTAAATGTCAAGTATTTAATAATGTGACATCTCTGGGAAGCATGTATATATTCCAAAAGCAAATCACTATATTCTAATAATTTTGTTAATGCATAGAGGGTGAGCAATCTCTACCTGATAGTTCTCAAAATGTTGAATATATTGAAATCAACAAAACAGACCATTCCCGAAAACTGTCCCTTCATTCCTTCGACATGGTGTTTGTTTGTTTGTTTGTTTGTTTGTTTGTTTGTTTAGAATCTCCTGAATAGTCAGTGGTCTCAAGTCAAAGCCTAGGCCACACCCATGGACCAGCCATAGTGACTGGGATAGTGAACAAGGCTATGGACAAGCAGCGGAGTGTGGGGCCGGGGTTGCTTTCTAAACAGAAGCTATGTCAGCTCACTCCCACTTAGCACATGGAGGAAGAAGAGCATCCCAGATGGACAAAGCAGTGGAAGGCCAGGCACCAGCAGGCATGCTTGCAGCACAGTGGAGAAGGGCACTGGGGCCGCGTGTGTGTTTCCTGGAGCTGCTGTGACTACAACGTGGCTGCCTTAGAGTGGCCTATTCTATCACAACCCTGGGTGCCGCATGTCCAAAACCACTGTGGTCGGTGTGGTCACTCTAGGCAGTGAGCCTGACCCGTGCTTTTCCTGGCTTCTGAGCTGCTGCCACCCTCAGCGTCACTTGGCCTGTATTGTCGCTCCTATCACAGACCCTGTACCTTCCCTTCTCATGCTTCCGTGTCTGTCTCTTCACATGGCTTTAGGAGAAGAGCAGCCATTAGAGTTACGATTCCTGCTCATCCGGCATGAGCTGATCTTGTTTACTTACACTGGCAAAGACACTATTTCTTCTGCTGTTTTCCTCAGTGATGGAAAGAACATGGGCTTCTGTGTCAGAGTTACAGCCTCAACCTGTTTGTGGCAGAGACGCAGATCCCTACAGGCAAGTTCCGTAAACGGTAGCTCTTCCGCTCTTCCTTTTCTATCTTTGTCAGAGAGAGAGGTTTGATAGTAATACAGCCACACCCGCTTATGTATCATTGGTGACTCTTTTCCCACAGTAAAGGCAGAGGTGAAACAGGCCCTCATTCACCATATGGTCCTTAAAAATAAGGTAACCTCTAAGACAGAGAGAAACTAGTAATAAACAGACTATGAAAGACTTGGTAAAATTAAGAAGCCAGTGCTTGTACTTGACCATGATAGCTCTATGGATGAAGAACAATCTGGGGAATGGTATCCAACACTTAGCAGAAATGCAAAACAGAATTTATTAAACACACACACAAGCTTGGGGTGGACAAAGGGTTTTTATAGGACACAGGAAAAGGTACTGGTGATTGAAAATGAAAGAAATAGATATCAGAGAATATGTTATTGGCCTCTGTGGTCTGAACCGAGGTCTTGGGTTCTAGAAGACCTGGGAAGATGCTGAGATGAACTTAGATGAAAGCTGTTGAGGACCCAGAAATTACACATCTCTCCTCCTGGTTCTTAAATGCTGGGAACACTGGTGGCCTTGGGGACGCCAGCAAATGCAGAAGTCAGGAGCCTGTCGTCTGCCAAGAGTCTAAACCTGAACAGTTCCCTCCCAAGAGATTGTGGCACGTGATTCACCACCCAGAGCAGGAGGGGAGGGTGTGATTAATGTGGACCTGATATTCCATCTTGTAGCAACTTAATAAAGTATGTGCACAGCCTCCAAACGAAGGCTGTAATCACTTTTTCATAGTTTATGAATTATGAAGTTGGATTCCCATCAGCAAATGCTGTCAAAGTTTTTGGCATCAAAACCAATTAAAATGATGGATCGCTGTGAAAAGAAACAGGAGTACATTTAATCTTTCTCTAGAACAGTTGGGGATCACTTCTCTCTTTTTTTGGCCACATTTCACATTAGCAGGGAACATAAAATTGGTCTCATTCAAAGGTAAGTCTCAACTTCTTCATAAAAGGGAACTGATCCCTTTAGCTTTTTGTCGGCTGTAAACACTGCAGTGTTTATGGGCTGCCTTGTGCTTCATTCCCACTCATCTCCCAAGGTCATGGCCCTCTATTTTCATGTTCCCTTAGCAAGGCTGTCCTTCCCAGAGAATCATGAAAGCAGAGATTAACTGTGCAAAATACAAAGACAGATGAGAGAAGCCTGTGAGCACATCTTTGAGCTCAATTTATTATGGCTATAAAGTAGGTAGGACTCAGAGCCCCGGGGCCACCATTGTTAGCCTGGGCTTGCTGTCGTGCGTGTTTTCGGCCCTGATGTCCCTGCTTCCCGCACTGAGCTAGCTGGGCTGAGCAAGGTCTTGCAGGCTCAAGCATTTTTCCCTCTCCCCTTTATCATCAAAATGCCCTGCAAATGTCACTCAGCATGCTGAAGAGTGAATGTGTCTGAATGAAAAGAAATCAATTCCAGCACTCTCCGGCTACTTCCAGCTGAAAAGCCTTGAGCAGACCCCACAGCCTCACCAAGCCTCTCTCTTTTAATCTGTGAAATGGGGCTTACAATGTTCAACTCTTGAGCCTGTTTTGAGGCTCAAGTGAGATGGATTTGGGCAGAAGTGTACACAGAGATATTCACAGTAAGATATGTGTGTGTGTGCCTATCACAGCAACAGATCCCTGGCTGATATATTTATATCCACATAGCTGTGCTTTTGACGGGTGAAAAAGAAGCACACATTCTATAAAACGTATTTAAGACGAAATTCCTAATAAATGATGCTTGCCCAGGACAGCCCCTGGAAAAGGTGACTCAGCTATCAGTGAACTCATCTTTGCTATTTTTAGGGCCGAAAGGAGGGGCAGGTGACATTGAAGTTGTATAATCTTTGAGGTGGGAAGGCATAAACTAGGCACTCCTTCCCTCCTGGGACATCCAGGCTCAGAAGTAGTGGCCTTGACCTCACCTGCCGCTCAGAGCCACCGAGGGGCCGCGCTTCCCCCTCTGCGGCATGGAAGAAAACCCAGCTAGAAGGAAGGGCACACAAACTGACTCAGACCTCACCACCTTGACAAGGCAAAGTGAGGCCATGCCTCGACATCACCTTGCAGTTCTTTCTGACTGAGTCTCTGCTGTCTTGGCATTAATTTATGCGGTTGCTGAAGCAAAGCCTCAGGAAAGTGTGAGGACCAGCCAGGGCTGCCTCTGAGGCAGCTCCTCACACCTTGCAGCCTGCTGCTCCCCTAGCAGTAGGTGTGGTCTGCTCAACTCCGGCTTCTCTCCTGTCCCAAAGCCACGCAGCTTCCCTGAAGTCACCCTAGCGATCTTCCCCCAACCTTCTCGTGAAGTTCTCAAGGACCAATGCTTCCTTTCAGAAGCCTGTGTCAGTTCTTCTCCATCAACCTGGCACTAACCAGGGCTTCTGTAAGCCCTCTTCCCATGCCGAGGGAACAGAAGTGAGGCTGGTTTGCCACACTGCCGCAAGCCGCTTGCTTTCTGCTTTCTCAGCACAGTTCATTTCAGGTGCTAGAGGATCTCAAGCCTGTGATGCTGTCGTGGAAGGCAGAAGAATCCGTTCACAGCACAAGCACTGTCTACGCATAGTTTGTGCCACAGCTCACTTAAAGTCAAGTTGGCTGGCCTGAGCGGCGCAACCATCACCTCAGAGGCCCCTGAGAAATAGAGCTAGCACAAGGTTGCAGGGATGGACTGTTCCAGAATATGTGCATAGATCATGGCTCAGATCTGGTAGTGAACTCGGGTTTGCTTTAGGCCTCACGGGTGATGTTTGCATGCTGTCTGAACACAGTCACAGCATTCTTATGTATGGATACCCATGTGCACTTCAACTAACTAAATCCAAATTACAGCTCTTTGTACCAACTTCAGTTTGTCTACCTCTTTTGTTAAAGTCCTAAAAACATCACAGAAAAGAGGCAGAATTAGGGGAAAGTATGCATTGAGATATAAAGATTATTTTCAATGTTGTTTAAGGTAGGGTCTCACCCTATAACCCGGGCTGGTCTTGAACTTACAAATCTCCTACCTCAACTTCCTGAGCACTGAGGTTACAGGGCTGCGACACCAAACCCAGAAAATTTAAACACATTTTAAAAGCACTATTTTCAGTTCCTATTGCTGCTAATGCAACATGGAATTTTGCCTGTAGTTAGACATGATTTGAAGTGTTATTTCAAACTTTATTTTGAATGTGAAGGGACAATATAATTTAGAGCTTAGTGTTCCAAGTGTGTTCACTAGCGGAACAGCTTTCACTGTGAACTTTCACTGTTTTTTTTTCTTTTTTTTTAATTAATTTTATTTTATTTTATGTGCATTAGTGGATCAGTTGTGAGCTGCCATGTGGGTGCTGGGAATTGAACCTGGGTCCTTTGGAAGGACAGACAGTGCTCTTAACAACTGAGCCATCTCTCCAGCCCCCTGTTTTTGTTTTTGTTTTTATCATTATCACTACTATCATTATAATTGTTTTGCAGAACCACTCTTCCCAAACGCCCCCCTGCCATAAGCACAGTACACCCAAGTCATTGCATTAGAAAAAAAATTTGTCTTCACTCACAGCTTAAGAAGGGATACAGCCTGTGATGGGAGACACGGCGGGTGGTGGAATGGCTGGTTACATGTAAGCCTGGCCGGGAAACAGAGGAAGATGAACACGGGTGCCAAGCTTGCTTGCTTCTTTCTCTTCAGCCTGTGGCTCCGCTCACACGTCACCAACATGCACAGTCTACTCTCAATAAAACCTCTCTGGGAACACCTTCAAGAGACAAGTGTGTCTCCTGGGTGACTCCAAGTATAGTCAAGTTAGTAAGATCAACCATCACAGAGAGTTTTCTCCAGAAAGGGGTGGCGTGGTGGTAATCCCAAAAGAGAGCTGCTCCAGTCAGAGGCGCTTTCGTTGGGGCTAGAGTTGCACAGGGTTTGTTGCCATGGTGTGGTACCTCGCCACACCTTTTCCCTCCTAACGCTTCCCAGTGAGAGGACAAAGGCAAACCCTGGTTTTTCCTGGAGGAAGTCACGTGTCATGCTGCACTTAGCAGGTTTTGTCTGTGTTGGGAGTAAATATAGACAGCCAGGAGCATAAAGTATGGGAGCCTCTCTATACTGTTGATAGGGACAAAGAGACATGGTTTTGCTTTTACAGAATAGAATGAAAGGCTCTTGAGTCACCAGGAAGGCCCCTGTTCAGTATTGTATTTCTTTTACTCTTATTCTTCTTGGTAAGTTTATGTGTGCCACAAAAGGACAGTGACCTCAAAGGCCAGAAAAGGGCATCAGATCCCCCAGAAGTGGAATTACAGATGATTGTGAGTCACCTGTCATAGGTGGAAACCCAGTCCAGGTCCCCTGCAAGAGCACTGAGTGCTCTTAACCACTGAGCCTTCTTTCCATCTCATGGTATTTGTGTTTCTAAAAACCCTTCAGGTCATTTTCTTGATGTTTTGATTGTGAGCCGTGCCTTTAATGGCTGAACCATCTCTCCAGCCCTGGGTGATTTTTCTCATGCAGCTTGAGCGAGGAATCCCTGCCAACTGATAACTAATGACTCAATTAAAATTTCAGCAACTACTGTTCACATCCTGAGGGTTGATACATAAACAGACTAGCTAAGGGCTCACTGTTGGTTAATGGTGACTTGCCATTGCACAGTGTCTGAAAAGTGTCAGGTATGTCATGAATGTCTGTCACATAAGCACGCACGTGTGAAGGGGTGGGACAGGGCATCCCTGAAGACCAACAGCCTGCGGGATGAAAAAGGCTGAAGTCGGTGTGTCATAACGGCACGCAGCTGTGTGTGCTGAGAGCTAAGGGCAGAATATCTTTTGCATTTCTTTCTAAATCTCTCGTGTAGGTAAGTAATCTCAGGGCCACACTCAAAGCTGACTCAGCTGATAACTGGAGAAACCAGAGCTGTGCATTCCTTCATTGCTTCCTTCCAACATTTTCCAGCCATCTGTCAGCCAGAACTGAAGTTTTTGTGACTGGTCATAGTATTTACCTGGTATATTTCCTTACACTGACTCACTTTTTAACACTGAATAGGTGTAATTTAAAGGGAAACTACAAATCACTATTTCAAACAGAAAAGCAACCTTGACACAGTGGGGTTGACTGCTGAGTAAATGCGGCCAGGGCAGCTGAAGCTAGACGTTTCTTTGGGCGGACGCTTGCCTCTGTTAGACAAGAAGGATTACCAGGTTTGAAGAAGCGTTAACCAAGGAAGTACTTAGCCGAGACTTTGTTATAATAAGGGTGAAAGGAGTTTTGTTTTGTGGTGTGTGTGTGTGTGTGTGTGTGTGTGTGTGTGTGTGTTCTGTCAACCTCGGATGAAAGAATTCACAAAATAGAATCACGCTGTTAATGCATAGAGCCTGCAACGGAAAAGATATGTGAGCTCTTGTAAAGCATATCTTCATGTTGGGGAAATTAACTCATCAGCTCAATTTATTTACCTAGATTTAAACAGAATCATCTGTCACTGCTACGAAGAGTAAAGACACTCATTTTTTCACTTTCATTTGGTGGAGATTTGGTCTTTTCTTTTAAGCAATACACTAGAATATAATGATTATGATTCCAATGTGAAGAAATCAAAACTGTAGTGGGAGAAGAAGAGTCCTGGGAACCTTATCCTCCACATGACCTCTGGCAACCATTTAGCTTCCCCGCCTCTCAGCGTATGAGCTCACAGCATGAAGAGTTGATGCATGCAAGGAAGAGCATCCTGAAGAGAAACCAATGCACACAGAAGATCTAAGTCTCTTGCACGAAGTGATAACATAGCACTATGCACCAAATGCTGTTGTTATGACAAACAAGGCTTACACTCGTAAGTTATGCAATAGAAGCCGTGTCTTCCAGCCCAGGCACCATGCCTCTCCACAGAGGCAAGGCATATATAGCCTTCGTCTTTTTGCTTCTTTGCATTCTATGTATTCTAAATATATTCTATGACTTTACCATAAAGTATATGCCTCCCCTCCACATAAATGAAAGCTCATTGTGCATTCCACTTTGCACATTGCCATCTTTACTTAATGATTTTTCTTGGGAATGAGTTTATTGCAAGTTTTGTACTTCATCCTTTTCCAGAGGGACAGAGTTTTGCATCTTAATGAACTATAATTTATTTAACTCATTCCCAGTATTGGTTATTCAGGATGCTTTCAGTCTTTAGTCTTTTAATATTATACTATCAATTGTCTTGAATATATGTAAATATGCTATGAGCAATTAAATATGTAATTCACATGTGTATACATGCAAATATACAAGCGTACCTTTAGAGTAGAGTCTTAGGGATGAGATCACTGGGCCAAACACTTAATCTTTTTATTTTGATAGATATTGCTAATTTTCTTTTCAAACAAAGTACACCAAGTTGTACAACCAACAAATGCTTATGACCTTTATTTTCAAGATCTTATTTTAAATACTTAACACACATAGAATAACCAAGTTTCTTTCTTTATTTTGCTGCTACAACAAAATAGCCCAGGCTAGGTAATTTATAAGCAGCAGAGGTTACTTATTCATGGTTCTGAAAGCCGCCAGTCCAGGATCCTGGGGTCAGCACACCCAGTGTCTGAGTACCTGGTCTGCATGGTTAGTGCCCTCCTGTACTATCCCCCTGTGGTAAGGTGCACACAAGCTCTCCAGGGCCTATTTCATAAGGGCACTAATCCCACTTTCAAGGGCCTCCCCCTCATTGTCCTAAACACACACACACACACACACACACACACACACATTCTTACCAACACATTGGAGATTTCATTTCAATATACAATTGCTTGCGGAACACCAAGAGATGCCTGTGAATGGGATCATAGTTGTCAGATATTAAAATTTCATGAGTGAAAACCTCACAGGAACTGCTCATACCACATACAGAAGATGAACAATTTCAAACAGGTTTCTGGCTATAAGTATTTTGGGGGGTGCTGGAGGGAAGCTAAATTTCATTAAGCTTTACAGCCAGACTTAATCCTAATATAGACATATTGAGAAGGATATGTTCAATTCGAGGTGGTGGCTAATGAAAATAGAGCTGTATATCTTTTCCCACCTGAGTCTTAAAGCCTGTCTTGGAGTGGACTTTGAAAGATGAATTCCTATGAGTATCAGCTTCCAAAGATTGGCACAGGAGGGCATTCTTTTGTGGCAGAATTGGAAGAGCTCGGGTCATGTAGAATACTGCCAAACAAGCATGAAACCCAAGTTCGGTCCCCAGAATCCATGTAAAAAGCCAGCACCATGGAGTATGCTTGTAATCGCAGGGCTGAGGAGGTGGAAACAAGCAGAACTGGGCCTCATTGGCCTGCCAAGTTAGCCTACTCATGAGTTCCAGGCCATTGAGAGGGGCACCCTGCCTCATCATCCTGAATTTCAATCTAAGCTAGTACACACATCACTGGCCATGTGAGATCTGAAGACAAGCCACAGGGACATAGACAGTGGTCATCATGACGGGCCTCTAAGGACTCACATTGTTGTATTCTTTGAGCTGGTGCCCACCCTTCCATGCATATTTATACCCCAGGCTTCGGAGAAATACCGAAGGGGAAAGTTCTAGTCTTTTAAAACCAAACGAGATCCTGTTAGCTTAGGGCACTGTGTATCAACCTTCAGAAGGTATCTCATTCCTATCACTGTTATTACTGTCTCCTCTTAGATTTAGTGCTAGATACTTGTCCAAATCCTGCTGACAAGCGTGGCATCCAGCACCCCAGAAAGGACCTGCTCGGCTTTGGAAAACGCACAAAGTCCAATCACAATCACATGGCTGAAGGATGCTGATACTTCTGCATCTTTGTTGTAGGCTACATCATTGCCCACATTGAGAGTCTGTGTCAGTGACTAGAGAAGTCACTATAATTTCCAGAAGTGAGACAAAATAAGAGGAGATGTCAAATCTACCACCAGAGAACCCTGTGAGAGAGAAAATAAATGACCTTGGAAACCTGAAACACATAGAAGGAAAATTGTAAACAAACTTCTGACTGAGCATCCTTTTTCCTTTTTAATTTTTGGAGTGCTAGAGAAATGTTAAATTTCATTAAGTTTTACAGCCAGGCTTAATATAGACATAAATCCCTTTAATGCTGGTTTCAGTCAAAAGTGAGCTGAACATTATCGTTAAACCAGTGCATGTGGGAGAATTATTTGAGGAAAATCAAAATAGGCACAGTTGGGAACGTTCAGCCATGACCATATTAGATGCAAGTAGGAGCAGTAGCAAAATTCTTTAGGCACTAATGGACTGGGCTATTTTGTTGCTCAGTTTCCATATAGATGAGCTCTGTGCTGGAACAATATGGTTGCGGTTTAAAGTCTATCTGGGGAAGCTCATTTCTCTTTCATTAGCCCATGAGCACAGTGCAATTTCAGCTAATATGGTTACACAGCTCCTAGCTGGGTTATTTGGTTAAATGCCTTCAGGGAAAACAGCAATCCAGAACAAAGGGACAAAAGCAACATTTCTTGTTCTGAGTTCCTTTGGCTTGGCATTGCATTGGCAATGAATCCCATGCCACCCTATCGCCAGATCATGCACACCTATTGTTTAAGACATTATTTAAGTCTTGTATTGTACGTCACTGGAGACCTCTTAGCTCCCTGTCTGACTTCTCTGAGGTCCAGACTTGTCTAATTACAAGACCTATTTCTTACCGTGACTGACAGAAGCTACCATGACCCACCCATGCACATACATGACGCACTCGTGTGAGGCTGAAGAAGGTACACCTTGCCACTTGGTGAAGTGCAAAAATGGCAATTTGAAAAGGTTCCTGTCTGGGCAGGTGGGTGAGAAAATGGCAGGCCCTCTTCACAAAATGCCACCCAGCCCAACCGCAGCTCCAGATGCACCCCTTAAGCAAGGCAGGTCTTGCTCAACTGGACATGGCAGCCCTAATCTCAGATTTTCTCAGTTTTGTGGTCAAACTATCGACTTGCTCGTTGGTACTCAAAACAAGGTCTGTGCAATCATTTCAGCGGGTGCCAGGTTACAAATGTCAGCTAATCCTCAAGCCTTGCACGGTCAAAGTGCTGTCGTGTTACCACACGTTAGCTGAACTTGGAGGGCGTTGTAGGGAGAAATGTGGTAAATGTTATTATACTTCACTATATACATGTGTGACACTCTCAAAAAACATGGAAGCATTTTTTAATAAGATGATGGAGACCTGTATATGGGCACTACATGTACCATGTACCCATCTCCCCTGAACAGTGGCTTCAGCGGGACATTGGAAACAAGCGGGTATTTATTTGTGAAAAGAAAGAAGAGCTACAGAGGTGATTTCCCGCCCCTGATGCCTTCAGCCCATAGGGAGCTGGCCCAATTTTGTGACCTCATCAATTTACCCAGCAACCCTTCTCCGTGGGGGTGAGGCATGAGACGAGTAGGCAGCAAACCACCTCACAATGAAGTCGGATTTGTCTGTATCAGACTCCTTCGGACCAGAGAGAGGTCCAGAAGCAAAAGGAATTACCCAGGAACATGCCATCTGTGTGAGGCTTTAGCCTGGGAATGTGAATGGCATCAAACATGGGTCAAGGTCCGACAGACTTTCCAAGAGAGGGTCCGCAAGCTTACACCACTACTTAATTATTCCATTTATTGTGAAAACAGCCACAGGCACTTTGAAATGAAGGAAGGGAGCTAGCTATTGCAGTAAAGCTGTATGTATACAGAACAAACAAGCTGTGGGCCATAGTTGTGTAATCAAAAAAGGAAGGGCTTAAAATTATTATGAAGTGAAGCATCGCACAAAAAGAAAGATAGCAGCTTCAAAACACGAGGCCCCGGGAGTGTCACATGAGATTTTTAGAAGAAACGGCTATACTGCTGGGAAAAACTTGGAAAATTCAAAACCATAACTGTTCCCACAGGTTAGTTACCAGCCAGTACCACAACTGGAAAATGCTACCGTAATTTGTGGAGTCAGCAGATGTCGGTGTTAAAGGATATGCTGTCCCTAATCTGTCATCTCTGGATTTGTCAGAACGTTTGCACGGACTCTGAGGGAAAAGGCTTAAGAGAGTTCCAGCTCCTAGTGTGTGTCACTGAGAGCTCACCAGAAAGGACACACACTTCTTCGGAGCTCTGTGTGCTTTACTGTGTTCTCAGCTGTGGTGGTGTCTCTGCTTGGGTTCTATTGCTGTGAAGAGAAACCATGACTATGTCAGCACTTAAAAAGGAAAACATTTACCTAGGGCTGGCTTACAGGTTTAGAGCAGTAGTCATCATCATCATTAGGGCAGGAAGCACGGCGTGCACAAAGACGGTGCTGGAGAGAAGCTGAGAGTTCCACATCTTGAACTTCAGGCAGCAAAAGGAGACTGTCTCCCATGCTGGGCACAGCTGGAGCATGGGAGACCTCAAAGCCCACCCCCACAGTGACACACTTCCTCCAACAAGGCCACACCTCCTAATAGTGTCACTCCCTGTGGCCAAGCATTCAAACACGCGGGGCCATTCCTATTCAAACCACCACAGATGGAAACAACTTCGACGCCTTAACATTTGCTTTTCTGGAGGCTTGTCTGTTACTATCAGTGAAGACAGGGCTTTAGCAGAAGTTAATTTTAAAGGAATATTTTTGAATATTATTTTGATATTTTGAATATTAGTGCTCATCCAATTACAGTGTCCTTTACTGCACTGACTGCTTGGCTGATGGGCCACATCCTGGAGCAGAGAAGCATCTGGCAGTAATAACAGTAATGGGAGAAGAAGGTTCGGTTTTCCTCACAAAGCAGGTGGAAGCACACTGACCAGAACCAAGCCTCGGAAGTGCATGAGTCCAGACATCAAGAAGATAAAGTTTTAAGTAATTAAGAAGATGGAGCCCAAACAAATGGTCATCGCCTTTTCAAATAAATGTGTAAAAACTATTTGTTACACTGTCCAAAATTTTTTCATACTAAACAAGTAACAAATTCCATTCTTCTGTAGGGTGAAAGGAGGCAGCAAGGGGTTAGAGAACCAGCTGCAATTTATCTGTCCTCCTGGGCCAACCCCAGTCTACATCCAAAACCAAGTCTCTCTGACTTTGACCCTTCTCCCTTCCCCATCAGGCTGCTGTCTAAAGACTGAAGAGTCTTGTGCAGCCTAACCAAAAGCTCCCGCTCCAGGCCCTGAGGCATTTAAGTCTAGCTTTGACGGTGGGATGGCAATGTCAGATCCACCTTCTACACTAAGGGCTTTGGAAACCTCACTTCCAGAACATGAAAGCCATGGCCATGGTTATCTCTGAGCTCAAGAGCCTCCCATCTTCTTCCCAGGCTTCACAGTGACAGTGGCCACATCACCTGAAGTGTGCCTTTGGTCAGCCTGCACCACACACACACAGCCTCCAGGGGTGAGGAATGAAGGAGGCTGTGGAAGCCAGTCCCTCCCTTGTCCTTTCGTAGTCCAGTGCACATAGCCACCCTCTGTGGGATGAGTGTGTGGAGGTAAACACTGGCTAGAATATTTGAACTCTATAGCTCAGAGCAAAGGAAGTCTCACTTCCTATATATTCGAATATTCCGAAATCCGGTCTTTGGTTATTGGGTTACTGGAAACAGCAAAGGTGTTTGTCTTCCACTCCTTGCAATGAACTTTAAGAAGAAGAGAGAGAGCTGTGCCCAAAACAACTTCTAGGGAAGCCCTGAGGTCACCCTGGATTCAGCCCAATCTTTTCCTGCCTGCATTATGGCACAAGGATAATTCAAAACCTTAGTGGTGGCTGAATCACCACGATCCTGAATCATGGAAGATTAAGTTATATTTTCCAAACAGCTCATATTTTCTAAGGCAAGAAAATATAACAATGTGTTTCATAAAGAAGTCACAAAAAAATCTAAGCAAGTATCTACCTAGACCTAAAATAACCAGAGCATTCGATCGACTACAATTGTCAGATCCTCTCAAATGTTTTCTGTGGCTGCCACTGAAAAATTCAATATAATGCAAGGCCAGTTTAACTTCTTGTACACAGATAATTTCATAGCAGACAAATTGTCATTCAAGTCGATCAATGATTCAGTTTGCCTATAACAGTATAAACAGAACCTTTGAAAGTATTGCTTTTTTTTTTTCCTTTCTTGCTATAAACCATCAGATTTCAGGCCAGAAAATATATACTCCAAGCAGAACAATGATTTGCCTTCAGTTCAGTGAAGTCTCTTCCTCAATGAACCAAGAATTAGGCACTGAATTCATTATAAAAAGTACATTTCTGGTTTGCTGAGCCACTATCTGTTTTAACGTTGGAAGGCGAATCCGACCCCCGATTATGCAGGTCTTTCTTCTTTTTATAGAAGTGGCCACAATGTTCAAGGCTTTTGAGTTCCAAGTTTTTCAGCAGGCCTTCCTTCTAATCCATACTTTTTTTTAAGGACAGCATCTTTTCCAGCATCAGGAATGTGAGCCAAGAGACTGCAACCCCAAGCCTAACTGGAACGTATGTGCCAGGAAGCAAGGTAGAAAGTTTCCAAAGTCAGTCCTTTAGGTAGCAAGCCCAGAAGGCTGGAGAGCTGGCTCCGTGGGCAGCAGCCATTACTGCTCTTGCAGAAAATGGGGCTTGGTTCCCAGCACCCACATCAGGTTCACAACTGCCTATAACCCCAGGTCCAGGAGAAAGGATGCTCTAGGGCCTCAGTAGTGTGCATCCATGCTGTGCACACCAGCTCACGCAGGCAGACTCATACAAGTAAAAGAGAATGCTTTTTAAAGTGAGGAGAACCTGTTTCCCTCTGATTGAACTTAAATTCTGGTCTTGGTCAACTCAGGCCATGCCCCAATCTTCAGACTCTGGCTTCAGATACTAGCACAGGGTTAAGGGGGGAGAAGGGAGGAATCCTGGTCCTCGCTCTCCACCATCATTCCCACAGTATTCTTCAGCCTTGTCTTTCCTGTGGACCCCACTTGTCAGTTCCTGAAGCTCCTGCTAAAACCCTGGGTCCTTGTCCTGACCAACAGAACCTTTAAACTAGCTGGTCCTCATAAATCTCAGCTGCCCACAGAATATTCTGTTATTTCTTTCTCTGAGATGCGGGGATCAATGAGGTACAGGCAGGATTACCACAGATGAGATGAGATGTTTCACTGAACCTTTTCGACCCTCTGATAAAATGAGCCAAGACCTGGGTCAGTTGCCTTCCCAGCCTGTACCCATCCCTCAAGCTCAGGAGACAGAGGCAGCACTTGGGGCTCCTTCCAAGGGCCTCACAAGTATGCTCATGATGGATGAAATTGCCAGCTCATTCTAGCCCAGAGAAGTTGATCCTTTCTATGGAGAAACCAACCAGACTCGGCAAATATGTTTCAAGATCTATTGCTTAAGTTTCAATCTCAACTCTGAAACCCAAAAGAAAAGAATATATATATATATAATTTTTATATTTTATATCTTTATAAATATAGAATCATAAATTTTATAATTATTACTTAATTTTATATATTAAATACATAAATAACTATGCATATTATATATACTTATGTTTCTCCCAGTATTCCTGCCCTACCCTACTTAGTCCACCTAAGAATGCTTAATTTCTAAAAACTTCAGAGAAGGTTGAGTAACAACTTCAGAAAGACAAATAAGTTCTTTCAAAATAATTGTCTTAAAAAGAACTGAAATGCAAATATCTCAAAAAAAACTCAAGAGTGGGGAAGGTCAATTCTGAAAACGCAGGTTGTCCCAGAGACAAAGACTGTAAGTCAGATACAGACTTTGCAAGTGAATGAGGTTCCTAGGGATCTAGGCCTGTATTTGGCTGTGAGTGTAAGATCCCGGGGACTTACCCATCACTGTGGCCAGGGCAGACAAGACATCTCCCTCTGAAGACCTGGAGCTGGATGAGATGTTAGTTACTTCTCTCATGACTGAGACAGAAGCAGCTTAAGGGTTGTTTGGGTTCGCTCTGCAGAAACAGTCACGGTGGAGAAGGTCTGCTGGCACTGGGGTTCACTGTGACACTGGGGTTCAGAGGCGTCTGACCATGCTGTAGCCATAGTCAGGGAGCAGAGGGAGATGTTGACCAGTTTACTTTCTTCTTTCTTCTTTTTGATCCAGTCCAGACCCCTTACCATAATGTAGGTAGAGCACCTATTCGCAGCTACATTTCTCTGGAAATGCCCTAATAAAGATACCTACATGTGTGTCCCTCAGACAATTCTAAATCCATTCAAGTTATCACTGAAGATTAAACACCACAAATAAAAACCTAAATTCTGGAAAAAGGGGATTGATGCTTAAATGGCCCAAGTTTGAGGATACTCTAATATTTATTTAAATAAAATACAAGTTGAGTATCATTAACTGAAATGCATGGGACCACAAGTATTTGAGATTGAGGTTTTTTTTAAGACTATTTACATACACATGAGATATTTGGTGGACGGGACCCAGGTCTATACATGAAAGTCACTTATGTTTTACATATACTTAAGAACCTATTGTAACATAGTATGATAAAATATTCTTAGCACATCTACATTTTAACCATGACAGTGAGGTCAGATGTAGGACTTACTTCTATTTCGACATTTCACCAGCTCTCAAACCGTTTCCCATGTTGGAATTACATGTTTCACAGTTGGAGATTCTGGATGCTCAGCCTGTACTACAGTTCTGATCACTGCAACCAGTGATGGCCAGCAGCTCTTTGTCACCCAACCAGGCTAAGAAAATCATAACTGGAACTAGTCAATATTTTGCCCAGAACACAACAACACTGATACATTTGCTTTTCAAAGCAGAGTGTGTCACATCACAAAGTAATTTTACCACATAAAGGAACACGTAAAATTTCTTAAAATGTCTCAGGACCAGGAAATCAAGGAACACCAAAAAGGGAATGAAAATATCTTTCCTAAGCCAATGTGAATCAAGAAGCCACCTGGAGTCTTCCTTACAAAACCCAAAAGGGAAGAAACAATGGAGAAAAGAATTTCCTCAAAGCAGCCTTCCTAGGAAGGCTGAGACGGCAATGGAGGGATGGATTGTTCACTCAGTAAGGGTAGGCATATCACCACACAGGCAAAAAACAAAGACAAACCAAACAGAAACCTAAGAACATGCTTAAAACATTTAAAGAGGACTAAATAGAGCACACAATTGATTTATGTAGCAAAAGTCTCACAACAGAAAAAGGAAGTTGTAGGATGACAGAGTTTCATTCTCCTAACTATTGTAGGGTATAAAAGTACATGATTATGAAAATTTACATTACATGTTTATTTGTTCAATCATGTGACTGATGTTAGTTCCTCCAACCAGGCCCTAAGATGCGTAAGAGTAAGGATGCTAGCTCTGTGCTGTCATCCTTAATAAGTCTCCGACATACATTGAACTCTTTGTGGTATTTATAAAGACAATACGTGAGATTAGCTGTGCACAGTATGCCGGGAGGAGGGGCAGGGGGGAAAGTTAACCCACTGAGAGGAAAGGAGACCAGCCTTAAGTACGCCAGTCTGAAGTAGCCTCATGGAAGTGAGCCTTGAGCATAAAGGCTGTCTCACTCGTGACACAAGAACTAGAGCATTCTGGCCACCAGTGAACAAAACACCAAAGCAGTTTAGCACAGTCCCCGGACTCCAGGTGGAGTCTGCTAGCAACAAGAGTTACCCCAACTTAAAAAGAAGCCAGACCTGCAGCACACAGGGCTCGCATCTGCCAAGTCTTCATAGGCTTGAGAAAGGGGGACGCAAGCTCTGTCATAGTGGTGCAAGGGCTGGTCCTTGCGAAATGCAATGCATGCAAATACATAATAGTATGTATATTATAAATAAAAATACTGCAAAATGGAATGATAAGAAGCATTAGCACAACCCTCCAGGGAGGAGCTATAGACATAAGATGGTGTGTTTAGAGTCAGCCCACATTGGCCGCCTTCCTGACCTGAGATACCTTGTGTTTTTCAGAACTCGGATGCAAGTTATGACTTCAGCAGCAATGACCCCTACCCGTACCCTCGATACACAGATGACTGGTTCAACAGGTAAACTGATCCTTGAGAACCTTTGCTGGTAACCTTTGGAGCTCATTTTACTCTGTTTAGGGATCGAGTGTCACCAGCAAAATCAGACCAACATTTACAGTGGCTGCATTTCTAAATCTTTGACTTTTTAGTATTGCAATGCCCCTCAAGAATTATCTTTTGATTGTCTTCTTCTGTTGAACTAGAAATTGTTTTCCAATCTAACCTATTACAAATAAGGAAAAAAAAAACAGAAACAAGGAAACTTTTCTCAACTTCCTCTACAGTGATTTAAAAGAGTGCACTTGTTCTATGAAAGCTATTCTAGAGAAACTTGTTTTAAGACAGGGTCTCACTATGTAGCTTTGGATAGTCTGGAACTCACTAGAGTAGGCCAGGCTGGCCTCGTACCCGCGGAGAGCTGCCTGTCTCTGCCTTCAAGGCGCTGTGATTGAAGGCATGCACCACCAGATTCAGCCCTATTCTAGGAATTACCAGTGGCTCAGTGTTGGCATATTTTTAAAATATTTCTGCTATAACATCTTAACAGTCTCATGTTCCTTTCCACAGATGTGTAATTGACAGAGGTTCTCGATTCAGAGTGATAGGGTTCACCTGAGGGTACCATTTTTCTCCATCCTATTTTGTGCTAACCACCAAAACGTGGCTTCTTTTTTTTCCTTCGGGTAAATATCTTGTGTACATGGTCAACTGCATATGAGTAATACTCAGAAATTTAGGTGTTTGACTTACTCCAAGGAAAAAATGCTCTAAGTTTCAAAGCTGGTGCATAGGGAGTGGTTGCTCAGTGGGAACTGAACCACAGTTAGAGACGAGCAAGGGTTCTGGTGTGTGACTGCAAAGTAGGGTGACTACAGATGACAGTGGTGTCTGTCCAGAAAGCTAGCAAACACAACTTAAAGTATTCTCATCAAAATGAAATGGTTAAATGTTTGAGAAGACAGACGTGTTAAGCCCAATCTAAATGTGATGTATTGAGATGTCCCAAGGTAATATTTAATATGTACATTTTATGTGTCAGTTAAAAATAAACTAATTTAAATTTTAAAGTAAATTAAATCATAAATAAAACTGCTGATTCCATATTACTCCTGCCCTTGGGTGAAGATCATAAAAGCGTCTGAATTTCAGCTCACAGTGTGAGAGCAGCTGTGCACAGGCAGCTTTCTCCCTTGTTCCTGCCTCTTGCGGCAACCTCACCTACTGACGACACAGAGGTTATCTCCTTTGGTTTAGTGACAAGGAAAAGGCGGAGGAAGACTGAATGGCTTCCCTCATCAAACAGTCTGGGTTCAGTCAAAGCCAATAATAGGCCATGCTTTACGGTGTTTAAAAATACAAATTCTTGGATTTTTATTTCTTGTCTGTTGCTTTTGCTTTTGGTTTGAAGTAGCACCATAGTCTGTAAGCCAGGTTGACCTCAAACTTACTATGTAGCCTAGGCTGGCCTTGAACTTTCAACACTCCTCTTGCTTCTGTCTCCGAAGTGCTGGGATTTCAGGTGTGCACCACGACACCCAGCTGAAATGTGTACCACTTTTACAAGTATTATTTTATTCAAGAAGTGTGATATCCAGAAGTGATCAGGGCAGAATCCAAAGGAAGCAGGTGGCTTGGGCTAGCTTCCTACCAAGCCGGGGAATGTAGGTGTGGAGGCTCAACACTTTTAGGAAATGCAGAAAGAGTGAAGAAGAGAGTTAAATTCAAACATGTAGTCATTATAAAGGACAGTTACTCATGTGCAGCAGCATAATTTCTTTTCTACCAAGCTCTTATAGCCAGAATACAACCATGCAGTACTTGAAGGGTGTCTTTGCAGGGTGAGAGCATAGCTAATAAGATCTGAGAACTCTGGCCATGAAATCTCTTATTCTCATGGCTCAGAACCCGCATCCTAGCATCTTACCAGATCAATCATTTTACTTTTTATTTTTTAATTTTTACAATTTATTCATTTTATAGCCCTATTATAGCCCCCTCCCTCATCTCCTCCCAGCCCCACCCTGCCTCCCTCTTCGCCCCATCCCCTACCCCTAATCCACTGAAAGGAGGAGGTCCTCCTCCCCTGCCATCTGACCCTAGCTTACCAAGTCTCACCAGGACTGCCTGGATCCTCTTCCTCTGTGGCCTGGCAAGGCTGAATCACCAGGGGAAAGAGAAGATCCAATCATTTTCAGGCACAAGGAAATGAAGTTACCAAACAAATGTCCCTAAGTAAAATTTTGGAAATAACTAACAGAGACTCTGGATAGTTGTAAAGAGTCAGATCTGGCCTCAGCATTGACTGCTTGGCTGATTGCTGAGCCATAGCATCACATGCACCCAACCCCATGCTCTCTCTGTAGCCAACACGCCTTAAGTGTAGGGAAACTGGCACAAGTAGATGGGGGAGATTTTCCCGAATATAAACAGACTCCTCCAGTCTAAACCTTGTTTGTTTTTTTCCTTTTTTATTATCCCGACTACACTTTCCCCCATCCCCCCCACCCAGTGTTCCATGATACCACCCCTTTCCCCAGAACCCACCACCCCTCAGACAAGAGCAGGCCTGCCAGGGACATCAACCAAATACCGCATAGCAAGCTACAGTAGGATCAGGCCCTTATTCTCACATCAAGGCTGGATGGAGCAATCCAGTAGGAAGAAAAGGATCCCAAAGGCAGGCAAAAGAGTCAGAGACAGCCCCTGCTCCCACTGTTAGGAATCCCACAGGAGCACCAAGCTACACAGCCATAACATTTACACAGAGGACCTCGCTCAGGCCCTGTCAGTTGATTCTGTGGGCCATGTTCTTGTGGTGTCCTTGACCCCTCTGGCTCCTTCAATCCTTCCTACCCCTCCTCCACCAGACTCCCCAAGCTCCACCCAATATCTGACTGTGGGACTCTGCATCTGCCCTCATCAGTTTCCTGCAGAATGAAAGTACATTGGTGCCTGGTGTTGTCTTCAGAACGATGTGCTATAACCTGAGGCAGGAGGAAGAGAATAGATTGGGGCCTTGAGGAAGCAGAACTGCTCTCTCTGAGGATGACTATGCTGGGTTCCAGTCCCAACACATCCTATAGGCGTGACAAAGGGCAGGTCAGAGGTTTTGTGGCTGTGTTGGTGTCTCAGAACCTCTCCTTGAGGCCTTGCCTGGTTACAGAGGATGTTCAGGCTCTGTGACCCTAGGAGTTTTCACTACTGTCACCCTCATAGATGCCATGGAGTTTCCCTTGCACTAGGTTTCTACATTGACCCCAAAATCCTTCCCCCAATTCTAGGCATCTCTTAGAGTATTCTCTCTATCCATTCCCCAGCCTACTCCCTCCTGTCCCAATCTCCACCCACCCCCAGTCCACACAGGAAATACATTTTCCTTTCCCAGAGAGAGCCTTGCATTCCTCCACTAAGCCCTTCTTGCTACTTAGCCTCTCTGGGTCTGTGGATTACAGGATGTTTATCCTTTGCTTTACAAGCTAAATCTTCTTCTGTGATACATGTAGAATATTCCTTCAAAATAAAAATCTAAGAAAGTGCTTTATCTCTTAAATATTTTCATTTGCAAGCTTGTTCTTGAAAGTTCCATTTTAAACAGGCTAACAGCCTCTAATTAGATCCAATTAGTGTTTAGTGTGATAAAAATCCATCACTGTCAGCAGGAAGACTTCCCAAGTGACAAGTTTACAGAGATGCACTCCTAGGGAGTCAGGCAAGTATTCCACTTGTATCCTAGGAAACCAATGACTCAAGACCGAGTGTCTGTCCACTCTGGCCAATAAATAACTTTCCCCCAATTATCAAGTTGTTCTCAACACTTTCATCCATGACAGCTTATATTGCAAAGATCCAGTGACACCAAGTTAAACCCATGGCTTCACAAACATAACAGCAATTGTCTACCACATTGAGAGAACTTAGCCCAGAAAGTTGGCACCTGCTTGGCATGAAGAGAATTTAAATAAGGTGTCTTTCTTCCAAGGATATATCACTAAAAGTTTCCTGCAGAATGAAAGGACATTGTACCTGGTATTGTCTTCAGTACTACTTACTATAATTCAAGGCAGGAGGCGGAGAACTGATTGGGGTGTTAAGGAAATGAAACTGGTCATCGGCTGTTGTCAAAGCTGAAAGCTAGAAGCATGAAAGTTTGCTCTGTTTTTATACAGACTATCATGATAACGGGAATACAGCTGAGCAAAAACAGCTCACCTTATGGCTGACAGGAAGCAGATAGACAGAAAGAGGCCCAGGGCCAATCTAACCCCTAAGTGCAAGTCCTACCTCCTTCAGCTAGGCCCCACCTCATAGATTCCTTCACCTCCCAAAACAATGACTCCAACTGACAACCAAGCCTTCAACACACAAGCCTGTTTAGGACATTTTCTGTCCCAACCATAACATTAAGATGAGCGATAAACTTGAAATGAAGGAGGCATAGACGGAGGCAATGAAAAGGTGTGGGGTTGAGTTCCGTCCTCATGAAAGCACTACTTTTGCTGTGCAAGCTTCTGAGGAGGAAGCACAAGCCTGAATCACCACAACACTGGCTGATCCAAAGCTGATATCACACAACAAGCTAACATACTTTGAGCTAACCTTACATCTCTAAGCACAGCTGTAATGCTTTGAATGTGTTGTTTAATTACCACAACTCTCTGAGTTACCAGAATGATTCCTGAGCTCATAGCATATGCCATTTGTACAAGGTCCCACTATTAATAATTGGTAGGGGCCAATATTGATGTCAGAGAGGGGCTCATTGGCCCAAGACCTTAATGAAGATCATAAGTGAAGTTGAAAATGAGAGGAAAGAAGGAAGGTACAGAATGCACTGGGAAGTGCCCCGGACATCCAGTTCAGAAGCTGGAGATAGTGTGGGAGCAGCAATGTAAGCAGGGTTATGGAGGAGGAGAGAGAGGCTGCTAAGAGAAGGCAGAGGACAGACATTGTGTCTGGGTGAGGAAACTGAGCCAGGGTCACAGATGAGGGCCCCAATCCCACTGCACTCAAAGACTGTTGTCACCCCGAGAAGCAGGAGCCTTGAGCTCAGCACCTGCCCTCGACCAGCACAAGACCTGCTGTTGGTCCACCAGAGCCTCCTGCCAGCTGCACCACCGCAGGGGCATGCCACTGCCTCTTCCAGTGTCTTTTTCTGGACATGGGTGTCAAACCTGGTGCCTCTCCTCCATTCAGGTTTTATGGTCTCTTAAGCAATGCTCATGCCAGCATGCACTAAGTCTCCAATAAAGCTGCCTGCTGCTGTCCCAGAAGGAGCATGCTGTTACTGATTCCAGCCATGCTGCCTGCCACAGAGGCTGGTTAGAGCCCAGGAGTGATTGCTGCACAGGAATCAGCAGCGGCATCTATCCCAGGATCCCATTACTAGGGAAAGAAGAAAGTACAACAAAGCACCCTCAAGCAAGCAACAGAAACGTATTCCTTGGATGAGAAACCAATAAGCAGCATGTTCTCCCTAGATTTTCCCAAACATTTTAAAGCATCCTATCACAGCCTCTGCTCTTACTAATTAATCTGCTTTTCTTCAAGTATGCATTTCTGATAGGATATATCTAAATCTCCAAGCTTCGTGCATCTGCAGCAATATTCAAGAATGCCCTGCCCTATGCTTGACTGCATATTGTAGTATATCCACCCCACTGTGGGCCATTCAATAACTATATGCAGTAATTAGAGCTCCAGAGGTGTTTCTAAAACACAGTTGAAATTTTGGCAAAGCATAATTTTCTCCTAGCTTGCAACCAGAGAATGACATTTGGAACAACAAAACAATAACCCAAATTACAGAAAAGGTAGAAAATATCACACGTTTAATGGTCATCAGGGATGTGCAGAATACGTAGAATTGATTTGCTGGTAGGCCTCGGGCTCTAAGAGCCGTGCTTTCCCTGGCTGGCATTCAGGCAACACTGTTAGCTGATGGACTGGTAGCCTACCTTTTTAGGCACACTGCTCAGTGGCCTTGACACCTGCCTGTCTTTAGAGCTGCCTGCTACTCACAGGGTTTGCAGCAGATATTTGGTCAGTACCCTTGCGCCTCGCTCAGCTTTAAGAGACTGTGGTGTCGCACCGTGGGTCTGTGTTCCGTTACTGCGCTGTTGTCCATAAATACCCCTCTTGCATAGCTAGTCTTTGACAGGCACTTACCATGGAAATGTCATCCCTGCCACTGGTGATATTTATGGGGCAGAGGGGATGCTGTGTATTCTGTCTATTAAGCCCTAAAGAGGAGGAGCTTTTGGACTAGACACAATTCCCTGTCATAAAAAGTTTACTATAAATTCAGGACGTGATAAGGTATGTATTCCTCAAACAGCCAGAACTGCCGGAGAGGGAAGACAGATGCAGGCTGCGAACCACTCATATGTATGGGAGCTAATTTGATTGATATAGTATAGTTAGCTTCAAATGTGAAATATTTTCAGTGGAGTGTGGGTTTTTTTTTTCCTTATTAAGTGACATATTTCATTTTAAAGAACCCTGTGCAACAAGTCATGGAAGAACAAGGGAGGGAATTGTCCCTCTCTGGCTTGCTCCTGCCACACTGATGTAAACTTCTTTACTCCGATGATGCTTAAGTGGCCTAGGAAGAGATAAACATCTCTCTCCTGTGTCTTTTTGAACTCAGCTCCTGGATGATAGCATTCAAAGCATTTTCAAAGATGTAATCAAATTCCTGTGTCCGTGTGAGCATTGAGATAGCCACCTTGGTGGATATTAGCTTAGAGTTTGTTCTATATCCAAGCCAGAGCTTAGTAACGCAAGAGTATCATGTCCTTAATCATTTGTAGTCCTTGGCCTCATGTCAGTCTAGTCCTCTACTCAGACTTCAGAAACGTCTATCACTTATGCTGCCCCTTCAGCTAAGGAAATAGACATAAGACAAATGTAAGTTTTAGGGAGAAGATTATAAAGATTGCAAAATACCCATACATTGGCATAATCCCCTCTGCTTTGAAAGCTAATTTTGTCCATGCTCACACAGGTATTTTATGACAATAATCGTTTTCTCAAGAGAGAAGAAATGTACAACAGTGACAGATAAATATAATATTCTGCAAAATGTTTGGTGTGGGATTGGTGATGATACTAGTTTCTTTGATACAGAATAAATTAACACTCTTGCCTTGAAGGTTTGCTTGGGCAATGTCGACATGAAACAGAGCTGTAGGCATGCCCTTGGTGAAGGCACATGTCATTGTGAATTTCAGTAAAGGGATTTCTACAGATGTGAAGGTAAAGATCCCTCCACCCTCCACCGGGTCTAAAGTAGGAGAATGCCTGACAAATCAGCAAATGAATGGCGCTGCTACTCATTTACCCAAACACCTCCTCTCTCACTTGAATTTCTATGGATAAAAAGGAGATCACACAACACAAGCTCAAACTTTCCATGTTTCTGTTACTGGTCAAAGAGGAGTTCAATACAAAGTTGCCTTGTGTGTGAAAGATGTGGTTGACTGCAAAAATGGAAAGTCTTAGAAAATGTAGCCTTAGAAAGATGAAGAGATTCCCTCTCTTGTACTAAATAAAACAGAGCACAGGCTTCACCAAAGGCAACTTCACAGGCTCCCATAATCAGCAGCCCATGCAGTGTACTGATTCTCATCTGGTCTAGAGTGCCTGACGCTACCCAGTAAACATGACTCCTATCCAGCTAGTTGGACAGTCTCCACATTTAAGCTGTTAGAAGCCTGATGCTGAAGTTTGCATCTCCAGGGACATGGATGAAAAGCTTGCAGGTGGCTGCCAGGAAACTCTGGCTGTCCACAAAGTAAAAACAAAAGGAGAGCGGAGGACAAAAAGATTGCATAGAAACTACCCAAGCTGCATATGCCTTGTGACTAAAACTGCCTTCTCTCCCATAATTTGAGGTAACACCTATCTTTGTTTCTGAGGTGTTTCTTGTATGCAGCAGAATAATTGACCCTGCTTTCACACTAGTTCTGTTAGCCTGTGTCTTTTCTATTGGGAAATTGAGTCCATGGATGTTGGGGTATATTAACGACCAATGATTATTGATTCCTGAAAATTTGATACTGGTGATGGTAGTGTGAGGATGTGTGCTTCCCTTCTTTTGTCTGCTGGTGTGAAATTATTTATTTCCTATGTTTTCTTGGGTGTAGTTACCCTTGTTGTGTTGTAGTTTTCTTTCTAGTATCCTCTAGAAGGCTGGGTTAGTGGAAAGCTTTTGTTTAAATTTGGTTTTCTCATGGGATAGCCTGTTTTCTTCATCTACAATGATTGAAAGTTTTGCTGGGTTTAATAGTCTGGGCTAGCATCTGTGGCCTCTTAGGGTCTGCAAGGTATCTGTCCAGACCCTTCTGGATTTTAAAGTCTCTGTTGAAAACTGATATAATTCTTATATGTTAGTTGGCCCTTACTCCTTGCAACTTTTATTACTTTTTCTTTGCTCTGTACATTTTTAAATTTTATTTTATTTATATATTTATTTATTACAATTCACTGTGTATCTCCTCTGCAGCCCCCTCACTCACCTCTTCTCAGTCCTCCACCACCCTCCCTCTTCCCCCATGCCCTTTCCCTAGTCCCCTGATAGAAGAGGTCCTCCTCCCCTCTCTCTGCCCTAGCTTATCAGGTCTCATCAAGGCTGGCTGCATCATCTTCCTTTGTGGCCTGGCAGGGCTGCACCCCACCCCCAGGGGGAGGTGATCAAAGAGCCAATCACTGAGTTCATATCAGAGACAGCCCATACTCCCTTTACCATGGAATCCACTTGGAAACTGAGCAGCCAATAGGCTTCCTTTGAACAGGGGATCTAGGTCCTATCCATGCATGGTCCTTAGTTGGAGTATCTGTCCCTCAGGCTCCCCTGGACCCAAGTATTTTGGATCTATTGTTCTCCTTGTAGAGATCCTGACTCCTCCAGGTCTTTCTTCCATAAGGATTCCTGAACTCTGCCCAAAGTTTGGCCATGAGGCTCAGTCTCTCCTTCAATACCATGAAGGGTAGAATCTTTCAAAGATCCTCTATGGAAGGCCCCTCTCCTGTTCCTTGTCTTCTCCTACTTCTGATGTCTTTGATGTCTATCCTGTTTGCCCTTGTGATTGAGGATTAAGCCTCTTCCCTAGGGTCCTCCTTCTTGTTTAGCTTCTTTAGGACTATAGGTTTTAGTATGTTTGTCCTATATTATATGGCTAATATCCATGTACAAGTGAGTATATACCATGTGTGTCTTTCTGCCTTTGGGTTACCTCACTCAGGATGATCTTTTCTAGTTCCCACCATTTGCCTGCAGATTTCATGATTTTCTTGTTTTTAATTGCTGAGCAGTATTCCATTGTGTAAATGTGCCACACTTTCTGTATCCAATTCTCAATTTCATATGGAAAAAAACTAGAATAGCTAAAACAATCCTATCCAATAAAAGATCTTCTGGAGGTATCTCCATCCCAGATCTCAAGCTGTATGATAGAAAAACAGTAATAAAAGCTGCATGGTACTAGCATAGAAACAGACTGATAGACCAATGGAATCAAATCAAAGACCCAGGAATGAACCCACACACTTATGGACACCTGATTTTTTTACAAGGAGGCCAAAACCATACAATGGAAAAAAGATAGCATCTTCAACAAATGGTGCTGGTCTAACTGCTTGTCTATATGTAGAAAAATGAAAATAGACCCATACTTATCACCCTGCACAAAATTAAAGTCCAAGTGGATCAAAGACCTCAACATAAAACCAGACACACTAAATCTATTAGAAGAAAAAGTGGAGAAGAGCCTTGAACTCACTGGCACAGGAGACAACTTCCTGAACAGAACACCAACAGCACAGGCTCTAGGAGCAACAATCAATAAATGGGACCTCATGAAACTGAAAAGCTTCTGTAAAGCAAAGAACACTGTCATCAGAACAAAATGACAACCCACAGACTGGGAAAGGCTCTTCACCAACCCTATATCTGACAGAGGGCTAATATCCAGAATATATAAAGAACTAAAGAAGTTAAACAGCAACAAACCAAATAATCTAATTTAAAAATGGGGAACAGAGCTAAACAGAGAATTCTCAGCAGAGGAATATTGAATGGCAGAGAAACACTTAAAGAAATGCTCAACCTCATCAGCCATCAGGGAAATGCAAAACAAAATGATCCTGATATTTCACCTTATACCCATCAGAATGGCTAAGATCAAAAACTCAAGTGACAATAGATGCTGGAGAGGATGTGGAGAAAGGGGAACCCTCCTCCATTGCTGGTGGGAATGTAAACTTGTACAACCACTTTGGAAATCAATCTGGTGCTTCCTCAGAAAATTAGGAATAGTGCTACCTCAAGATCCAGCTGGAAGCAGCATTACCAGGCCACAGAAGAACACACTTCAGCCACTCCTGATGAGACCTAATTGACTAGGATCAGAAGGAAGGGAAAGAAGACCTCCCCTATCAGTGGACTTAGGGAGGGGCATGCATGCAGAGGGTGGAGAAAGGGAGGGATTGGGACAGGAGGAGGGAGAGAACCACAGGGGGGATACAAAGTGAATAAAGTGTAATTAATAAAGAATTTTTTTAAAAAGATATCCAGCTATACCCAAAAGATGCCCCACCATTCAATAAGGACATTTGCTCAACCATGTTCGTAGCAGCTCTGTTCGTAATAGCCAGAAGCTAGAAACAACGTAAATGGTCTATGCACTTAACGTTCTTATTTTCTTTTGGCACAATCTATTTGGTGTCCTGAAGGTTTCTCATGCATTTATAGGCATCTTTTCTTTAGGTTAGGGAAATTTGCTTCTACGATTTTGTTAGATTTTTCTGGGTCTTGGAGCTGGGAATCTTCTCCTTATTCTATTTCTGTTATTCTTAGGTTTGGTCTTTTTTATGGTGTCCCAAATTTCCAGGATGTTTTGTGTTAGAAACTATTTAGATTTAGCATTTTTTTGACCAACGTATCAGTTTCTTCTATCATATCTTCTATGCCTGAGATTCTTTCTTCCATATCTGTTGGTGATGCTTCATCTGTAGTGCCTGTTCTCCTTCTCAGGTTTTCCATTTCCAAGACTGCATCTGACTGTTTTCTTTATTGCTTCTATTTCTCTTTTCAGGTCTTGAACAGTTTTATTCATTTTCTTCTCCTGTTGGCTTGTATTTTCCTGCATTTCTTTGAGACATTTATTCATTTATTTCACCTGTTTTATTATATTTTCTCTATTTATTTGAGGGATTTATTCATTTCCTGTGTAAAGGTCTCTATCATCTTCATAAAATTAGATTTAAGGTTGTTTTCCTGCACTTCAGATGTGTTAGGACATCCAGTGTTTTTTGTAGTAGGATAACTGAGTTCTGGTGCTGCTGTATTGCCCTGGGTTTTGTTGAGTTTTTTCTTATGCTGCCCACTAACCATCTGGTTGTCTCTAGTGTTGGAAGGCTTGAAGGTTCCTGGTGGTCCCTGATGGCTGTCACCTTTTAGTAGTCCCTGATGGCTGCTGCCTCTGAGATTGCAGGTAGAGCTGGAACCCAGGAGCTGGTGTGTGGAGGTCTCAGAACAGGCCTTCCCATTGCTGGTAGTTACTTGATAGCTGCCACCTCTGAGAATTCAGGCAGAGCTGCAGCCCAGGATAGATCTCACCTCTGCAGCTGGTCTCCAATGGCCTCTGTCTTAGATGCTGCAGGCAGAGCTGGCACCCAGGAGCTGGCGTGTGGAGGACATGGAACAGGCCTGGTATTCTCCCCTGGCTGCCACCCCTGGAATTCTGCTGGTAGTCTCCAATGGCTGCTGTCTCTAGGACTGCAAGCAGAGTTGGCAGGAGATATTATTCTTAATGGTCAAACATTGATGTCCTCTTTAATTTGGACAAAATAAGAGTGCCATCAACCATCCCTTTTATTCAACACTATTAGATCTTGTAGCTGATCAAATATTGTAAGTCTTAAAAGAATGTATGAAAGTCATAAAACCTAGTAAAGTCACTCTTGAATTGTAGAGTGACAAACTAAGTTCATGGGTAAAAGGATGAAATGATCATAAAAATGCCAGGTTAATCTATTCATTCAATGCATTACAAATGAAAGTTTCAGTAGAATTTTACAGTAAAACCAGATAGATGCCTAAAGCTGATGTGTGAAATAGAATAGAACAAGAAGAAGAAGAAAGAAGAAAAAAGTGGGGAAGAAAATGGAGATTTAAAAAAAAAACTAAAGGAACAGAACAGGTGAACAACAAAAACAAAGCAGGCTGAGAAAGCTTCAGAGAATTTTTTTTAAAAGAAGAGAATATCAATGGGTTGGAGAGATGGCTCAGTGGTTAAGAGCATAAAAGCTCTTGCAGAGAAACTGAGTTTAGTTCGCAGCACCCACATGGTGGCTCACAGCCATCTGTAACTCCAGTTCCAGGGGATTTGATACCATCTTATGACCTCCATAATTTCCTGCACACATATACATATATACATTCAAGCACCTATATAGACACATAAAATATTAACAATTTTAAATCAAAAAATAGAATAAAGAGCACTAAGACAGACCTCACAAAAAAAGAAACAAAATAAGTGTGGCTGCAATAAAAATGAAAGATAGTGTGGTAGCATTCAGTCGACGCTGTGTGCTGCCAATGTGAGGGGAACTGGACATTTACCCTTCGTCCTGAGTACAAATAGAGTCTTATATGTTTAAATAGGGTCTTAAATATGTATGAGCCTTTTTTAATTAGATGAAGAAAATGTCTTTATTGTCCTGACATCAGATGTTTTTCTAAACAAAGCAGTAACACTCAATATTCATAAAGAACAGCTATAAAGACGAATTTAACAGAAGATGAATCTCTCAACAGGAAAAAGTCAAGGCTATGAACAGACAACTAACAGAACAGAAACCCCTTAAAGAATTAAACGTACAAAAATACAGCCTTGCTCATAACGCTGAAAACACAAAAGGAAGCACTAAGATACCATTTCATAAAATGAGATGGGAATGATGGCAAAGCTTGACATTAAGTGTTGCCAGGATATTGAGCACCAAAAACATCCCCACCATGCAGAAGACATTCCTATATGAATACCCCAGGGGAACTCTCCCACGTGGGCGTAAGAAAGCAACACACAAGAGTTTTTCTTTTCAAATTATATCTCACATTGGAGAAAATCATTAATAAAATGCCTACCCTGGGTAAATAACTTACAGTAGAAGCGGACTACTGCTCAACACCAAAAGCAGTCAAATCATGAATAACCAAGGAGCCAAAGAAGTAATGATGTTGAAAGAGGCTTCCGTCTGAAGTCTGGAAAGTAGTTAGCTTTTTAGGCTTACCTGGTGACCAGGTAAGAGACATTGTATTAGTCATCAAAACTGTTGTGATGCTTAAAATGTTTCATAAAAATACCCCCATGTTCTGTGGCCCAGACAAGTTGGTAAATAAAATTCAGCAACTCGCTTTCTTCTGCACAATTCTGATGGTTGAGAATAGAGGACAGTGAGAGCAAGAATAGAGTCAGAAGTTGGGAAGCAGCGACTTGAATTGAATTTTGGTTGAGCCACTTAACTGAGAAGTGACTCAATGGTTCTATGTCTTCTCTACCTAAAATGGAGAGAATAATAGACCTTTTGAGGGCTAAATATGGTAACTTCTACAGTGGTTTAGCGTAGTCCCAAGCTTATAGTCTACACCAATGGGGGAAAAGGGTCATTACAGACATCGAGCCTACTATATGTTACAGGTGTTGTATGATATATGTGTGTTATATAACATATGTTATATATGCCTTCAGTATAATGTATTTAGATGCTTTGAAGCTGTGTATTATGATTGAGATCTGTTATCCCTGCATTTTGAATGCCTAGACAGGAGGATTAGCATGAATTAAGGCCAGTCTAAACTACAGAGTGAGTTCCAGACCAGCCTGAGCTTAGCCCTTGCCCTTACCCTTTCCCCCCTATAAAAGAAGTAAGATGAAAGAAGGAGAAGAATAAGGGTAGGAGGAAGAAGAAGAGGATGGGGAGAAGGAATAAGACAAGGGAAGGAAAATGAAAAAGAAATGCATATTTTGTGCTGGAAAAAATGAGAAAGATGACAAAAGCAGTCTCAGGCAAAAGTCAGCAAAGTGAAAAGGAAAAAATGGGTGTGCCTGACCTAACTCCCAGAAGACCCATGAGGTTGGGATGCAGAGTCTCACGTTGTCACTTGGACACCACAGGAGCTGATGCAGGCTGTTTCAGGAAGCCCCACTTTACAGGTACAGGCTGGAACCTCAGGTGTCCACAGTGAGTCCTGAATTGTCCCTGTAGCCTGTCTTGTGTATTTTTTCAGCTATGCATTACCATGGCAATGCCACATGACAAGCCACCTGTAATTCGGCAGCTTAAAGTAATAAGCATCATCGCTCTACATGAGGCACTTGTTATGAGCTGGGTTTACTCGCTCTGCAGTTTATCCAGACTTGGAAACACTGCATCGCGTGCAGTGAACACAGGCAACTCGGTCATTTAGGATCGGTTCATTAACTTACTTTTTAGGAAATGTGAAAATACATCTAGAATTACCTCACTAGTAACAAGGAAAGTGAAAATTAAACAATAAGATCATACCAACACTAATGAGTTTTGCAAAAAAGGCCAAGTTGTGTCACAGTTTCTTTCTTGTTGCCATGACAAAATAACCCTGACAAGCAACTTAAGAAAGCAAGTGTTTCTGCTCACAGTCCCGGAAGGATGTAGTCCATCATGGCAGCCGGTAGGCAGGGCAGGGTGGCAAGAGCAGGAGGCTGACTGTCATGTTGCACCTTTACTAATAAAGCAGAGAGGTTACAGGAGTCAGCTACACTGTACCAAGGCCTGCTCCCAATGACACACTTCCTGCAGAGAGGCTCTGCCTCCTAATGGTTCCACAGCTCCCAGACAACACCACCAGCTGGAGACCAACTGTTTACTGTGTGTGAATGGGGTTCTCAAACACCCTGGTCCCCATGGGCTTGTACTTCTACCACTTCCTTCTTATCAGAGCAAGTCACAAGACCAACCCAGAGTCAGGATCGGAGAAAATACAGTTCCCCTCCTCATGGGAGGAGCGAGAGCACCATATACCACGGTCATAGATAAGAATGTGGCAGATTTGACAAAGCAACAGACTCATGACCCTGGCCACTTGCCCCCATTGATCTTCATTAGGAAGCTAGCCAAGCAGCAGGTATTTCCCCGTGCCTTCTGAAATCCCTGAGACACTAAATTGGCCAATTGAAAATAGACTTGGAACAATTTTTCTGAAGTGCAGGGAAAGAATATCTGTGCCAGGAGCACACTCTGTCAGAAAAATAGACAAGTTTGTGGGTTTCCACAGTGTCAGAATCTACTGAATCACAAATTCACAAGCTGCATCATCTCTTCAGCAGCAGTTTGCCAAGTCTTCCTGATTTCCCTTGATAACTGGGTATTTGCAGACACAGATAATTTTATTTCAATCTTCATTACTAATAATAACTTCAGATCACATAGTAAAAATCATACTATAGATAGATAGATAGATAGATAGATAGATAGATAGATAGATAGATAAGATAAGATAAGATAAGATAAGATAAGATAAGATAAGATAAGATAAGATAAGATAAGATAAGATAAGATAAGATAATTCCAGAATCAAATGGTAAAACTTCACTTAAAGGAACTCAAAGAAGTCTGTCTGGGAACAGGGAGGCTGATAGATGCAGAGTCTCTGTGGGAATTAGGAAACAAAGCTGTTGGGGACGGGCGGAGGGGGCGGGTTGCAGGAGATGCACCACAGTGTGAGCCCAGGGTTATATCAAGCTGTAAAGGGAAGGTGTTGGACCAAGGAGGCTGTGCAGGAAAGGTACAGGAGAGTCCAGGCAGACCAGTAGTAGACAGACCAATGACAGTTCAAGTATGCTGCATCCAAGTGAGGTCTGAGTGAAGATGAAGCTCCCACGACAGCGGAGAGCCTCTGCCCGCTGGTCCCGTGGAGCCACACCGGGTGACGGCGGCTCTGTAGGTTGTGTCTCCAGCACGGTGTCAGCTGTTCTCCTCTTGATGGCACTCGGGGAGGGTGTTGGGTTTCCTCAGTCCAGTATGTTCAAGGACTTTGTGGGCAGGACTTTTCTGACGATGACGAATACCCACGTGCTCCTGTGGTCCCAATCTACCTCGGTAAATTTATAGGGCAGCCCCCAAGGGATCAGTTATTTTTCAGTTTGTGCCTCATGAGTGGTGTCAGACAGAGGTGTTGATACATGTTCACCAAAGTGCCAATCACCCTACACTCAAAATGGAGTCAGAAGTGCTTGTAATATGAAGTCACCTGGGCCTAACACTGTTTTGCCCAACATCAAATCACTTAGAGACTGCAGCCTGATCTTAAATTTTTGCCTCAGCGAAGGGTAATGGGAAGCTCAGTTTGTTGTTTCTCATTGTCAGCAAAGCCCAACTTGGCAACACAAAATGCCTTCTCCTGTGGCCCTCAGCAGACTACGGCTACACTCCTCACTCAAAGAAATCAAGGGACCAAAACATCTGTGCAAATCAGTTCACAGGCATACCTCCGAAGTCTTTAACGAGCCCTGTGAGGCAGGAATGGGCTTTTCCCTTAAGGAAGAACCATGTCATTGTTCTCACACTTGGCCTGACCACTTTTTCATGTATGGTACACTTTGAGCAAGGATTGCCACTCCCTCCAGGACTCAGCTTTGATGCCTATGGGCTAATCAAACTTAATCAGAGTCCAGTAAACTTCCGTGTGTGTGTGTGTGTGTGTGTGTGTGTGTGTGTGTGTGTTGTAGAAACTGAGAAGGCTGAAGCTGAAATCACAGAAATAAGAAGTAGAATGTTAGTCACTGGAAGACTGGAAGCTGGGGAGGGTGGGGAGGAGAGGCACAGAAAACTGGATGACTAGTACTGAAATAAACTTCATAAGTTCTAGTGTCCTACAGCACAGAAGGGAACCTACAATAATTGGTATGTATTCTGAAAAGAACTGGAAGACAAGACTGCAAACTTCCCCAACACCAAGAAATGATGTGTTCAGAGGGAGAGCAGCGTCCATGCTCTGACCTGATTATTACACATCATACATCATCATACCCTCATGTCAAATCTCCACACCACAGCCCATAAATAGGCGTGATGTATTCATTTAAATGATTATGTGAAATTTTAGAAACATAATCTGTATACATGTATATTGTGCTGTATGGTATGCATCTGATAGAAACATATGCTTGAGTATGTAATACTTATGAACATGTATAGTTGTATACTACATGCAATGTCATAAGTATGGGGTGGAGAGATGGCTCAGGAGAGCACGAGCTGCTCCTCCAAAGGACCTCAGTTCAGTTCTCAGCACCCACATGGCAGCTTATCACCATCTGTAATCTAGTTCCAGGAAATCCAATGCCCTCTTCTGGCCTCTGTGGTCACCAAGAATGTACATGGTACACAGACACACATGCAGGCCAAACCCTCATACACATAAAATAATATAAATAAATCTAAAAAATAAATACTATATATATAGCTATACCTATATTGAAATATGTACATTTGAAGTATATATGAATCAATGTACATATGTTTTAATATGCAACACATACATGCATGAGCTTCCATGCTTTTTTCTTGGTATTTTATTTGACATTTTCTTGAGCCTTGAGACTTGATGGTACCTGTGAAAGCAATATCCATAATAAACTTCCCTAAGTTAAACCATAACTAGGTGCTTTCCAATATGTTTCAAATGTGCTTTACAAAAACCTGATATGTGTAGATAAAACCTTTGCTCTGCACTTGAAGTTTCCATCTTCTAACAAGAGGATCGCCTCCACAGTGACCTCAGGCCTCAGGCGTGTACAATTCACACACTTCATTCTGGCTCCAAACAGAATTTTAAGCACAAAAAGAGACTAGCCTTTATAGGAGCAGGATTTACTTTTACTCACTTACAAAAAGAAAATATGTGTGTATATAATATATATAAAATAGGTAATGAATGTCTAGATCTATGTAAATATACTGACAAATACTCTATATACATAATAATAATTAAATATTTTATAGTTTATATAATAAATGAAATATTTTTACAAATACTTTTTTTTTTTTGGTATTCAACTCTAATTTATTGTCGGTCAGAGCTTTTATATCCCTGAGATGACAGAAAAAGGATTACCTCATAGTCGAAAGAATAATTAATCACAAAACAGATTAATTTGAAAATGCAGCAGGTTATGTGTTTACAAATACATTATTTAGACTTTCAAAAATCTAAAAGTGTAAGTTTAGGGGTTCTGTCTTTGCATATATTTTGATTGGTTTTTTTGACAGTTCCACACATGTAGATGATACATGCATATGATACATTCTGCTTACTCTCTCCCCATGCCCTCTCTTATCTTCCTCTGATCTCTGTCAACAACTCCCCCTTCAGCTCTACCAGTCCCTGGCAAGTTCATGGCTTTTGACTTTGTTTTGTCACCCTGGTTGAACCAGGGCCATCTGTCTGACCATTGGATTGGAACTACCTGTTGGCACTTAGTGGGCCCAGCAGTGGGTGTACAAGTAAAGGCAGTGATGCCCGCCCTTCCTGAGTCTATGCATAGCAAGTAGTCAAGCAGAGAGGGCAGAGCCCTCTTCAAGCTGTGTCTAAGCCCGGTGCAGGCAGCCCCAGGTGCTATGAGTTCGTGATTTCAAGGACTGTGTCTTGTCCTGAAGATGGCATCTTATAGCCCTTCTCCCCATCTCTGAGCGCTTCCCTTATTTCCACCCCTCTTCTGCCAACTTCCCTGAGCTTTAGAGGGAATGGCATAAATGTCTGTTTGGGGGCTGAGTATTCATCCTCATTTACTCCCATCACCTTGCGCAATTATTAATCTCCACATTAAACACCACTCACTAAAAAGAAGCGTCTCTGATTAAGGATAAGAGTGGAATGTGTCTATGACTAGAAGCAAATATTTAGAAGGCACTAACAGTCAATAAGGGTTATCCTTTCCCGACAGCCTCACCAGCATTTGTTATTATTTGATTTCCTTATTATTGCCATTATGACAGGATGAGATGGAATCTTGAAGTTGTTTTAAACTACATTTCCCTGATTGCTAATGATATTAAGTACTTTTCTATTATTTGATAAACTTGTACATGAATACAATATACAAAATTCCTCTGCTCCAATTGCTCCCTGCCTTCCCTGTCACGACTCAACACACTGAGCCCACCCCATGCTGCCAGTATGTGCATGGATGTAGGCCCATCTCCTAGAGCATGGGTAGCCTTTCAGTGGCCGCTGTTGTGAGAAAATGAACCTCCTTTCTCCCATCAGTCATCAATTGCCGAGAGCCCCTCATCTAAGGACAGAACTTCAAGGCCTCCCCCTCCCCCCCACCCATGATGATATTGTTCTCTTGCTTGAGCTGTCACAGTCACCGTGAGTTCATATATGTATCTCTTCTGTCATGTCTAGGAAACACTGCTTCCTTAAAGTCATCCACCATCTCTGGCTCTTACTATCTTTCCACATGGATCACTGAAGGGAGAGGCAGGACATATACATCTCATTTAGGGACAATCACTTCTGCACATTATCCAGCTGTGGATCCAGTAAAAATTGCCACCTACAGCTTCTCTGAGGAGCGTTGAGTGATGCACTGATCTATGAGTATAGCAACAGGTCATTGGGAATTATTTTATTACTATGTCCATTTATCATAATAATAGTGTCTTAGTGACTTTTCTATCTCTGTGATGAGACCCAAGGCATCAAATAGAAGAAAGAGTTTATTGGGGGCTTACAGTTCAAAGGGTGATTCCATGACCATCATGGTGGGGCTCATGGCAGCAAGCAGGCAGGCATGGTGCTAGTGCAGTAATTGAGAGCCTACATCTAATCTACAAGCAATGAGTAAATAGAGGCAGAAAGACAGAGACACAGACAGGCAGACAGACAGGGAGAGCACTAACTGGGAATGGTTGGGCTTTTGAAACCTCAAAGCCCAGCCCCAGTGACACACCTCCTCCAACAGCTCCAAACCTCTGGTCCTTCCCAAACAGTCCACCAACTGGGAACCAAGTATCCATGAGCCTATGAGAGCCGTTCTTACTGAGCAGGCTCTTCCCTACTACTGTTTCCCCATAACCTATTTAACCACATGTTTTCAGCATCGGTGATAGTGTCAAATATGGGTTTCCTCTCATGGAGCAGGACTTAAGTCAGTCAAAAAGTGGTTGGTCACCCCCATAATATTGATGCCACTATTGCAACACTGGGCATATCTTGCCAGGCAAGTCACTATTACAGTTTTCAGGGTTCCCAACGGGGTGAGCCTGATTGTTTCTTTTCTCCTCTGGTGGCAAGTGTAGCACCTTCCAGTACTATGAGAACTAGCCAGGATAGATAAAGCTTTCGCTTGAGTACTACCTAGATTTCTCCATGTTCATGACTCAAGTATATAGACTACAGTGTTTACAAGGATGAAAGTGGAAAATGGAACAGGAAGGATTAAAACGGATGGAGAAGGTGAAGGCCGAGTAGGGAATATAGAAAGGAGTAACTATCACTGAAAGCCTTTTGGAAAACTCACATGCAGACATACTACTTTATGCTATTCTTCATCCTGTGGTAGTCTAGAACAGCCGTCAGCATCTGTATAAAGAACAGAGGGACCCCGAGATCTGAGGCTCCACTTCTCTCAGGAACAGCTGGAGCACTTTCAGGTTAAGACCCAAGTGCTAGGCAAGGCTCCTGGTCACCCTGGGGAAGGTGGAAATGACTTTTCTACCTGGTGTTACAGGTAGCTCTTTTAAATGAGATTGCTGGTATCAGAGGCTTTGGAAATTGGGAACTTCCAGAAGTGTTACAGCCCTTTGGTTAAGCCACTTTAGCAGCAGGGGTACATGTGAAAGCCCATGCCTGGTCAGCTTGCAGCTGGAACACAAGCCTGGTGAGGCTCAGGCCCAGTGGGCTGGAAGGTAGATCTGGTGAGGCACAGGCCCAGTGGGCCAGAAGACCGGTGGGTACTTCACTGGCTGTGCTTCCAGGAGTTCATGGGCAAATTTCCAAGGAGAAGGGGAGCCCTCCCTCCGAGCCCTCTCTCCCCTGGAATCTCAAGTGGCCATGGTGGAGAAGTGGAGTGAGAGAGAGAGAGATTTATTTTGTGAACTGAGGACTTATAAACCTTGGGCAGTGGTAGGGGTTCCCAGGGTGAATGAGTTTGACCAAATAGGGCTGGAGGTGCCAGGATTACTTGATTTACATGCAGTGGTTCAGTACCTCATTTCCATGCAGTAGCATGGTCCTACTACAAGAAGGAGAACATAGCACTTAATTATCCTATGTGTGGGGGGAATCTCCAGGTACAATTGACAGTTGTTTGCTTAAAGCTAGGATCTCCTTAACATAGGGTGGGGTATTTCCAGGAATTGCCAGTCCTTGGTTTCTTATTAGGAAAAGGTCAGGCCTGTAATTTTCCCTGAGGGCTATCTGACACTCCTTACAAGATCTGACACTCCTTACAAGAGGCTTCCCAAATCAGGCAAAGAGAGAACCGTGCTGAGAAAAGGAGTCCACCATTATAGACTGAGCTCAGAGGCTATCCAGGAGCATCAGCCTTCGACCTTAACCAGCAGAGTGAGTCCCACAGCCTTAGAAGCTTTCTAATATGTGTATGTATGAGAGGTTTAAATGGAAATTACTCTGTAATGAGGGTACAATACTCCAGCTAGATGCTATCAGATAAAACCCCAGTACCAAGAATGGACTACCTCGTTTTGAGTTGTTGGTCAATGGGATTACATAACATCCTCCCCCCCAGAAAAAAAAAAATTACAGGCTATCACCAGTCCTATTGGTAACCCTCCCGAACTTGACAGTAAGACTCTACTATGCAGACTTTTAACATTTTTGCTATAGAATTCTCACTGTCTTGGTTAGATGACCTCAGAGGTTGTTTTGTTGCTGCTGCAGCTGCTGCTGTTTTGGTTATTATTTGGCTATTAGGATTGTTCCCCTGTTTTCTCTCTCAGCATGTTTGTCACTGATGTCTAAAAAAGCTATTGGATTTTGTATGCTAATTTTGTATCCTGCTACTTTGCTGGGTTTTTGTTTATTGGTTCAGAATTTTCTGGTTGCTTCTTTAAGGTCTTTTAAGTCTTGAGTGATATCACCTGAAAATAGGGGTCTTTTAACTTCTTTTCCAAAATAACTGTCCGAATGTGCTTTCTTATTTCCGTGTCAAAGTGGAAACCTAGTTCAATAAAAGTGAGTGACTGTCACTCCATCATTGTAGGCAACATCTCACCCTGGAACACTGAGACATTTGAAAATAATTACCCACCCAGAGATCCTAACAGAGCTGACCAGCCACCAGTCAGCGCATGCCTGTTTTATAGAACATTTCATTTTTAAAGGAAACCTGATGATACTTTAAATTTTAAAGTGGAAAAAAAAAAGTTGTTACAGTTAAAAATGTTCCCAGAAAACTCTTTATAATAGAAACAACCCGGGGTCAGGAAGGCCACTAAAGAAAGGGGGAGGATAGAAGAGAATTTGTGGGTTGATAGACAGAAAATTGGTTGGACCAACCAGAGCTCAACCATTAAAGACTAAGTTGCTCCCAGCGGACAGAATTGAAGAAATTCCCTGCAAATGGTTTTGACCGTGTGACCACGTGTCTGACTTGTCTCTATTTTCCCCACAGCCACGGAACGAGATGTGCAGGAGAAGTTTCTGCTGCAGCCAGCAACAATATCTGTGGAGTCGGCGTAGCGTACAACTCCAAGGTGGCAGGTGAGCCAACCCTGCCAGACAGGCGCCATGCCAGGCAGCCTGAAAAACGACAGAAGCTGAGAGTTGAATGCATAGCAGGGCTCTCCTCTGCCTTTTTTCCTCTCTCTTTCCCCTAGATGTTTCCTCTAAAATCATCTCAGTTCCCTTCGCACACACACCCAAAGCCCCTGTGTTCCCTAAAAGCCAAACCAGAAGCAAAGAAGTGGGTACAGGCTGTTTAATTAGGCGGTGACCCCAAGAAGCCAGTGAGAAAATTTTGAGGGAAAGAAAGGCAAAGCAGGGGAGCCAACACACAGAGGATGATGAGCTGGACCAGTCTCTGGACAAGAGCTCAGTCCTATTTGCTGCCTTGTGTAGGGAGCATTCGTGAGTGTCCCAAGACTTCCGTGGTCTCCCTGGCCAGTAAACAGCAGGCTAGGTGTGCCTGTCTAGTCCAGTCCTCCTGTGGCCATTAGAGCATCCTTCTCCACCTTCCAAAAGACAGAGGGGGCTTCTACCTGAGGAAATACCAGAGTTGACCAAGAACTGCAAGCAAAACCAGTTGTGGCATCCCCAACCATACAAATATGAAAGGAAAAATATTTTACTCATTCACACTGACAATCCTGAAAGCTGCTGCTTGTGGTATGCATGTCTATCTGTCTGTCTGTCTGTTTCTGTGTGTGTGTGTGTGTGTGTGTGTGTGTGTGTGTGTGTGTACCTATGCCTGTTTCTCTCCCTCCCCCTCTCCTTTCCCCTCTCCCTCTCTCTCTCTCTCTCTTCCCCTCTTCCTTCCCCTCTCCTTCTCCCTTACCCTCTTCCTCTCCCTCCCTCTCCCTTTCCTTCTCCCTGACCCCCTCCCTCTCCTGCTCTCTACCTCCCTCCCTCTCTTTCTCTGTGTTTCACTAAAAATGAAGCAAACTCTTCCAAAGAATTTTCCTTAAGCCACTTTGCATGCTGTGGAGCGCTGAAGCACCACCTGGCGATCAGCTGAGATAATTGCTGGTCTGTTGCAGTCTGGAGGTGTTTGCTGACAGCTTGGGGAGGTGCTGGTAGGAACATTCGGTGCTTGACCTTTGGTTCAAGCTGTCTTGAAGAAAGAAAAGGGCTTTTCTTGGTTTAGTGGCACAGACCTATAATCCCAGAACATAGGTGGCTGAATCAGAAGCATCTTGACTGAGAAACCAACTTGTGCTATTTGTGAAAATGTGAACTAGAAAATGAATTCTCTACAGGCGAAAAGAGAGGAACCGTTAAGCACCTCTTCACGTGCTTTCTGCCTGTCCAGCTCTCTTCAGTTCATAGACTTTGCTCATGTTTCCTGTTGGTGTTCAGGCACTCTTGGTATGTCAGAGGTAATTGCCCATGAGTTTGTTTCAGTCAGTATAAACTTTGACACAAGGCCACCAGTCCCTCTAGAACCTACTTTGGTAGATGCTAAGTTGACTAGCAGTTCAACACTTAAGCCAGTGTTCCCGACACTGTCTATGCAGCAACCCCCACGACAGTCATGTGCATGCTGTGTGCTGTGTATTAAGTTCCCATATACACACGAGTCAGTCTCTAGGTAAATGCAGTTTAAGTAAAACCTTCTAAAACACGAATTAGAAAATGCAGCTGGGGGCGGCTGCTCTCACTGAGGACATATCTTCCCTGCTTACGCCACGTGGGCTCAATCAGTCTCTCCTGGAAACACCCTCACAGACACGTCCAAAGCGATGCTTTGACAGTTTCCTAGGTATCCCTTCAGCAGTCAAGTTGACACGCAGTCATCCATGCCATGCACGGCCATCTGATTGCTGTTTCTCCCTGAGCAACCAGTCCCCACAACACAGTGTCTGTCTGCTTGACCAGCACTGCAGCAGCCATGTCAAACTCTGGCACACAGCCTCAGTGCAAATCTTACTTGCCAAGCAAGAGGGAAGAGTGAGAAAGAGGAAAGGGGATGGGGTCGGTGGATAAGAGATATTAATGACGCCTGGACAAAAGAATGGATAGATGGATAGAGTTGAGAGATCAGGGACCTAAGGGCCTAAAGCCAGCGGAATGTCAACCCAGGTGATAAAAATGTCTTTCTACCAGAACCGTAAACCTTCATTACTTTGCCCCTTCACGTCAGTTCCCAGCAATCAGGAGCCTTCTCCAGACGCTCCAGGCTCATTGCTCCTCAAACAGACTGTGGACTGTCCGGGGGCCAGACAGCAGTAGGGGCTGCCCAGAGTGCAGCAGAGAAGCCAGCCTAGGGAGCCCTTCGCACAGTGCCCTGAGACCCTCCAGGAAGAACAGAGCGCAAGACCATCCGCAACCTCCTCTGTCACTCAGGTGCTGAAATAGAGTATGTGACTTTTCCCGGGCTCTCATTTTCAAAACCTCTAAATACCGGGACCCAAAAAGACTCTAAAATTACAAATGTCCACAGATACTTGCAAAATGGCAATCCTAAAACTAATAATCTCAATCAACATGTTGCCTCTTTGTCAGGCACAATGCAGGACTGCTCATTTAACATTCTCTGTAAGTCTAGCACACTCCTGTATCTCTATGTGACATATGCTGTAAGCCATGACTTTCTTTTGCATGCGAATTTTAAATACAGGAACATGAAACTGTGAGATTATTTTGTGCCTGGTGTGCCTGCTTGGGAAAAGCCCACTCTGCTGACTAGCTGAGTCAGGGTGGAACTGAGAACCAATATGACTGGAAACCAGCTTCTTCCTCCTCATTTGTTTCACTCAGGGGCATGTGTGACCCTTGGACAGTCATTTGAAGGGGATCTTGAAAGCTGCGCACTCTCTGGTTTCTGGTATGTTTCTAGGGACACGGTTGTTGCTGCCTCTTCTCCACAAGGAGAGAAGAGTTCCACCAGGTTGGCTCCTTGACTGTAATTGCCTGACATGGAGACGGGGGTCCCAGGCCTGTTGGTATGGTCTGGAAGTCTTAATCATTTCAAAAGTCTCGGAAATTCTGATTATTCATAATCCTTTAAGCATTTCTCTAATTTTATGAATTTTAGAGGGAAAGGGCAATTTTATTTATTTTGAAAAAGTCCTTTCTTGGGGGTAATTATGTAAGAAGATCACTCAATCCTTTTTTTTTTTTTAATTTTCACTTTTAGGCCATATTTCACCTTTCAGCAAAAGGGTTGGGCTTGAGGGATGGTTCAGCAGATGCACATGCTGCCAGGCAAGCCCAGTGACCTGAGTTCAGTCTCCAGAATCCAGAGGGGGGAGGGGGGAGCCTACTCCCAAAAGTCATCCTCTGACCCCCACATGCATGCCACAGCCTGAGCACACACACATGCATGCACCACACATGCATACACACATGCATACATCACACACACACATGTACCAAAAAGGGGAGATTGAGAAAAAAAATGAAATTTAAAATCTATCAGTAGTAAGTAAGTACATGAACAAAAATAACAAAACTTCCCAACAGCATTTCTTGCTGGTGTGTCAAGCTAGCACTCAAGGCGGTGCCCAGCCTTTGGGGAGACGCTGCCTCCTGCCATCGGTCCATTCATGCAGTCCATGGCTTTTGTGCAGGAGGGGACTCACGGTGCCCAGCAGGTGAGACAGCGCCCTCATACCAGCCCTAAGACAGGAGGAGCAAGACAGTGTGACGAAATGACTTTTACTCTGAGCAGAGTAAAGCAAGATGGCAGACAGGAAGTCAGTGACTTGTGCATATGCTCGACAGCTGGTCCCACATCATCTGGGGCTTCCCAGAGTGGCCCAAAGTGTAGTGGGCCCAGGTGGATTTGCCCATCACTACTTTCCTCTTCAAACCCAAGCAGACGAATTTGCACAGGGGCTGAGATCGCCGTTAGCTGATGTTTTCCCCATAAAAGGATAAATACTTGAGGAGCTGAACACGCTTATCAAAACTTCTCGTGGTAGTCATGACGGTGTTTAGTTTTGGCATTAATTTAAAACAAAAGGCAATTTTAAATCAAATTTTTCGAAGACTATGAAAACCATGCTTTTGATCACATAACATGGAATTTCTCCATCAGTGATTCTCCATCATCTGAATCATTTTCATATGATCATCATTGTTATTGGCCAATAATTTATATAACACTTTAGTGAGTTTATATATTTCATATCTGGGTCTTTTAAGCAAATCAGTTAAAATCACCATAAGCATCATGAATGATGACTGCTCAGACCCTAAAACCTGAGTGAGCGTGAACTTCCTCCGTACCCTCCACGGCTAATATTCATGAGCACAGCAGGTACCAGTTATCAGTGCTGAAGTGGTCATGTGATATATTGCAGCATGCAGGTGTCAGATGAGAGCACACTTCTGGTGACAGGAGCAGAGCAAAAAGGGTTCTGCTGAAGTCCACTGGGCCCTTGCAGCCCCAGGGCGCCAGGCCGTTCATGGTGCAAGCTAAGCAGAGAGGCAGCCATAGCCTCTAAATGTGTGGCAGGGGCAGAGACAGAGTCCCTACCTCCACTAATGAGACATACAGACCTGGGTGGAGAGTTGGAAATGCCAGCTGTGTGGTCTGTAGCTATCCCCACCTATCAAGTCATGTCATGTAGAGCATCTCACATGTGTGAAAACACACAGCTTCCTTGCGTTTCCCCCTTCCTATCTCCCACCACCCTCCCATAACCCACAGGGCATCTGGGAGCACAGAAGAGAGAGAGGCCCTCCATAACAGCCTTCAGGTCATCCTGAGCCTGTGTCTTGGTCACTAATACTGTATCTCATTCAATTAACGCATGTCTCGGTCCTCCGGAGGTTAACCTGATTAAAGGAAATGACAGGAGCCTGGCTCCAAGAATACAGATGAGTCCAGCTCTCTGTCTGTGGCCACCCCTGTCTCCCTCAGTGCTAAGCAGCAAGATAAACGCACATCAGCTCCTGTGTTCTTGTTCTGCACACAGGGAGCTCATGACAGGGTGAGGAAGAAAGTGCACTAAGGAGCCAGACTTACAAAGAGGAGGAGGGCTCAAGATGCAGCCACCTACCCCACACTGACTGACAAACCCAGGGCTGCCATCAGCCAGCTGGTGGGACAGTCAAGGCCTGCTTTGTCCAGTCTTAAGTTCCCCTCGCCTTCTTTTTTGAGGCTGACTGCTCAAGCCTGAATAACTAGTACCAGACCAAAAGAAAAAGCATATGAACTTTCTCCTTAAAACAAGGCAATATTGGCCTCTGTTTATTTACCACCACAAAGAAGACACAATCTCACTTAAGATTTTTCTGTTCAGTTTATTCCATAACCCAATGGTCTCTATAATAAATTGATTCAAGCTTGCTAGGGATTGAACCCAGGATCAGGTTTATGTGTGTGTGTGTGTATGTGTGTGTGTGTGTGTGTGTGTGTGTGTGTGTGTGTTTAATGTTTGGATCAAGAGCTCAGTAAGTAGACCATTCTGGTCTTGAACCTACAGTCTCCCTACTTTAACCTTCTGAGGTGCTTCTCTTGGAGATGAGCTAAGAAAATTTGAAAGAATAATGAGCTTTCTTCTTAAGGCAAGAAAATTGAGGAACGCACCACTGTGCCCTGCTACATTTCCTAGGTAAATAAATTAGATAAAGGCCCACAGCAAAACATAGCTTTAAGCTTTCTCAAAATGCAACTTCTAAAAAGTTCAGACCAGGTCTTAATATAAATGAGCTTCATCCAAAAGAAAAGATATCAATTCATAATTGAATGTTAATCAGCATAAACGGGTGGCCTGACTTCAGGGTTAAGGCAGAGGCTGAGGGATTAATGGCTATTTATGGCCTTTATTACTTGTTCTCCCAAACCTGTTATTTCTGTTGGAGAGGAAAATCAACTAAAAGAAGTCATAACATCAGACACAGACATTCATTCTTAAAACTTCATCAATCTGGAGGTAAATACCCAGTATCATGTTGAACCAAGGGACAGAATTAAACACAGTAACTGTACCCCAGGCACCCAGATATGACATAAAGCACATATCAGGCACTGACTGATATGACATAAAGCACAGATACCCCTGCATTTGGCTAACTGGGTTCTGGGAGAAACTTTGATCCCAGCAGGGGGAGTGACCGTCACATCCCTGAGGAGGGAAGAGAGAACACCCAGCTTCTTAATAAGAATAGGCCTTGAGAAAGACAGCAACGTTTTATCAGTTCCTCATGCTCTACAAGAACCTGACTGTCCTTTATTTAAATTAATTTGCATACCTGTACTAGAGAATGATGTTTGAGAAATAATGTTGCTGAATAATGACATCCTTTGACACCACAAGCCTTTCCCTATGGCTTTTTATGGGGACTAAGAATGGAGTGATGGGATCCCGACGCAGGCTGGACATGGCCTACACACTTCACTTTATAATCCTTGTCTTGGCTCAATTTCTGTTGCCACAGCAAAATCCTTGAGGCTGAGTTATGTGTAAAAAGGCTTATTTGGCTCATAGCTTTGGAGGGAAGCAGGTCAGTGTCTAGTGAGGACATGGCAGAAATACATGCAAGAGTGATTACCTGGTGATAGGGAATTTCGGTTTTGAAATTTCCATTTTGAACAATTCACTCTCATGGGAAAGACATGGGTGGGGTCTGAAAAGGAGAGGGGAAGGCAGTCTGAACAGCATTTTTCCCTCAGCCTCTGAGGGCACCGAAGGCCCCACTACTCCTCTGAGAATGGAAGCTTTCCTCTCCCCATGTCTTCCGAGAGCGGGGGCCGACACCTGTTTCTCCGCTCCCACCTGTGCGCAGGCATCCGCATGCTGGACCAGCCCTTCATGACAGACATCATCGAGGCCTCCTCCATCAGCCACATGCCTCAGCTCATTGACATCTACAGTGCCAGCTGGGGGCCCACAGACAATGGGAAGACGGTTGACGGGCCCCGAGAGCTCACGCTGCAGGCCATGGCAGATGGCGTGAACAAGGTAAAGGTTTTCCTGTCACCGCAAGGCCCCAGACCACCCCGATGTGGGACATGGGGGGGTGAAGTGGTGGGGACAGCATAGCGGATGAAGTGGCAGGGTAAGGTAGAAGTGGACCATGGCCCTCTGTTAGTGTCGAGCCTGTGGAAAGTAGGCGCAGAGGTGGGTTTAGTGGAGCAAGAGGTACGTGGGAGAGAATTCCTGGAGGTTATATTACAGGGCAGGAGTCACCGAGGCGGGACCTGAGCCAGGCTCAGGGATCACACACTCCTAGGCCAAGACCCCATTCCAGTCCCAAGTGTCCAAGAACCTGTCAGCAAGTGATTTCACCTAGCCGAGCCTGCTTTGTTGTCTTTAAATAGTCAGACGTGGAGTTCCCCTAGGAACTGGGAACATTGAGATGTAAATTTGGTAAGTTGTGGTCATGGTACTAAAAATACCCATAGTCCTCAGGAAACGCCCACAGCCCCACACACTACAGACCCTTAGACAAGTAGCCCAAGACTTGATGGCATGAACACAGCCTCAGTCGATGTGTGGATCCTGTGGGTCAGGGACTCAAAGAGGGCGCATTGGGGGTGACCTGACTTTTCTCCAGACTCCTGCAACCTAAAGTGATTTGAGCAGCAACTCCCAAACTGTCTTCTCAGGCTGTTTTCAATTGCTCAGCTTAAAGCATGACCCCAGCAAGCCCCGGGGAGGGAGGCGGTGAGAGATCCACATCTCTGCCCGGCCTGCCTGCTGTAGCCAAGGCTTCCTTTTAATGAGATTCTATCAGGAGCTGCGGGGCACTGCTGTTGATGACTCAGGGACCCATGACTTGTAACCTTGAGATACTAAGACCCTAAAACAGCACTATAAACACACACACTAAACAGAAAAGGCACTGGCAGCCACTTACACTCTGGGGACAGTAGGGTCATAGGATGTTCGGTGAGCTGTCTGACCTGCTCACCCCTGTGTGGCAGGAGCAGAAATCCAGGTAGCTCAGCTGGAAGGACGTCTTTTGGGGAGGCGGGAATGACCAGGGCAGTCGGATGACCCAGGCAGGTCCTCAGATAGCTGTAGGGAAGCAGGGCCTCCTGTTTCCCAGACGGCTGTGCGATGTGTGGAGACACACCTGGGGCTCTGCAGTCTGAGTCCCGGGCCACCCTCAGCCCATCTGTTTTCCCTGGCTTCGATCTCATTCTCTTCGGTCCTTTCTTCTTTCTCCAGCCGCGTGATCAGGTAGTGCAAGCATCCCCTTCCCATCCTTGCTCATCACAGCCTGGCAGCCCCTATTTCACTGGTCCCCGCTGCTTCCAGGGAAATCTTCGCCCCAACTTAGGAGACACGACTTCCCCAAGCCTAGACTTTAGAAATGAAGTCTCGGAATCTGAAGGGACAGGGACAGTGGCATTTCTAGCACCTTCTTCTCTCTTTCTTGAGATAACAGCTCATGACAGTGGGCATTCGGTACTTCCCTCCCTTCTTATGGAGAAGGCTTTCATGTACTGTTGAATTCTGTCAAAGGTCTGGACAGAAATATAAGACCACGTGTCCCTCTTACAGGGCTGAGTAGTGCACCCGGTTCCCCCTCTTGAAGTCTTAACCCTGCGTGGCTCAGAATAGAACCTAATTTGAGATTTAAGTCAGCGAAGATATAATTAGTTAAGATGAAGGCATGGTCACGTGGGTCAATGTCCCCTAAGAGAGTCTGATAAAGATGGAATTCTTCAATTATTAATGAAAATGGAAACATTTGCCCACAGGTGTACTCAAAGGGAGAATGTTGCATAAAAATGAAGACAGAGATCCCAGAATCCATACCCAAGAAAACAAATGTCAAGATCCCAGGGAATCAGCGGACACTGGGGAGGAGGGTGTAGAGGGGCCTTCCTCCGAGGTGTGGAGAGGAAACAGTTCCACTGGCACTTCAGTCTTGAATGTCTAGATGCCATGGCAGCTAGGTGATGCAGACCTATTGTTTAGGGTGCCCAGTTTGCGACTCTTTGTTATGGTACTCCTGGAAAATTAATGCATCCTTCCAATCTTAGAACAGGCAATCAGAAAGGGGATGTGACCAGACTCTATAACAGTGTGGAAAGACCTGGTCACTTTTCCAGGTAACCTTGATGTCCCCTTGCTCTCTCTTTTATAGCCAAGATGGCTGATCACTGGTCCAATGACAGGTTTTTTTTTCTTCTCTTTTGCAAACTCAAAAGACCATCTTCCTTTATTCTTCGTCATAGTTAAAGAGCATACATTCAGAAACCCACAGGAAACCACAACCAATCAAAATACAGAGTTGTTGAAGCCTCGTCCCAAGGGATACATCCACAAAACACTCCCACATCTAAGGTTCAGGGAGCACTGTGGAAGAGGGGTGGAGCTATTGTAGGAGCCGGAGGATCAGGGAGTTGGGTGTGAGATGGTGTTTCCTGGTAACATCAGAAGCTACACCATAGAGTCTCACCAACATGAACAAGAATGACGCCAATAGGTTTGCCAGAATGGATGGGGATTATCGCAATTTAATCTTAATGACAGAAATGTTGCTGTGTGACCAGCACTTTGGTGGAGTTGCTGCTGGTGACATCACACTGAGAGCTTGAAATCAGGCATGGACATTGACAAACAGAGCTTTTATGTCCCCCTTCAGAGAGCTTCTTGTTTACCAACACTGCCCTGATTTCCTTTGGTCATGGAGGCTACATACGCCACATTCTCCCTGTCAGTGGAAGATAGCCTTGCCCTCGTAAGACCCAAGTTCCCTCTGGGAGAGGAAAAACTGGAATAAAAGCACCCAAAACCCTGACTCATGTGTTTGGGCAAAATGACAAGTTTTTCAACCCGAGAGACAGACCACTTATCCTGTGACGGTGGAGGACAGCTTCGCTGAGTGAGTCGTGACCTCACTCTAGAGAAGAGTTGTCTCCCTTTCGTTCAAGACAAGGTTCAAGAAACACGTGTCTTGGAGAATGGCTTCGCGTCATCCACTAAACTACCCAAGTTCCTACACTTGGGTAGGGCCTGTTAGGTAGCTAACAAAATGATGCCCCTTACAAGGTTGTAGCAATCGGCTGTTGAAACTGAGCCAATCTGATTGGAGGACGCTCACATTTGATGGCACAAGGCAAAACCTACCAATAAGACCTGGTGGCAGGAGGTGGTGCCACCACCCTGCTACACACAGTCAAGGCTGGAGCTCTTGACACATCAGCAGCTTGATTTCTTAGCACATGATTCACCTCATGGTTGACAAAAGCATACATCCAACCCAGAGCCGGGAGCCTGAGGGAGCAGGCATCCATTTCTCCAGTGGACATGGTATGCTCTGGCACCGGAAGCTGGAAGCCTCAGGCAAGTGTATGACAAGTGTCTCTGTCCACATTTGCAATGCGTATGCGTATGCGTTTGAAACAGGGCACCCTGGTGGCTCCTGTCACTTACCATGCTTCTGATCGTCACGTCTCAGAGCTGGATCTTCCTCTCCACTCCATTTGTAACCTCCCTGACTCCAACTGAAAGACCTTTCCAAGCACGATGGTTCTGCAAAACATGCCAAGATTGAGGGAAAGTAAGAAGAAATAAATTTTCATGACTTACCTTCAGACAACAGCATGCAAATGTTTTGAAGAGGAATGCATACATTGTGGTGGGAAATATGTCTTCTCGTTCAGCTTCCCCACAGGCTTTGTTCAAGATGACACTTTTTAGACAGTTTTGGATAGTTTTGTAAGTGACCGCGTAGTATACAGACTCAAAGGGGTTCCTCCTCATTAGTTCAGTTATCTGATATACTCTAAAGAAAAACCCATGTAGGAAATACGGTGTCCATCCACACCCAGAACTCCAGCTGTTCCATATCACGCAGAGGCAATTCTTACACCTGTCTTTGAATATTAACACCCTAGATATGCGTTTTGTTTGACTAATATAATAACAATAAAAATGATAAAAAAGAAGAGTAAGAGACCCTTAATAATACCCACACTGTTTGTCACAGACTTTACCATTCCTGAGTGCTTAGCACCTGCTTCACCCAGCAACCTCAGTTTTCTGGATCTTTAGAAAAGTCTGTTTGCCTCTTCTAAATTTTTTCAGTAAATGCTTGAGAGGCATCTAAGAATAGGCGAGACGGAAGGAAAAGGACTAACTGATGAGGTGTCTCGGTGATCAAGTGCTCTCCTGGCATGCACAAGGCTTGGGGTTTGATCCCCAGTACAAAGGAAAAGAACAAGTTGTTTCCCCTTGGCTTATTGTGGTCTTGCCTCTTTAACTTGATAGTGTCTATATTGGGTTATAGCTAAAGCATTTTCACAGTGTTGCTGGAAAGTTGGTAACAGAGATCCTGGATGATGAAATGGCCAGTAATTAATCTCTACCTGTGCTGGCTAGTTTTGTGTCTCCTTGACATAAGCTAGAGACATCTGGGAAGAGGAAACCACAATCAAGAAACTGCCCCCACCATAGCGCCGTGTGGATAGGCCTGTGGTGCATTTTCTTGATTAGTGACTAATAGGAGAGGGCCCAGCTCTTTGCAGGTGCTATACAAAAGCAAGCTGAGCAAGCTATGAGGAGCAAGCCAGTAACCAGCTCTCCTCCGTGGGCTTCAGGTCCCTGCCTCGAGTTCCTGCCCTGACCTCTCTGGAAGATGGACTACAAACTGTAAACTGAAAAAAACTCTTTCCTCCATTGGTTGGTTTTGGTCACGGTGCTTTATCCCAGCAACAGAAACCTAACAGGGACTCAGCCTTAGTTTGGGATCTTTCAAAACCAAACCCTAAGACAAGGCTTGGGTTTGAGATCTGAGCTGAACGCAAGGCAAAGGGAATGCCAGGAGTGAGTAGGGAGGTGAGACAGGAACCACAGAGGGTCAGTTCAGGCCATGGCCTCAAGCTAGCCACCCTCACAAGCAATTAAAATCATAGGATACCAGAAACACATACAGAACAAACAGTAAAGTTATCCTATCTGTGGCAAGGGAGCTAAGATAGAAACCATTGGATGAAATTTACCCCCAAGAGCTGATAGTGCCCTAGCAGTCAAAGCCAGAGAGCAGGTGCCTGGAGAAGCCTGTAGACTCTTGGGAAGAAGTGCTCAGACAAAAAGGTGCCCATGCTGACATTTGAAAGTTTCCGAGCACAAGAGTTCTGAGGTCCAAGGTCTCTGGGATGACATGTCTGCCATGCATTCCAGTCACGGGAGCTCAGCAGAAGAGAAGTCTAAGCATTGTCACTCTTCAGACAGCTACGGCGTGGAAGGAAGAATGTGGTTTCTGCAAGGAGAATGGTGGCGCAGCAGACAAGCAGAGAGCACAGCATCTCATCTTCCAGAGTCATTTTTTCTCTGACAATCTCAAGAATTCAGGCAAACTGACAGTCACAGAGGCTCCTTCCACTGCGTAAAGAGAACACAGCCACTCAGGACAGCCTGGATCCCTTTGCTGGCTTTAGTGGCTATATCTCAGCCCCTTATTAATCATGTCTAAGTGCTGCTACTGGAGAGCATAGGTAATTAGCTTAGGAGTAGTTAAAGACAAGCTGCAGGAAGCCTCTTCGTGGTACTGATGAGACCGAGTGGGGATAGTGGGCATAGCTCAAGGGCCAGGTGTCTGCACTAGAATATATGAAGATGAGCCACTTGCAAGACAGTGGCTCAGACACCACCCCCCAGGAGGGAGGGGTAGAGAGCTGGCTGAGAAGAAAGTGATTAATCAGGGTGGGCCAGGCAAAGACCTGGTGCTGCTTGATCAGAATGAGGGTCAGATGCAGGAGCAGCGGTGCCAGGGCCTTGGCAGGCAATGGATGCCTCCTGCCACAGAGCACTCAGAGACACCAGTCCTGATTTATCTTCTAAATCTCAGTGAAGGCTCTCATTTGGACAAGGGCTGCTTGGCGTAATGCCTGCAGCTCAGCCTCTGAAATGGTTCACATACCATTACAATCCTTCTCTTCATTTTGGGGACAAAAAGAAATGGAAGAAGGCAGAGGCTGTAGGATCAAGGAGTTCATAGCCATTTTCAGCTTTTAAGGAGTTCAGGGTCAGCCTGGGCTACATGAGCTTCTGTCAGAAAGCTCATGTACATGCTTAGCATGTACAAACCCCTGAATTCAATCCCCAGCACCATAAAAAAAAATTATACTGGCCATTATTTTTTTCAGTGTTCATTTTATGTGTATTGGTGTTTTGCCTGCATGTATATCTTTGTGAGGATGTCAGCTCCCACAGGTGTGAGCTGCCTTGTGTGTGCTGGAATTGAACCCAGGTCCTCTTGAAGAGCAGCCAGTGCTCTTAACCGCTGAGCCATCTCTCCATTCTGGCCATTATTATTTATAGATATGAACACTACAGTCATTATACAGAGCAAAGATATGGCTATGTGGATGAAGAATCTTCAAACATGCATTTCTTCTCATCAAAAATCCCTTCTCTTAGTAACTCCGCCTAACTAGACAGAACTAAAAAGACACACACATATATGTATGTTCATTTTAAACATTAGCAAGGTTTTTAAATACTAGAAATAATCCTCCACGGATGTCTAAAAAAAGAAAGACTAAATCATGAAATGTCTATTTAATAAGACTAATAAAACATGATATAGAATAGTATTAACATGTAAATGTTAATTATATAATAGTAAAATTGTGTTTTTAAGCAGGCCAAATAAAATGAATCTATTTCATTATCCCAAGTTCATTTCTAAAGCTATTCTTTGCCTCTCTGTATAAAACTGTCAGGAACCCTCAAAATCACACTAGGAATCATTTATTCTCAGGTTATAAAGAATTTCTATTTTCCTCTCCATAGTCTACAGATTTCAATATTGCATGTGATTTTTACAGTAAAAAGTTAAATGACTTTTTAAAGCATGTTAATGTACTAAGATGTCAAGATGGAAACCAGCTGTGGGGGTGCACACCTGTCATCCCAGCATTTGGAAGGCGGGGGCCAGAGGATTTCTGTGAGTTCAAGGCCAGGGTGGACCACAGAGACCTCCATGTCCATTCGGTGGCAGCCCCCTGCAGCCCCGTGCCCTCCCACAGCCACAGTCACACATCTGTGATGGACGGGAAGGTGCGCTGGAGCTTGACTGGTCTAAGAAAGCTCTGCCCGTGTCTGGGAGCCGATGACTCTCTGCTGGGGCAGTGCATTTGACTGCGCTGTGTGGCTGCCAGCAGTGAAAGGCAGGTGGCTTGCCATGGTATACCCAAGATCTGAGTCACAGCAGAGATGGACAAGATTCTTAAGTCTTGGGCTTTATTTGGAATCTTTGCCCATTTGATGTCTCTCACATTTTGATGGTCAGATTAAGGCACGAAGCCAGTCGGGACCCAAGGGTAGTTTTGCCCTTTTCTCCTCTTGGGCAAAACTGCAAAATCATATTACGAAGGGTGCTGGTACCTGGAGTTACACAAGTAAAATCCACCCTAACGTTCCTACACCAAGCGATTTCCTTGTACCTAGATTGCTTTGCTCCCTGGCAGCCTGCTCAGGAACTCGTGAGGGATGGTTCCCCGGGTGCTCTGCCCTGATCTGAACTTGAGTATGTGCCCCTCCATGCCAACTGCAGAACCCACCTGTTTCTTCTCTGCCATGGTTTCTGAGAGCCGTTGTTTGTTGTGACAGATCAGTCATATAAATATAACAAGAATCTGAAGACAATTCCCAGTTTGTGGGTGGTCAAACAATTATTTGTGAACTTAATGACTCACTTGGCCACAGACTGATTAGTTCCCAGTCCTGTAGGAAGAAATTCAGAATGCCATGGTCTCCTTGTCAAGAGGCAGACACACCTTGGAAGTGCTCCACCTTCTTGCTTTCTAATGACATCTCACCTTAAACCACTGAACCAGGACCACAGATCCCCGACCCCCAAAGCCACACAAAGGCAGGCTTTCTCTGTCTCTCCGCATTCCCCACCCCCACCCTAGCTTTCCCTCTCCTTCTCTCCATCCCTCCTTCCCTCCCTCTCTGTTAAGATCCAACTGGATTTTTTTAAAGCGATGTAAACAAGCGTAAGATTTTTGTTATTTTGTTAAACATGTTCTTTATATTTACATCTATATATGCGTCTTATGTAGTTCAGTATAAGCACAGACATGTATACTTAAATTTCCAGTGAAAGCTCATAGGTAAAAAAATAAGGTTACAATGATTGCTTCTGGAGGACTCACTTTTCTTCTCCATATGCTTTGATACTCTTTACAATAAGCATGTATTACCTTTATAGCTTTTTTAAAAATCTGTTCTCAGGTGAATTTTAAGACTTTTTAAAATCATTTAATTGTAAATTTTAAGGTGATCCTCTCCACTTTTGCTAACCTGTTATTCTCAGCTATGATTAGAAATTCTGGTGACTTTATTTTATATCATTCTTGGGCAAAAAAATACATTTTTTTTCTTACTATCTCCCTCAGAAAAATAATTTCCAGCCAGGTAAAATGAAGTCAGTTATCCGGCTGCATGGCTGTATTAGCTCAAATCCTGACCCTGCCTAGGCCAGGACCTTGCGTAGGCAGGAAACCTCCCCCAGCCACAGGCAGGAACCCTTCAGCGCCTGCTCCTCAGCGCTGGACTGAGCGGACGTCCTTCTTGCCTCGCAGGGCCGCGGGGGCAAAGGCAGCATCTATGTGTGGGCGTCCGGGGACGGCGGCAGCTACGACGACTGTAACTGTGACGGCTACGCCTCCAGCATGTGGACCATCTCCATCAACTCAGCCATCAACGACGGCAGGACGGCCCTGTACGACGAGAGCTGCTCTTCCACCTTAGCCTCCACCTTCAGCAACGGGAGGAAGAGGAACCCTGAGGCGGGTGTGGTAAGCACAAGCTTCCTCCTGATCCGTTTCTGCAGGGCCAGGGCCAGGCCGGTCTCCCAGCTCCACTCCCTTCTCTTCACAAGGCCGCACAGCTTCTGAGGAGAACATGCGCTTTCCCGGTGTCTAATCGGGCTTTACCAAAGCGGAGACCTAGCCTCTGCTGGCGGGAGGCAAGATCACGCGAGGAGCCTTCTCCAGTTCATTTCCGCAGAGTTCCTTGTGTATTGTCTTGTTTGGGCATACAAGCAATGATGAGCTTTAGTTTATCAATAAGTTTCCCTGTCATGTCACTTACAAGAACAAAAATTATTATAAGAACTGAGGGATCATGTCACACTATAAACCCCGAGAAAGCACGCCTGTGTCACAACAGTAAGAAATGCCACCAGGCTGGGAATGAGGCTGCAAAGGGTACAGTTCTTGCCTTAGCATATACCCAAGCCTGGGATGGACCCCCAATACACCAAAACAATAATAAGAGCAGCCATGGGTGTACCCATATGGCTCCTTATCCCTCCTAAAGAGAGGAAAAATACACAGTTGTGTATTTTCTTAGGGGAAGTAGTGTGATTTCAACATATAAAACAGATCCATGATTTTTAAAACACAAATGAAGATTCACAGGTATAATCATTCAGTTTCTCTCTGTCTCTCTGTCTCTCTCTGTATATCCCTGTCTGTCTCTCTGTGTGTCTGTCTGTCTCTCTCCCCTGAGAAAACTTTTTTTTACCCCTTCTCATTTTCTCTGTCTCTCTCTATCTCTCTGTGTCTCTCTGAAACTGTCTCTCTTTGTCTCTGTCTCTGTCTCTCTTTGTCTGTCCTTCCAGACCCCCTTCTCTCTCTCTCCTTTTCTCTCTTTCTCACTCTCTCGCTCTCTCTCTCTCCCCTCCCCCCTTAGAGCAACAGGTGTAACAGTAAACTTTTCCTCTCCTGAAGAGCATAAGGATCTTTTCCTGTCTGCTTGCTTTGCTCACATGCCAGTTTTTCATCTGTCCTCCAGGCCAGATATTTGGCATATGATTCCAAGTCATAGATACACTACACCTATCTCAAAAAAATTAAAATTTAAATTTAAGAATAAAAAGAGAAACCCTCTTGAGAACCCTCTAGAACAGTGGTTGTAAGGCTGCACCCCTTTATTACAGTTTCTCATGTTGTGATGACCTCCAACCATAAAATTATTTTTGTTGCTACTTCATAACTGTAGTTTGCTACTTGACTCATAACGTAAATATCTGATATGCAGGATATCTGATATGTGAACCCAAAGGGGCCACACCCCAAAGGTTGAGAGCAGCTGCTGTAGACGGAGAAGAGTGTCTTCATTCTATATGTAATCTCAACGTAAACCCCCGCTCTCGCAAACATTGAAAATGAACTTATTCTCACTAAAAAGTGTTTTAACATGTATCCATGTCTTTCCTGAATAAAGCTGGGGAGGCATCCAACACACACCGAGGTTTCTTGGCTTGTATCAGAATCTCTTTAACAGGTTTCGATTCAGAGGAACGTTTGTTTGGAATAAGCGGCCCTTCCTAGGCAGACGTCAGACATTTGCTCTTCCCACTTTAGGGATATCACTTTTCCTTCTGGAAGAAAACAGAAATGCTGCCACAGTCATGATGTCTCATGATGGACTCGTGATGCTGAGCCCAGAAGCCAAGCTCAGTGCAGGCCAACCACCACTGACTATCAGAATAGTTTAAATAAGATAACTACGTGCTGCCCTGGCCCTCCTGGTCTAGGGTTCAAACACTGTTCGTTCATTAATCAATTAATCTTTCCCTGCCAGGCCACCACAGACTTGTACGGCAACTGTACCCTGAGGCATTCTGGGACGTCTGCAGCTGCTCCTGAGGCAGCCGGCGTGTTTGCACTGGCTTTAGAGGCTAAGTAAGTTTCACCTTGGATAGAGGTCAGCTCGGAAGGGTGGGCTGGTGTGTGCTTCTGCACCTGAATGCTGGGTGTCCACTGACAGGCGTGGATGTGAGAGCCTAGAAAGTCAGGGCTAGTGAATTCAGCTAGACATTTTTAATGGTTCATGGTCCTTCACTGACACACAGTCGTATGCATACATCACAAAACTATATACCTGAAACGGCAGAAGGCTGCAACTCCTACAACACAAATCAAAGACTTATTTACACACCAAAATACAGCACCAAAAAAAAAAAAAAAAAAAAAAAAAAAAAAAACACCAACACCTTTCCACCTTTCTTTGTGAAATCTCCCTTTACCTTCTATGGATTACACAAATATTTCACCCCACTGCTGCTCTCAGCCAGCTAAATGAAAGGACAACAATCAAGGCCTTTCTTCTATGAGGTGGGTCCTCTTCTCCGCACGAAGCCAAAGCAGGTGAAGCTGTACAGAATAGTCAAGAAACAGGCTTTCCTAGGGAGCCATTTAGGTGGCAGATGAGAGACCATGTCCTATAGTCTAACATGCCATGAAAAGACCATGTCCGCGTCCTCCTAGGCGTAGCTCGGATTTCAGCATCTGAGCTACCTGCCGAGTGCTGCTTACATTCCCTGAGAAATCAGAGTCTGGACTTAGATTCTGCCCTCCAGAAATTATGCTGCTGTGCTCGCAGGTTATATGGGGAGTTCAGAAAATGGATCGCCCAGCAGCTTGTGGGAAGTGTGATTCAGGCTTCCCAGGGAAGGGAGTTAAGGTCCCATTCTTGCCAGAAATTGCTAGCTAATGCAGTTTCTATCGACAGTATCCAGGAAGACTTGCTTGCCACTCTCCACATATTCAACAACACATACTCTGATCTGCAAAAGAAGCAAGAGTTGAAGAGGCACAGTATTTGCTGCAGGCTGGAACTCCCAGCTCTCCAGAGAGCGCCAGTGTCATGACAACTCTCACTGTTTCACCCATCCCCTAAGTTCTAGACTCTGTGACGCTGAGGAACTCCCCATGGCAAGGCTAGGATTACTCCAGAGCCTGGAAGCCCACAATAGACACGCGTGGGCTATATCATGTGCTGTACCTTTTCACATACGTGTGACCTAGAATCCCAGTTGTTACCCAGAACAGTGAAGAATGTATCACGTTGGTCATTCTACAGCCTCCAACACACAGCGTTTGAAATTGTGGCTATTCGGAAGGTTCATTCTGCCATTATTTAAGAGCTGTTGCCTGTGAGTCTGGAGCTGATACAGTAGGGTTCAATCTTAGGGCAAGTTAGTGAAATATCTGTTTTGTAGAACAGTATATTTTACCAATACTGAAACCTTTCAGAGGGGCAAATACAAAGAACCCAATTTCCATTGCAGATGTACACAAAGAGCTAGCCCAGACAGTGCCACACACGGAATCAAATGAATCTAGACTGTTCTCATGTAGCTCAGAAGTGAGGAGTTCTCTGTTCTGCTTCAGACAGGAAAACTTCAGAGGAGCATGCGAGGTCAACCTCCCCAGACACTGGGACAAACCACCTTCATACGGTGGACATGAAAGGCCCTCTGCCACGTGAAGGCCAGCCCTTGGTCCCTCAGATTCTCATGTGCCAATACTTCTGGGATCTGTAAACTCAGATGCCCATTCTAGAAAAAGCTAGAGCAGCTCCTGCGTGGGTGAGTGTGCTCGCAATCTGCTCAAAAGCGTTGGCCTGCCTTTCAGCAGTCGCCCTTGAAGCCGCCGGCCAGTGCTTAAGGAGCACGCGGCTCAGTGGAGCATTTTGCCTGGGCTCGGAGTTTCACACCAACACACTTTAAATGTGTTAAGATTTTGCCAGAGAAATTATATCATTCCTGTCCTCTCGCTTGCTGGGCTCCTAAAAAGAATTCTTGTCCTTCTGATCGGTTGGCTTCTGTGGAGAACAGTAGTTCACAAGGTCACCTTTTTCTCCTTGTGGCTCTCAGTAAAAAAGTTAATTCTGCTTATAGCCCAACACACCAAGTGTTTCATGGAAATACTAATGTCATTTTAACATCTGTGCACAGTCTCTCTTTTCTATTCTAATCCAGTTCATCAATTTTATTAAATATTGAGACATTCTCACGATGAATCCCAAGTGGGTCTCAAACTTCATCACCTTCCCACTGCCGCTCAAGGGTTAGGATTGCTGGACCTCAATCTTGTCTGTTAGAATACAGTGGGAAGCTAACAATCTCCAGCAGCTACTTCTCACTCCCAGAGGTGGCAAATTTAATTTGTCTGTGATGGGGATGGAGTGGAGGGATTTCAAATGCCCCCAGAGAGATTTTTAACCTGCAGCCCAAGTAGGTGACCTGTGCAGTAGATTGATTTCCTGGTTCACAACTAAGTCATGGCTTGCACTGTTAAAAATTCACACTGAGCAATAACAGACACTGGTTTCCAAAGATCATAGTAAGCATTGTCAAGGGGCTGTCCCGCTTTGGGCGTATAAACATGTTAAAAGTATTGTGCTTGCCTTAAAGTGGCAGCCTCATTTCAGACATGGAGTGAATCAGGTAGTGAGCACCCAGGTTAAGAGATCACACGCTGCCAGTGCCAGGAAGCGCACCCCATTCCCCTTCAGTCAGGACTCCCAAGATCAGCCCTAGTCAGTCCCCAACAGCATAAATTAGTTGTTTCTATTTTTGTGCTTTAAACAAATGGAGTCATATAGATGCTTCTATATTAGTTCATTTTCCGTTGCTACAATAAAATACCTGATGCTGGGTACTTAATCAAGAAAAGAAGTTTTTGTAGCTCACAGAATTGGAACTGAAAGCTCAAGACCAAGTTCCCTCTCCATTTAGTCTCTGGTGGAGGCCACTCTGACAGACATTGGTCATGGCAGGAGCACATGGTTGAGGAAGGAATCACATGACTACACTGGAAGCCAGAGATTGAAAAGGGTTGTGCTTGGCTTTGGTAATCACCGCTCTGTAGAACTAGCCAGAGCCCAACAAGAATTCATTCCAGAGGGCGGTGGCCCCAGTGACCCACTCCCACAAACTCCTAAAGCTTCCACCGTCTTCCAGCAGTGAACCAATGAAGACCAAGCTTCCAGCACACAATCCCTTAGGGTCACACCCTGTCTCTGACCACAGTGTTTTCTCCTCTGCCTGGCTTCTGTAGTTTTGTATTCTGTTGGTAGAATTCAGCCATACCATGCTGGGGAGTTAGCTCAGTTGGTAGAGCACTTGCCAAGCATACATAAGTCCCTGAGTTCAATTCCCAGTACCACATAAACCAGATGTGGTAGTGTATGCTTATAATCCCAGTTCTCAGGAGACAGAGGCAGTGTATGCTTATAATCCCAGTTCTCAGGAGGCAGAGAATCAAGAGTTCAAGGTCATCATCGGCTGCATAGAGAGTTTGAAGTCAGTCTGAGTTCTTGAGAACCTGTCTCAAAAATAATATGTATACATATTATTAGAAATAATCACAAGTAATTCACTTTCATTTTAATACCCCACATTTCATAAGTTGTACCTCAAAAAATCATTCAGCCAGGATGAGCCCCAAATAGTCTGTTGTATGTATCCGCTGAATATGTGCACTTTTTGCTAGATACATGTCTAAGAATGGCATTACCAGGCTATGTCACGCACGTGGACAACCTTAGTAAATACAGCCTAATTGTTTTGCAGTGACCCACAAAGCCTGAGTTCTAATTGTTCCACATCTTTGTCAACACTTGATATTACCAATCTTTTTTCATCTTAGCCACTCCATGCATACAAAATGCTCTTTAGAAATACATTTTAAAAGTAAGAATGGCAACAATGTTTTTAATTGACATATACAAAAGTTCTAGATAGTGCATGCACACCTCCCTTGAATTAAACCTCACAGAGGTTCCAAACCTCCTAAGTGGACACGTCCTGGGCGTTTTTCACCTTGCTCATCTCGTCTCTTCTTCTCTCGCTCTCGTCCTTGCTCTGCACTCTCTCCTCCCGTGACCAGTGTGGATCTGACCTGGCGAGACGTGCAGCACCTGACTGTGCTCACCTCCAAGAGGAACCAGCTTCATGATGAGGTCCACCAGTGGCGACGCAATGGGGTTGGCCTGGAGTTCAATCACCTCTTTGGCTACGGAGTCCTTGATGCAGGTGCCATGGTGAAAATGGCTAAAGACTGGAAAACTGTCCCTGAGAGATTCCACTGTGTAGGAGGCTCCGTGCAGAATCCTGAGTAAGTAGGAGCAGTACTTCTGCCACACGTGGAAGAGACCCAACTGGCAAAACACCAGGGTCCCTCTCCGTGACAGGAGCTACTCTGAGACATTTCATCTGGGACAGTCAACTTCTGGGCAAAGCTACAGAGATGCACAACTGCAGAGGGATCGTGACCCAGAACACAGTTGTGCAACTCAGGCGCTGAGCTGTAACTGCCCCCACGCAGCTCCCATAGCCTACAGCACTGCTTTTAGGTGCACAGGTCGGTCAGCCACTGTAGTGAGCATGCAGGTCAGTAATAAAATCTGTAATCTCTTCCAGCATCATCTCCCCAAGAGCAATCACTATTCTAACTCCATAGAGTGGTTTGCTTGTTCTACAGTTAATATGCATGGAACCTATATTGTGTTCTCTTTTATATCTATATTCTTCATTTTTTTTTCTTTTGGTTTTTCAAGACAAGGTTCTCTCTGTGTAGTCCTGGCTGTCCTGGACTCACTTTGTAGACCAGGCTGGCCTCAAACTCACAGAGATCCATCTGCCTCTGCCCACCTCCCACCCCCAGAGTGCTGAGATTTACAGGTGTGTGGCACTGTGCCCAGCTTATGTCTATATTCGTATGTGGAAAATTGTATTTGTAAAATCTGCGCACATTCTGTGTATGCTTGTAGTTTATTTTGACTGTTGAAGAGTGATCTAGTGTGGGACTACCACTATTGTTCATTCTACCTGTAGGACAATGAAGGGCTGGGTTTTATTCTGCAAGGGGTGGGCTGTGACTTAGAGGGGTCTGAGTAAGTTTCTACACAAAAGCCGTTGATTGGATCAAATATAGCCACTCTCCATCCCGCTTCTGTGTGACAAGAGAATTGATCAGTAAAAAGACTTCTTCATTTGTTTAATTTTTCTATCCTTATTGGCCCACCAGTAAGAGGAAGCTAGTAATTTCTGTATTGCATACATAGCATGAAAATTACAGAATGTAAGTACTGATTTGCTCGGAGCAGAGTTGAGATAAGATATCACCATGTAGTACAGACTGACTTGAGCTCATAATCCTCCTGCCTCAGCCTCCAGAGTGCTGGGATTGCAGATGTGTTCCATCACATCAAACTTAAGTTTTGGTAAATATATGCACCTGGGGAGCTATCGCCCATAAGACAGTACGTCCCATCCGCCTGGAAATGGTCCTGCGTTCCTTTCCATTCAGGACACCCACAGCCAGTGTTCTTATTCCTCGCTGCAGATTTGCACTACCCTTCTTGCATTTAGCTAAAATCAGACGACTTCTGTTTCTGACTTATTTTGATCAGCATTAAAGCTGTGAGACGCACCGCATTGTTGCCTGTGGTTGTCTCGCATTCACTCTCGCTGCTGAGTTTTCCATCCTGAGAATTCTCCCCTGTGGGTTAAGTCATTTCAGTCCACCTGCTGTCCCTTCCGAGCACCTCCTGCTCCTGCCTTTCCTAATGACCATCTAAGCTTAATGAAACTAATCATATTAAGATGCTGTCCTCTCCTTCCCGATGGTCTTGGAAACTCTGCAGTTGTTGTAGCTAGTTACCCAGACCTGAATTCAGATCTGGACTTTGCCAATTTATACCTCTCCACCAAGCTTCTGACCTTTTTGACCCTCTATTTTGCCAATTTCCCATCTTTGTGATCTGACCCCTTTGGTGTTATGTAATCTACAAGCCCCATTCCAATATAATGTGGGTTTTTTTGTTGTTGTTGTTGTTGTTTTGGTTGGTTTTTTTTTTTTTTTTTTGGTTTTTTGTTTTTTTAGCTTATCAGAGGCTGTGTAAAGGGTTACAGGGAAAGTCAATTTTATTGAAAACAATACAGTGTTTTTAGAAGTCCATTTGTGATAAGACAATGCATATTCTTTTCTATAAACAAATTAAACAAAAAGTTCTAATGTCCACCTAGTTTATTGTGTGCATCTAATATACACAATAAATTCAGAGCAATGCTGGGGAGAGAAAATGCCACTTACAAAGCCAGGCAGGCGTAGTGCCACACAGCTGAGAGCTCAGCACTGGAGAGACTGAGGCAGGAGGATTACAAAGGTTACATAGCAAGATCCTGTCTTTCAAAATGGTTACTGCAAGGTGTAAGCAACGTAAGATGGGAAAAGATCTGAGAGATGCTAAGACCACTCTGCACCAGGCCTCACCCTCATGAGCCAAACAGAAGCCACGTTTGCCCTATACTGCAGTGAAAGTTAAAATGCCAGGATTTTCTTCTTATGTGAATGAATGAATACACTCCTTAAATTCTTTGAGCTCCAGAAGGGCATCTTCCTTTACTCCTTACTAGTGCAATGAAGCTGCTACCTTCTCCATACCAAGCTTCTGAGATGTATTAGCACCACACTATAGAGCTGGCATGTGGTGGGCACTTAATGTCACTTTTCCTCTTCCCTTCACCCACGATTTCAAACACTTCTAGATCACACTTCAGAAAAAGTGAGATAATAATCTCTTAAAACTCAGGAAGAAATAATTGTCTGACTCCTGTGTGAGTTCCAATCTGTGCTTTATGTTTAAAGCATCCTCCAATAGAAGGTTTGGATGTTTATTTTCCAATGAACTAGCATATTCTCGCGGGGGGAAAATCCACCTGTGAGTAGGCGTTCCTTCCATAGGTGAGAATCCTTCTGCTGATGAACATTCTCCCTAAATGAGCATGCCCCCATGGATGAACATTCTCCCTAGTCACTGGTGAGCATCCTCTCTGGGTAGGTGTCTTCCTGACTGAGCATCCTTCCATGAGTGAGCATCCTCCCACAGGTTAACATCCTCCCATGGTGAGCATCCTTCCACTGATGAGATGCCCCCATGGATGAGCAGTCTCCTAGATGAGCAGTCACTGGTGAGAGTCCTCCTTGGATGAGCACCTCCCTGACTGAGCATCCTCCCGTGGGTAAACGTCCTCCTTGGGTGAGCCTCTTCACTGTCTACTCACTGAGTTCCAAGAAAGTGGCACAAAACACATCCCTGCAGAGCCCCCACACCTCCCCAAAAACCATTCTAAGATCTCATGAAGCATCGCTTCAGAAGGCAAAGATTCATGAAAACCTATAAGCACAAGCCCCAAGAGATGGCATAGGTCTTGCATCAGGTAACTGCATTAAAGACAGCCTCAGACAGCATCAGAGGCACCAAAATGTGGGTTTATTAAGAAGAAAGAAAAAAAAAAAGGTCAGCACTTCTCTTAGATGACCAAGAGCAAACCCAAGTCTGGATTCTCCACTTCTCTCCCTGTGCCTTTTATCCATCTATTGCTTATAGTTACTGGTCTGTCTATGTCTGTCTGTGTCTGTGTCATCTGGCTGTGTTTGTGTCTGTGTCTGGGTCTGTGTCTAGGTCTGGGTCTGTCTGTGTCTGTGTCTGTGTCTGTGTCTGTGTCTGTGTCTGACTGTGTCTGTGACTGTGGCTGTGGCTGGGCCTTTGCCTGTGCCTGTCCCTATTGCTGTGTGTACCTACACCTACCTGGTATCTAACTGTCCCTAGCAAAGGACTTTGGTCTGTATTTATTAGCCAGCATCACATGAGGAAGGAATGCGGGATACTTTGTAGAAATCTTCAACAGTTTACAAGGGATTAAGTCATTTGCATCAACTGATCCCAAGCATTCAATACTGCAAGCATGCCTCTATCAAATCGTGTCCTATGCCGCTTCCAACATTTATCGAAAATATTTGTTGTATACAGTTGCTTTTGACCTGTTTTGTGTTTTCAACAAATAATTATCATAACAGGTATGCATTGATCTCTGGGCCAGGCCATGGAAAAGTACATAACAAGATTAAAGCTATCCATTAGCTTAAACTGAAAAAGCAGATTACGTGGGAAATCCAAGGCAAGTAAGATTGGGTGTTACACTGTTCTCTTAAAGGTACATTAAACAACCAGGCTGAGTGCACAGTAGAATATCAGGCTAAATCTTAAGTGACCTCGGGTTGCATTCTTAACTTGGCTATAAAGTCCAGCAAAAGTTCCAGTCTGTTGGAGTATAAGATATCTTTTCCTAAAACTGCATCACCACAGATGTAGACACTAAAAATGGCTACTCTAAAGCGCTTCTGGAAACTCTTACACACATTTGTTTAGTCAGTACTGCCCTAGGAAATGTGTTCTATCACTGGTATTTTTTACAGACAAGGATGTTGAGACGCAGAAAACATAAGAAATATGTTTGAGGTCAAGGAAGGCCAAACCAGGACTAAAGGAATGGCCAAGACCCAGGCTTTTTTCACTATCTGATTCTGACCTTAATTCATTTACCAAATGACCTGCTGTGGCCTGTGGCCTGTGCCCTGTGCTGTGTATCAGACTATGTGACTTTCCCGCTGAAAGCTCAACCGTGTCTTTATGGATCAGGATAGGAGGCCGGTGAAGGCTGAGGACATAGTGACAGTGACCTAGCTACTGTGTGGCCAAGACTGGATTTGAGTGAAAGGTCGGATAAGACCTCAGGTGTCTCGGTGAGTCTGTGCGGAAGGAGGCGATGCCTGGGAAATTTTCCAATAAGAAGTCTCCTGAAGCCTTTGAAAACCTGCCGATAGGTAGTCCGCAAACATCCGTCACTGCAGACACTGTCGCTGTGGAGTGCCCAGGGTCCTGTGGGAGTAACCGAGAAGAGAGCACTGGGAAACACTGCCTGGGGCACTGAGGGCTCAGCCCTCGTCAGCGTAACTAATGTACCTGGAGTCAGTCACGGAAGCCTTGGCCACTGTGTCTCCTAATGGAGTTTAGAACTTCTTGAAAATTTTGGAGGCTGTACGGCTTTATAGGTGGTGACGTGTTTTCTATTTGCACCATCCAAAACAGTCGAAGATGGCTCTCAAGCACTAGAGAGCGTAAAAGTGCAACCAAATGACTATAGTTTCCGTTCAATCTGATTCCAAGTAGCTTGTGCAGAGGTAGGCACCAGTGGCTCAGCACTAAGGCTCATGCAGCTCCTCCACCACAGGAGAGTGGCTCAACGGGGCAAACAGAATAGGACCCAGCAATGTGATAACACCAACTCACGCAGGGTGTTCAGAACTGAGGCTGGGAGAGTGTTGTGCAGGCCGCATGACGACCTGGGGCCTCCCTCGTAGCTGAGGAGCCACGGCTCATTCCTCACTCACAGTCAGTGCAGCGGCATCGTGGCATCAAGAGAACTCAGAAGCCAGACAGGAGAGGGTGGAGAGTGTGGGCTGACCGGGCCGCCGGGCGAGGAAGATCCCGATGCCCTGGAATGGCTTCGAAGGATACAGGAATGAACAGCCTCCTCAGCAGCAGCTTTCCGAGTCACGCTGGCTGCGCAGGAACAGCTCGCGGGGTGGAGCGAGCTCTCACAGAGGTGACAGTCAGGTATATGAGTTTGCTTGGCGGTTATCTTTCTGGAGAAGGAGTCAATTTGAAAAGCAATTTTCTAAAGAACTTTATCAAGAGAGTCAGTGAAGGGTGCTCAAGGAGGATCAAAGGGAAGAGAAAACTGGCTGTGACCAGCTGCACCAGCCATGTGCAAAGAACAAAATGAACTCTGCCGCCCCATCGCCTGCGCAGAGGGGAGTGCTGAGCCAGGCGCTCACACCTCCCAACCTCTGGGAACCCCAAGGGAACTGTGGCTGCAGCTCCTCTGGATGTGAATGTGATCCAACTGAATTCCAGGCGAATTTGGGGGGGAAAAAAAAGTGTTACAAGCTGATATCAATGCCAGCAGTGGCATGGAGGAAAGCGAAATGAGTATGCTTGGCCCCGTAACAACTGTGCAATTTTCCGCAGCATTGCTGTCCCACAGTGTCAGCAGGCACCTGACCCTGTCGTGTGCAGAAGAGGAACCCCAAAGTGAACACCCCACTCGGAGTTCTCACAAAGGCAAACGCTGTTGGGATGTTGTGCACTTGAGAGGGAATGGCTGTTGTCTGTGACTAAATGAAACAGTCAAAACAATACAGCAAAGGATCCATAGAACAAGAGCATTCTGCAGTGCACTGGGAAACGCCAGCTTCTGGACGTCAACTGACTCCATGCTTACTGCAATCTACAGCAGGATAAAGATATGAGCCCCCCCCGCCAAGCCCAGGGGCTTTCTTTATAGGACCTGAGCATTAGGCATGTGTGCCTCTCCTCCTGAAAGGTCGGCTGCTCTGAAGTGTCTGGCTGAGCTGTCTGCACTGAAAGCGCTCCAGAACATGGCCTGAGAATGGACACTCTGTGACCACTCAGAATACCTACCCCACAGCCGCCTCCTGTTTTAACTTCTAAGCTAAGGATTCCTAAGCGCACAGATCAGATTTTTCTTACAGAATTACCTTTTTTCCTGCTTTCTAGAAAACAAAAAACAAACAGACCAACTAACTAAGAAACCCCTGAAAAGTACAGCCATGCCATCCCTCAGTGTGTGTGCAGGTGGTGCCCCTGCAATCCAGTGAAGCATGTCCTCCTCTGTGCAGGAAGCAGTTTACATAACATGGAGCTCAGGGGGTCTGAGGAGCATGAATTTCCCCATGGCCCCAAACAAGCCATACGCCCAGCCATGGCTTTCTGATCCCTGAACACATTTCAACCTCCAAGACTTCTAGGAAATGTATGATTCTTAACAAAAATCTGTGTCTTTGCTCCCACCCTTGTCTGTCTTCCTGTTTTCCAAATGTGTGAACGCCTTCCACTGTTTTTCTCCACTCCCCTCCATCTCTCCCTGTACCTGCTCCCACAAGTTCACAGAGCCCATCTCAAGTAAGGAGACAGCACTTCCTTAGGAGGGAAGTAGCTTTGTCCCTTGCTGACCCTTCGTCCTTTGTCTGTCTCTAGCGTCTTCCCTCCGTGGGGTAGAGCAGGGTCTAGGAGAAGCAAACAGGACAGCTACAATGGACAGCTAGCCTGCATATGCTAAATGCCAAGGCGTGCCACGCCCTTCTCTGTACAGGACTTCTCCCTGGCCTCTGTTTGTTTGATTCCAAGTTCTAAGACCATGACTGACTTGCTGCTTGCTCCTATTGACCTTGAACTCCTAGCAAATCTTCCGATTCTGCCTTCCAAGTCCTGACATTCCAGGAACAAAAGGAACGATAATGACTAAGCTTACAAGATGGAATGGACCAGTGTTCTCTACGACCAACAATGACATGGACACCAATCAACAGGCCTCAGAGACTGTGCTGAAGAGCCTGGTCTTCAGTCCCATCAGCTCTTCTATACTGAGTGGCAACAGCGCCACAGGGACGGGAAATTGCCTGGAAGTAGAGCCTGAGGACCAATTTGAACACATTCGCTTTACAGATGGGAGGCTTTTCCGAAAGCTGCTGTGGGGAATGAGGGGTTCTGAGTAAGCAGGATAGAGCCGAGAAGGTTGTGCTGTCAAGGATGTGCACCTGTGACCAGAGCCACTGGGGCTCTGGACCATCGATAGCACCAGATGTCCCCACTTTGAGGTGAAGCAAGGGTGCTGATGTAGTATGTGTGTTTTCCCCAGCCTGGCATCTTCCGCCCCTGAGGAAAGTGCTCCAGATAAGGGAGCAGCTGACGCTCTGGAGAAGGGATGGGCTCTGGAGCAGGCACTGATGCCATCCTCTGAAATCCCTCAGCTGCAGCGTGCCTGTATCTATGCATTTTTCTCTTCTTCTGTCATAAGAGGTCCCCTCAGCACTAGGCCCGCTCTCTCACTTGATGGACTCATTCACGGAGACTGCAGCATGTAGTGTACTGTGGACATGGCTCCCCTGTCCCTCAGCCTCAGACCATCAAAGAAATACATTCTGTTTTCTCGAAAGGAAGTAATGTCACCTTTCTGCCAAAATTTTTACAAACTCGCTTGAAAGGTGAACAACCTGAGTGACTCCAGTCCTAAGCACCCTGGATGAAATTGAAACAAAAACAACTTTTCTATGCCCAGAGGCTTCTCTGCTGGGCGGAGTTGAGTCATTAAGATCACAGAGTGTTCTGGTGGTGGTGGTGGTTTGTTTGTTTTGTGGAAAGGCCTTTCCGTGCAGGCCAGCATCCCCTTGAACTCGTTACGTAGCCCAGGCCAGCTCATGATCCTCCTGCTAGCTTCCTATGTGCTGAGCTTACAGGTGTGCACCTCTCCGCCTGGCTAATAGTGACTTGCACTCAGCAGGCGATGAGTGAGTCCTGAGGCATCAAGGGTAGTTATTACAGTGAACGGCCTGGTTGTTGGCTTGTGAGTTTCCTGATTGAACTTTTCAAGTGAGCCAAGACTACAAGACAGGAATAGGACAGAATGTTCAAACTCCTTCTGGGCATCTTCCTGGCATTTTTCTCTGCAAACCCAAGACCTCCCTGATAGCACATTCTGAACTTCTTCTTAGACCTGCTCCTGTCTTCACAGAAACCCCATGGCAAAGCATAGCATTTTTCTCATACCTTAAGGTGCAAACCATTCTACAGACCTCCAAAGGGTGGCCAGAAATCCTGCATTGCCAAATCTACATTTTTGCAACTATCAAATCAATGAATGAAAAGTTAATTAAATTAAATTTGTTAGGTAAAATTTCAGCTCTTCACTCATGCTGGCTGCATTTAAGCGTTCTGTTGCCTTCCGTGGCCAGTGCCTACTGTACCAGAGCACACAGGGCACTTCCACCACAGTCGGGAGCTCTGCAGGCCAGTGCCAACCCAGCTGCTTATAAGCAGGCTTGTGTACACATCTGTGTATAACCTGACTTTCAAGGCTGGTGTCACAACTGCTCGCCAACGAATTCTCAAGAACCTAGGACCAAAGGCCGCTTCCCCCACCATCCCCAGCTCTCCATCCCCTGGAGGCTGGCCTCAGAGATTCTAAAGCCTGTCAAGTTGACAACCAATGTCAACCATCACAGTTTTCAAGTTGCTTGGGAGAGTGTGCCTGTATCAGTCAAATACAGTGTGTGCTTCTGGAAACCCTCTTGGGCTTGTGGTCTTGTACCAATGACAATACAGAACCAAGCTTGGCACCAAGCCGCTTGTGTGTAATGGGCATCTTTTCGTAGATATAGTCTGTACAATGCGTGGTTTAAAGCACCTCTCATTCCTGAAGAAAACAAAGAAATGTGTCCTGTTTGGAGCTCCAAATGTACAGCCATGTAGAGGGAGGACATTCCATAGACAAGGAGTCAGGGCAGCCCCTAACGGGAGCTCTGAGGCAGGCGCTGTGGCTTTTCACAGCCATTACTCACAAGGCCCACCACAGCAGTCACAGTTCAAATGCGTAAGTAATCTTCTGATCTCTCACAACCCACAAGTATAGAAGCCAAAGTCTAATCCAAATAAGTGTGCTCCCAGACTCTATAGTCTTCCCTTCACAACATGGGGTCCAATGGTCTCGGGGAGGGAACTTGGAGCTCTGCATAGTCAAAGACTTTCTCCAGGGAGAAGGTATGCCCGCCTTAAAGAGAGGTGGCGTAGAGCATGCCTGGGCTGGCCTCTCAGGGTCTCCAACGCTAGCCAAACACACCCCCAACATCCACTGATCTCTCGCTAGAATAAATTAAACCAACTTCAGCATTTTTAGTGGTAGAACAGTTGAGCCCCTAACCTAAGAATCAAATATGCTCCAAGATTCAACATGACATCATAAGCAGAAAATCTCACACTTGATTTCATGTGATGGAAATCAATCTGGTGAAAACACCACTGCATAATAAAAATATTATTTATGATTACCTTCAAGATGGCATATAGGATAGGAAACATACATGAGCTCTCTGTTAAGACTTGACTTCCATCTCCAAAATAGCTCATTATATACAAGCACATATTCCCTTATTCCAAGTCTGACCGCACGCATTTGCAATAAGGGATAGTCAGACTGTGGGACCCACTAAATCAGCAGTAGCGCCCATTCGAGGTACTTAGCACGTTAGAAGAAAGGCACTGTAGGGACTTTTTTTGCAGTGATGCAGAGACTCGCAACTGCATGAGGACTGAGCATAAGCGACTGTTGAGTGCTCAGCCCTGAAGGGGACAGTATACCAAATCCCCAAGACTCAGAGCAACACACTGTAGAAGAGGACACAGATAAGGAGGATAAGAAAGGATAAGGAAGAAGATAAGGAAGAGTGCCCTGAAATACTGTTTTCTGGCCTTGACATGGCCATTGCACTCAAACTCAGCAGTTCTGGTCACTGCACACAATCTACACACGATGGAGCCGTCAGCAACAAAGAGAAGAGAAAGACTGTGGGACTCCACCCCTAGCTGAGCAGTTTCTGGCTATGGGTGTCTGCTGGGGGGAGAAAAACCATTTTTCTTGAGGGCGTGGCCACTGGTAGGTTAATCATGCCCTGGTGGGCGGCCCCACACCCAAGAGTGTCCAGGCAGCTCTAACTGAACTCAGTGGATTCTTCTTTTTTTTTTTTTTCAATACATGAAATTGAAGGGGGGGGCATGTTGGTGGTCCAGGAGGAGAGGGATGGGGAACTGGGGGGGTGCGTATGATCAAGATACATTGTATGAAATTGTCAAAGACTAAATTTAAACTGTTCTTTTGAAAAAGAAAAACTAAGTCACTGTGAGTTCTTTCCTCCATCTGAGTTGCTCCTGAAGTTGCTCCTAAGACAAGACCTTGCCAATTTGGGACACTGAATCATTCTACTAAGAAACAGGGATGCAGAGAACATGTAAGGACCACATCCTGTCAGACATCAGTAGAAGACTCTCCCTGAGGAATTAAATCCCTGACACTTTCAGGTGTCCTGCACACAGACTGAGCAGATTTCTGTGATGTTGGCAGGAGAGAAGCTGAAGTGGAGGTAGCCAGGCTACGGGAGAGCTGCAGGTGACCCAGAGGGGGCTTAGGCAATGTGGGGAGGACACCAACAGCGGTTACATCCCCTTTGCAGGGAATGGTCATCACACGGGTGATATGAAAATCAAAACCCAGGTCAATCTCAGTAATTAATCTCAAAGCCCATTCGCTTCCTGCGACAAGACAGTGTCTTGAATCCCGTTGTCATGGCATGTATCTCAAATATTCTCTTACCAGATTTCCTCCTCTCTGTCCTCAGGAAAATACCACCCACCGGCAAGTTGGTACTGACCCTCAAAACAGATGCCTGTGAGGGGAAAGAAAACTTTGTCCGCTACCTAGAGCATGTGCAAGCTGTCATCACAGTGAATGCAACCCGAAGAGGAGACCTGAACATCAACATGACGTCCCCCATGGGCACCAAGTCCATTTTGCTGAGCCGGCGTCCAAGAGATGATGACTCCAAGGTGGGCTTTGACAAGTGGCCTTTCATGACCACCCACACCTGGGGGGAGGACGCCCGGGGGACCTGGACCCTGGAGCTGGGCTTTGTGGGCAGTGCCCCACAGAAGGGGCTGCTCAAGGAATGGACCCTGATGCTGCACGGCACGCAGAGTGCACCATACATCGATCAGGTGGTGCGGGATTACCAGTCCAAGCTGGCCATGTCCAAGAAGCAGGAGCTGGAGGAAGAGCTGGATGAGGCAGTGGAGAGGAGTCTGCAGAGCATCCTGAGGAAGAACTAGGGCCGTGCTTCATCCTCCACCTCCCCCTCCTCCCTGTCTCTGCCTCTGTCCTTGCTCCAGCAGCCCAGAAATTCCCGTTACCCCCACACAAGCAATCCCAGCCTGGTCTGCAGCTTTGCTCACTGTCAATGATTATTTGCACCACAATGGAAGCAATCGTTTTTATTCTGTAGCCCAAATATAGCGTTCCTACCAACATCTATGTCCTACGTGTGACTTTTATTTCTGTCATGTAAATGGGTGATGTACCGCAAACAAAACCGGGACAGTTTTGCTCTCAATTTTTTTTTTTTTTTTTTTTTGGTTCATATCTGAGGAGAGAAATGAATACATCAAATGAGATTGGTGGCTCAAGAGCATTTGTGGTCTCAGCTGAGGTGCTTTTACTTGGCACGGAAATGAAACCTGGCAGAGGTTAAACTCCACAGCTCTAGCATGGGGAGAAGAGGGTGGCTTAAATTAGGCAAGACTAGGCAGGGTCATCAATTGAGGTGTGTGATGAGAAAGTTGCTGTTCCTGGGAAGCCCTACTGTACAGGGTGAGGAAATTTAAAAGGCATGAGCATTGAAAATTTACTGCTGATACCACAATTATGGTCCCTATGCTCTGCCAGGATGACATAAACCTGAGGCGCATGGCTCTCCTGTCAACAGCCGCCGCTCTGAGTTGGGGTAGAATCCCCTGGGACACCCAAAATGCCTTTCTTAGAGTTCAGGCATACACACCCAGCCATCCAAGACAGAAACTACAAGGCAGAACTTGCAGCTGTCGGGCAAAGAGCGATTCACCAGCTTTAGAAATAGGAGCCCTCCTTTTCCCTAGTGCTTTAGACAGCTTTGATATGACACAAACAAGAGGCAGGACGTTTCTCTTTTTTTGTTTTTCCTTTTATGTTTTGATTTGTTTTTGACAAAGCTGCAGATCCACATCCACCTGGGCTTTGATTTCCCAAAAGCATTATTGGAGTGCAATTTCTCCCTCCCTCGAGCTGTGATTTCCTTGATGTGTTGGGGATGGGGGCCGCTGTTCCAGAAGAAGCTAGTGGGTGAAGACATAAGTGGCCATGTTCATGCTGACCTCTGTTTGCAAGGAGCTTGCTCCACTGAGAAGGACACATGCCGCCCCGATCCCCATGACTGGAAGCCAGAGGGCAGCAAGAGACAGCCTCTTTTAGGAAGCACACGTTGTCATCACGACAACTCAGAAAGCTGGGAGCGTATCTAGCAAGCATCCTAGAGGTGACAGCTGCCTACTTTAAAAGTTTTTACCGAACTGTCACTTGCTGTCCCCACCCAAGGATTGGCTTCTTGATCAAATCCCAGTGTGCAGTCACCCCACCCCACGTCACCCGCCTTCTCTGACGCATGTGCAGAGCCTCGGGCTCCTTTGCTGAGGTCAGCAACCCAGAAGGCACTAGGTTTCCATTGCTGGAGGGTGGCAACTTCAAGGAGAATTCTGAAAGGCTCGTTTCATTCCTTTTCTCCCCCAGACTGACAAGCATTTTGTCCTCTCTGACACCTTGTACCTTTCCCTGTATCCCGTGTTTGAGTGTAATAATATTTATGATTTTTAAAAGTTTATTACTTGATGCAAAGGTCTTTTTAAACCACCTTAGATTTAAAGGAAAAAATGATAATCATTAAAAATTCATTTCACATTAATGGTCTGGAAATAAACCAAAGGACATTATGTGTGCATGTATGCATAAGTGCACACAGAAATATATATACATATGTAGACATATACATGTGTATATGTGTGTATATATACTTGTATAAATGTACATACACACATATACCTAAATATGTGTGTGTTCTGTATATATTGAAGAAACATACACCGTATACATCTCTAAAAGAGTATTCAGAAAATATCAAAATGATTCCGGCTGAGCAGAGGCCGGTGGAGATTCAGGTGAAATGTCTGTTCATCTCTTCCCGTTGTGACATCTCTGTAATTTTGAAGCTCTCTGTATAAACATTAAATGTCTTATATAAGCAGCAGAAATATAAAATAGTTGTCCATATTTTCACATTTGTGGTATAATTTATGAAATTAGAGAGTAACTTATCTGCTTCTTAATAGAAATGGAAAATTTTGATATGAGTATATAGTATATAAAGGTATATATAGTGCTAAATATAAATATTTGATCTCTATTTCATTTTTGGCATCAGTATTAACACAAACTATGTCTAGCTAGTAATGTTTTTATGATGCCCCTGATTTTAATGCAAGAGGCAGTTATTTATTTTAAAAAGTGAAAGCAAGTGGATAATAATCAGGTTAACATTGTTACTCCCTGTGACAAATTTTTAAGTAAATTTAAAAATATATGTTGTAAATTAGGAGGCTCAACAATAAAACATACCTTCCAGAAAATATGTGGGATGTGCTGTATCTTACAAAAACACTTCCACCCAGTGTAGGAGCCAAAGGTAGACCTTAAAAGCTTGCTTTAGCACATATGCATGACAGATGAGTTATTAGCAGATAAGTCACAAGTCACATGCGAATTATGATCAACAACAGCATTTCTGAAACTCCAGTTACCTTTGAAAGTGGGTTATAAATTCAGCGTAGTAGTTAATATCAGAACTTCTAACAGAAGAAAAGAGTTCATATAATAAGTTCTGTTTCCTGAAGTACCTATTCCCAGGGTGTGTGTGTGTGTGTGTGTGTGTGTGTGTGTGTGTGTCAGGCATGCATGCCTTTTCTGCCTGCCTGAGTATATATACTGGCCCATATGAAAATATGTATATGTCTTGTTGTGGGCCATGATCAAAAATATTTCAGAGCTTCCTTTAACCCCATCCACAAGACAGAGGACGGGTGAGTCTCTATGAGTTTGAGGCTAGCCTGATCTACATAGTGAGTTCCAGGACAGCCAGGACTACATAGTGAGTTCCAGGGAAGGCAAGGCTGTATAGAGAGACCCTGTCTCAACAACAACAATAAAAACCTTCAACAAACATGATTTTAAAACTCAGTATATAGTTAATGTATATTATAATAACAGCCTCAAAGTCTCATTGACTTAATACAAAGGCTTATCCGTCATTCCCGTGAGGTCAGATGAGGGCTTGGGTGACTCTCTGTGCACTGAGCAGGGACCTGGGTCAGCTCCGTCTCATACTTTGTGGTCTGAGCACGGGGGCGAGCACCAGATAGCCTCTCATGCTCGTCCCTGTTCAGGAGATGTGCGCACACTCTTGGCCACAGCACCAGACCGTTCTCATCGATGAACCAACCGGCGTAGACACGGGACAATTGGGAAGTGCAGGAAAACTAATGAGGTACCCCCCCCCCCCGCTGGGTGTTAGACCCCTACCATGGCGCCTGGGAAGCGATAGTTCCCTAGTCCTGGGAAGCGAGTTCCTAATTTACATGGCAACCGCTCCTTGTGGGTGTACTGTGCTCTAGGGCAAACTAACTGTACCTGATTGTAAATAATTTATAATGTTCTCTGGTCCTTCATTTATTAAACTCAAATACTAAAACTTCAAGTGAGCGTATGACTATAAACAGATGTGGAAAGATATAAGACCCAAAGTCTGGTCTTGTTACATTGAAAGCCAATACTTTTGTTCAGGCCTTGATACCCTAAAGATTAAAATTTGGGAGAGGGCTGCTTCTGTGTGTGTGTGTGTGTGTGTGTATGTGTGTGTGTGTGTGTGTGTGTGTGTGTGTATGCTAGATTTTGTCTTCTGTTTTCACTCTTTTATTTTTTTTTTTTTTGCTTTATGTGTATACATGTTTTACTTGTGTGCCTGTTGGATCCCTGGAACTGGGGTTACAGATGGCTGTGAGGCACTATGTGGCTGCTGGGAATTGACCCTGAGTCATCTGCAAGAGCAACAAGTGCTCTTGACAGCTTAGTGATCTCCCCAGCCCCATTTTTAAATACCTGCAGAGTTCTTGCTCTGTGCCATCATCCCCATTTTTAAATACCTGCAGAGTTCTTGCTCTGTGCCATCATTACCCTGATCGTTATAAATTAATGATGGGCTTCCAAGTGACAGATGCATTTCCTGATCCAACTGATTGTATGGAAACCACACAGTGCAAAGCCAGACAACCAAGTACTTGACATTTAGATGGAAAGAGAAATGCTAAATTAGGAGATGTGTTGAATTCATAGCCAGGGTGGTTAAAGATGCAAGAATCTGTTTGCTTTTAAATAATAAAAGTAAAACCACAAAGATTAGAAAGAGTGGATATGAGCTTAAAATAAAAAACACCAGCCCATGTCACATGGGCCAGTGCAAATGATTTGGTTATATCCAGTAAAGGAGTTCTCTGCCCCCAAAAACGGAATGAGTCGATAGAGTGGGAGAAGGGAAACTCAACCTACAGGAGCTTAAATGCATGGAGAGACAAGCTGGCAGATGGCAGACGTGGGCAGAGAGACTAGCACACAGGAGAATCTCGGTCTCTGAAGAATGAAGTCTACTGAGAACAGTGTGCTGAGTGAGCCACACCAGGCCCAGGTGTGGTGCACTGCCTGCGTCACCTGCCCTTGGTCCCCTCCATTTCCACCCGCAGCCTCCGGTGCCTCCTTCAACTTCCCGGGACTGTTAGCTGCATTTAAGGGAGACACACACCTCCATCCAGAAGTCAGTGCACACTTGAGTTTGTCCCCTGATCTCTTTTTCATTTAGCGGAGCCTTTTCCTTTCATTTAAACAACTGAGCAGGTCTGAGTTCCGATTTCTAAGGAAACAGGAAGAAAATGTGATCAAGAGGTAAATTTCCAGGCCAGGCTTCTGACGCAGCCCACGGAGGGGAAGCTCTGTGTTGCTGAACCCCTAATCCTCAGCCTGAGTGAGCTGGGGCAGGGTTAAGATGGGAAGTCAGTCAGAAATCTCAGCCCACACAGCTCAGGGGCCAGAGAAGAACAACAGTGAAGCCACCAATCCCCTAAATCTGATGTCAACTGTCACCTGTTTACACCAGGGAACCCTGTGACACATGTGCCTTCCCATCCCAGCATGGAGAGTCCCACCCACACCTTATCAAAATCCTGCGCCCAAGAGGACATCCCACGAACTGTTCCCAGGTGGAAACTAAAGCTTACATGCTCCCATGTGGTCCCATGCCCTCAGACCACTGACTGGCCACAAGTGACAGGTGAGCAAAATGGTCACAGGATGCTCAAGTGCAATTAGGGAGGCATGGCTGCTGAGGCACCAACACCATGGAACCATTGTCCCAGGAACCAATCTCAACTAGCACGCGTGCTCTCTCTCTCTCTCTCTCTTTCTCTCTCATCAGTATAGTGTGTGTGTGTGTGTGTGTGTGTGTGTGTGTGTGTGTGTGGCATTTATTTGCTAATATCCAAACCTGAGAAAAAATGGCGGGCATTTGTGCCCACTGATGCCCTTTGTCCTCAGCGTGCCGAATACTGTATGAGTTTTGAAGTCACTTCATCCATCAATGTGCCCCAACCACAAATCTATGACAGGAATTTTTTTAGGGTAAATGTGATTGTAAAGGTTACTTCAAGATCCTCCCCAATAGGCTTCAGGTCAAAGGGGCAACTACATGGATTTTTTTCAACGTGAAGTTGGGGGTGTGGGTCAGATTCGCCATCTGATTTCTAATCTGAGGTCATGGCAGGCCCTATGGGTGCATGCCTGACGTCAAGAAGGCAGCAAACTGCAGCCGTGGGCCAAATCTGGGCACTGTCAGTGTTTGTAAGCACAGCTTTGCTGGAAACACATGCCCGCTTGTCTTTGTTTCGTCTGTGCTGGCATTACAGCCGCAGGGTTGAGTGATTTTAGCAGATGCTATACGATCCATATTTATTTAGTATACCTGGGCGTGTTCATATCCATGAGTGTACATGTGTCTTTGGGGGCCAGAGGTCAAGGACAGGCAGTTCCTCCATTGCTCCCCATTGTTTTCTGAGACGTGGTGTCTCACTTCCCCTGGAGCTCGACTGACCGGCCCATGAGGTCTCCGGGGTCTGCCTCCCCAGCTCCAGGGTTGCAGCTGCCTGTGACCCCCTACCGCTCTGTCTTCTTAAGCAGGTGCCTAGGGGAGACCTCAAGTCCTCATGCTGTGCAGCCAATACTCCACCCCAGACTGTAAGGGAAGACGGTTGCCGCCCCTCTCCCGCCTCTCCATGGCCGTTAGGAAGACACTTGTATGGTCTCCACACACACCGAAAGCCAGCTGTTCTGTCCGCCTGAATATTCGCCAACTGCCGAGACTTCGCAGGCCTACTTGGAGCAAGCCTGAGGGGCAAAGTGTCAGTACCCAAGGGTCACCCTGGACTAGAGAAGGATGGGAACTGTTGGTGCAATAGCTCAGCTTCCTTACCTCCTGCTGGAACAACCTGAAGATTTGCGCCAGTCTCTTAAGAGGACCCCAACAGGCTGGAGTCAGCTCTGGTAGAGGTACACACAGGGGTGTGCACGTGGTGACCAGTCATCCGAGTTGGGGGGGCCTCGGTTCTCCCTCAGGATGGCTCATGTTTCTTGAACATCAACCCCACCATTCTACCTTTTAAGAGCGATGCATCGTAGCTGAGCCTATCGCTTGGTACTAGTTCGCCTGGCATCTCTGAGTCCATGAGTGTGGATTCACACTAGAAACAGAGGGAGGGCGATACCTAGAGGCCTCATGAGGACTCGGGGCTTTCAACTTGGTCTCAAACTCTGAGTGCAGGAGAAGCCCAAGTGACCAGAATGGTGCTAGGCAGGGAATTTGGGTACATAGGAGAGGCTAGAATTACCATCACTGGGGCCCCCAGACCTCTGAGGAGGGCTAAACACGGTTCTGCCAGCACAGCTCTCAAAAGCCACCAGGGCCCACACCTTGTTTGGCATATACCTTAGGTGAAAGCCACCAGTTCTGGTTCTCTGTTGAATCCATGAGTCATGATAACTAGCTGTTAGATTTAGGACCTCAGGGTTGCACAACAGAAACCAGCTCTAGCTTATGGAACAAAAACCATGTGGAGTAACTCTCAGAAGCAAAGCCTAAAAGACTTGGCCAAGCCCTCTTAGCCTAGGGGCAGAGGTCACAGAGGGCCTGTGAACCTGGGTACAGAACAGGAATCAGGGAGTGGCCTCAGGAGACCATTAGAGCAGTGGTTTTCAACCTCCCTCATGCTGTGCTGACCCCCAACCATAGCATAATTTTGTTGCTGCTTTATAACTTTAATTTTGCTACTGTTATGAATCATAGTGTAAACATCTGTGTTTTCTGGTGGCCTTAGGTGACCCCTGCGAAAGAGTCACTTGATCCCCAAAACAAGTTGAGCACAGCTGCATCAGAGGAAGGCTGTAGCATGTTGAGTCTTGGCTTCACTGGCCTGATGTCAATGAGAGAGTGTCTTACGGATCTAGATGGGATGATTCTGACATTGTCTTATGGGGCCAGACAGGGTGACTCCCCAGCCCTCGGCCAGTGAAGGCAGTGACCAACAGTATCAGAGCTGGGTCTGGAGTGGGAGAGTGGCTCATTAAGAGCCCAGTGTTGTGGATAGCCAGTGTGCCTGGGAAAGGACGGGCAACCAATGTCAGTCAGCATCTATGGCTGGGTTTCCCCAGAAGCCAGCCCTAAGAACAGGGTCTCAAGAGCAAGCAACTTGGTTGAAAAGAAGTGTCTATGTGAAACAGGAAAGGAAGGAGGCCAATACAAGGCAACTGACAAGTGGGGTTTCCTCCCGGGCATCTGGATTCAAACCCATCATGGACCTGAAAGAGATTGTGTTGCACAAGCCTCTGTTATCCCGAAAGAGGAGAAGGGCTGGGGTCTTCCACTCCGGGTCCTAGCCGTCTTTGGTTGAGGGCTACCCAGAAGTGCAATTCCACAAATCTCCCAGCTTGCTCAGCGTGTGGATCAAGCACTCTCCATCAGCCGTGGGCTATCCTAAAGTGGGGAGTGCTATGTGCTTGCAGCTGTATTTGAGACCTTTGGGCACAGGCATGAACCAGTACCACAGGGAATCTAAGCCAGGCACTCAGATACTGTGTGACAGCCATGATAGGGGTCACCTGGGATGCTTGGAGCCTGATGGGGGATGGAACTGCCATGAAGCTTTCTTGGGAAAAAGGCAGTTTTGGAATATCTCACTCCCAAGCAGAAGTGAGAGGCTGAAATCCCTGCGCTGGACACTTTGGGGAGCTGTTTCTGAGTCCCCATTCTTAGTAATGGGATCTGAAAACAAAAGGCTTGGAGATCTTGAGAAGTGCCAAGAAAATAAACCAATTCTGCACCTTTCCAGAGGAATCAGGGAGAAAGAGAACTAGTGAAGGCAGCAGGCAGCAGACCCAACAAAGTGGAAGTGAGGCTGGCACAGGGGTCCTAGGGTAGGTGAGGCCAAGAGCTCAGTTATACACCAAAGTTCCCACCAAAGCTGGCTCCTGCACACTATAGTCACTGCTTTCAGGCCCAGGCAACTTGCCAGGAAAAGGTGGCTCCTCTGGCCTACACCTCCCACCCTGATCTCTTCTCCTTCCATTATACCCCTGAGGTCCTCCTTATTTCTCCTCTTCAAACAGGTCAAGTTCTTTCCCGCCTAAGGCCTTTGCACTTAAAACTCTGTGTGCCTGGAATGCCCTCAGATCTGAATGGAATGCCCCACTTTATCACTCAGATCATGGGCATATTCCCCATAGGGGCTTTTCTTTACTAATCGATCCCAAGTAGATATCACCACTCACTCCAGCGGCCCACACCATTGATGTCCCTCACAGCGCTGTCCACCAGCCCACACCACTGACGTCCCTCACAGCGCTGTCCAGCAGCCCACACCATTGATGTCCCTCACAGCGCTGTCCACCAGCCCACACCACTGACATCCCTCACAGCGCTGTCCAGCAGCCCACACCATTGATGTCCCTCACAGCGCTGTCCAGCAGCCCACACCATTGATGTCCCTCACAGCGCTGTCCACCAGCCCACACCACTGACGTCCCTCACAGCCTGGGGTCTGATTTTCCCATGCAGTTATCTGTCTGCTTCTGTGTTCTCTTCCTCTCCACACCAGAGCAGCAGGGTCACATCTGATCCCCTCCCCAGAGTCTTTCCACAGCCTGTCAGGACAGGTTCTCAATCTACTTTTCCTGGCTGATTAAATATAAAAAAATCGCCTTTCATTCCAAAATGACACCCCCTGCCTTTTTGTATGAGAACATTCACTGAGCACACAGTCTGGACAATAAAAAGGCTCAGTGGGAAAAGAAAGGCTTGTCGGTGGCCGTTAGTGTCTAACACAATGGACACGTGGACCCTCGGGCCTGCGTGCACCCCAGGGTCCAGCCAGCAGCTCACACCATTCTCTCTTTAGCTCACACCATTCTCTCCTAAGCTTTTAAGTTATAAATATTTCAAGCTGCAGAATGGACTGGCTTTTCCATTCATCTTTTAGAAGGAACAACAAAAGCATATTTCTTTCTTGAAACCAAAGCCACAAATGAATTCGGAACAAGAATGTTTAAGGCTCCACCTCAGGGCAAAAGGCGCTTCTGCTGTCCTGACAAAGCCGCAGCAGAGCAGCACTGTGACCCTGTCAGCCTTCCCTCACTCTGTGTGGCTGTGACCCCGTCAGCCTTGCCTCACACTGTTCTCACTCTGTGTGGCTGTGACACCATCAGCCTCTGTCACTGTGTGGCTGTGACCCCGTCAGCCTTTCCTCACTCTGTGTGGCTGTGACCCTGTCAGCCTTCCCTCACTCTGTGTGGCTGTGACCCCGTCAGCCTTGCCTCACACTATTCTCACTCTGTGTGGCTGTGACACCATCAGCCTCTGTCACTGTGTGGCTGTGACCCCGTCAGCCTTTCCTCACTCTGTGTGGCTGTGACCCTGTCAGCCTTCCCTCACTCTGTGTGGCTGTGACCCCATCAGCCTTCCCTCACACTGTTCTCACTCTGTGTGGCTGTGACCCCGTCAGCCTTCTCTCACACTGTGTGTCTGTGACCCCGTCAGCCTTCTCTCACACCGTGTGGCTGTTTTGCCAGGTGCTTGTTTTTTTCCTTTTTAGGCCAACACAACAATCTGCTTAAGTACATTCATTCACTCGGTGTCCCCCGAGTTTTGTGAAGCATCCGTGTGAAGGAACAACTTTTTGATTGTTGGAAGTTTAAAAACCTATTCTTAGGCTGTTCACAGAATACTAGACACATCCAGGAAGTTTTGAAATTTCTATGGGCCGAGAGTATAGTTAGCCCCATACTCTCTCTCTCTCTCTCTCTCTCTCTCTCTCTCTCTCTCTCTCTTTAAAAAGATCCATAGCTGATTGATATATTTCTATTTTATAGAATTTGGCCTAGAAAGTGTATGTGCATTTGTGTGTGGTGTGTATGTGTGTTGTGTAAGTGTGCCATATATGTGTGTATGTATGTAGTGTGGTATGTGTGTGATGTGTATGTGTGTAGGGCATGTATATGTGGTGTGTGTGTGTGTGTATGTGATGTGGGGGTGTGGGAGGTGTGGTGTGGTGTGTGTGCGAGCGCACATGTGTACAAAAGGCCTTGCGTGCTCAGATGTGACAGTCTATGGTATTACTTGAAGTCATAAACAAATCTGAAGAAGCTCACAGCGCCCGGCATAGTATTTAGTCGGTGAGTGCCTGTCAGACTCACTCCCTAGCGCCTCACATGCAAGTGTGCATACGTCCGTGTGGTTACATTTGTGCGTTGTACACGCATGCACTGGGGGCGACCTCTTCAGTCGCTTCTGCTGTGTCGTGGAGACCGTGTTGCACGGCAGAGCTGGAGCTCACCGCCTGCCCGACGGGCCGTGTCCACCCCAGCCCGCTTCCCAGCACGGGGCTGCAGACGTGCACCCCGTGCCAGCCTCTCAGGCGGTGCCGTGGCTCCAGACCCAGGTCCTCTGGCTCACAGAACTCCTCCTCCCCAGCCTCTGCTCACTCACTTCAAAACCAGTGTCTACAAAGCAGCTTGCATGTTTGCTTTTGGAAACTCGTCCTGAAATTGTGCTTCCAGGTGAAAAAAAAAGGAAGCCTCTTAAGCAGAAGAGCACGTGGCGCGTATACTGTGGCAGACAGCGCCAGCGCTGCCTGTACTCCCGTCACCTTATCATTGCACGTACTGCTGTGACTGACCTCCAAAAACCACACATGTCCTGCTTTTCCCCAGAACATCCTTGGCTCCCAAAGTTAAGTAAGGCCTTGGGCAGCCACCTCCCACCGAACGCCAGCAGTTGGTGAGTGTCGGCTCCTGGCCCACGTGAACTCAGGAGTGCACTGCTCTGGCCCCCACAGCCGCCTAGTAACGGTCAGCTCTGCTGGCCCTGCCTGGAAACAGAGACAGCACCCTTCCCGCAGCCTTGGCTTCCTGGCTCTGTCTGCTCCCCACCTGGCTCTTCCTGAGATCATATTGCAAAGAAACGTTTTCCATTCAGATGCTGGCTTGGGGGGAGGGGGGCCTGGTTATGCCAGCAGAAGCCTCACTCAGTCCCCAGAACCTCCACAGAAGGCCAGGCAGAGGCAGGCGACTCCTCGAGGCTTGGTGGCCAGTCAGGCCAGCCTAATTGGTAAACTCCAAGCCAATGAGAGGCCCTGCCCTAAAACCAGGTAGACAGCACCTGAACAACAATGACCACATTGCCCTCTGGTCTCTACACGCATGCATACACACACACACACCAAGGTATACACATGAGCAACTGCAGGCACCTGAATATTCACACATTTATTTCAGGATTGGCTTGTTTTTTTAATACATAGTTTTGCTCTTTGCTTATATGTAACTCATTTATTTTTATTTTATGTGCATTGTTGTTTTTTTTTTCCTGTATATATATCTGTGTAAGTACATCAGAACTCTTGGAACTGGAGTATCAGACAGTTGTGAGCTGCCATGTGGGTGCTAGGAGTAGAGCCGGTGTCCTCTGGAAAAGCAGTCAGTGTTCTTAAAGGCTGAGCCATCTCTCCAGCCCCAGGAATGGCTTTTAAGGGTCCCCAAACTTAGAACACTCTCATCAATTCATATTTGCACAGCCACATGAGCATGCGCTTGTGCCTAGAATGGAATGAACATCCCATTGTCATCACAAGCTGTCTGTCTGTGTGAAACCCAGACAGCATCTGAGATTTAATGAATCTAGGCAGCAGGCTGAATCCAGTGTGGTGGATCAAGTCTATAACCCCTGCGCTTCGGGGGCTGAGGCACACGGGTCAAAAGCTCAAGAACAGACTGTGCTCCACAGAGAGGTCCTGTCCCAAAAGCCAGCAATAAGCGAAGGATACTGAGGAGCGAGTCCCTTCCTAAAAGAGGATAGTGTGGTGACCATTGAGAGGGCATCCTTGTCCTCAGCACGGCTGAGCCGAGGCCCTAGTAATCACGCAGGAATATGGTGTGAGCGAAAGAGAAAAGAAAAGCATTTTAATGAAAGTCACTGGCAATGCCAGACAGGTTAACTACAATCTAATCCAAATAGGAACCCATCTCAAAGCACTTCCCCTCCACCAGCCCCCAGGCACCCTCTTCCTTCAAGCCTGGCATTTCAGGAGTCCTTCTCTCCCAGTTTCTTGTTGGCCTTTGTCTTCCCAATCACAGTCTCTACAATTACAGATGTCTCTTCGTATGTCTGAATACTCTCTGTTGAGATCTTCTCAATGGATTCTACCACCTCTACCTTCTTAAAAGCTAAAGCCTTCGAAGGGCTTTTCGGCAGCAGGCTGCTGCTCTTACTCCCAGGCCCCTCAGGTCCATCCTGACTAGAGCCAGACATTTGTGACTGGGATGCGTCTGACCCGTCAGGACCAGGTATGATCACAGGACAGGGTCTCCTGGACCCCTCCTCTTCCTTCTTGCCGTCGTCATCTTTTTCCTCCGGGGCTTTTGGTTCCTTAGCCCTTATCCCATTCTTGTCTGTTGTCTGCTGATGGTTGGAGAGGTCTCCTTCCGGACTCTGGGGAGCCCTCTGTCCATTCTCCACAGGTGGCATGGGTGGCCCAGGAGAGGGCTCCACGTGGCCATCGTGATGCAGAGAGTCTTCCTGGATGGAAACCACCACCCCACCTCTAGCCGGGATGGAGGAGGAGTGGAAAGCAGGGTCCACAAAGCTGGCATCCCCTGTGACCAGTATATGCCGCCCTTTGGTGAAGAGATCAGAGGGAGGCTCCGGCACAGGCTCTTTGTGGCCACTTATTTTCTCTTTGACGACTTTGCATAGCTTCCCGAAGGCTTTGCTTATCTGGCTCCCATCTGGCACATCCTCAGGACCCCCTTCTTGGGCTGGACTTACTCTCTGTGCCCCTGCTGGTCCCAGCTGAGAGTCCCCATCTGCCTTAGGCTCCGACAGCACTGCCTTTGGCTCTGGCATAGTTTTTAACGATGCTCCTTCCTGAGTTTCGTCCACTTTGTCTTGAGCTATAATCTCCTTTCTTTTGGGAAGGCTCTTGGGGAGAACCTTCTGTCTTGGCTTAGCTGCTGTGATGTCCTGCACAGCCCTGGTGAGATCTAAGGAAAAGCACACAGGCGGTAAGGCAAGCATGGACATCAGTGAGAGGGAATGGCCACTTTCACGGCAAAGCATAACAACTGTATTGAAGGCGGCTGAGCCAAATACAGTGGGAAAGAGCCCCAGCTCTGTCATCCACAGTGAGGACCCAGATCAACCAGCTGAGAAATTCTGCATGTGTCACAGTATCACTCTGGATTTCCCCAAGGGAAGGAAAGGGAAGGAAAGCTGCCATTTTTCCTGGCATGCCCAGGTCAGCTCAGCTGGAAGAGCACAGAGCGACACATGGCCCTGGACGGAGACTCCAGGCTGGGACCCTCCAGTCTCAGCTCAACCCAGCCACACTCGCCGCAGGGAACTAGATCCCACTACACAGCGGGTCCCACTCCCTGTGGCCACTTCCCAATCTCCCCCCACAAGACGCACACAGCAAGGTTGCTGGGCCTGTGACAGGTTCTGGCGGCTTCAGGCTTGGAAACAGCATCTACCTACAGTGTCCCAACAACCTACTTGTGACTATCCCTTGACCGCCATTGTCTTCAGTTGGAGTTGAAAGAGGAATCAATGCTATTACAGTCATAAACGAATGTGCGCCTGTATCTCTTCTCCAGTTGAGTGTCTGTGCTGAGGCTGGTGTTCCTGGGGGCCCTAGCCCCAGGCACTTTCCTCCTTATAAACTTCTTGGCTCAGGTACAAATTCTACTCAAGGGAACATACCAAAGAGTAAGGGAAGGCAATCTCCCTCACATAAAAGCAGTTTCTGGGCTAGGGAAATGCCTCAGTCTATAAAATGTTGGTTGCATACCCATGAGGAACTGAGTTCACTTCCCAGAATCCATCAGAGGAGGGAAAGAGAGAGAGAGAGAGAGAAAGAGAGAGAGAGAGAGAGAGAGAGAGGTGGTGATATGGAGACAGAGGCAGGAGGATGGGGCGGGGCAAACAGCTCAGTTCACTAGGCAAGTTCCAGGCCAATAAGAGGCCATGTCTAAACAGATGGACAGACAGACAGAGATAATGGCAGTGCACACCATTAATCCCAGCACTCAAAAGGCATAGTGTGGAGGGCAGACCTCCATAGAGTTTGAGGCCAACCTGGTCTACACTGCAAGTTCCAGGTCAGGCAGAGCTACATAGTGAAACCCTGTCACAGAAACAAGGCAAAACTAAACAGAGTGTCACCTCGGGAACAATGCACACACACCTACACACACTGATTTTCCAGAAGGGTTGGAGGGGAGCGTGGATGGCAGGCAGGAGGAAATCAGCGGGTTTTGCCTAGACGGAAGAAGGAAGCAGAGCAAGCCAGGGCTGGAAGTCAGAGGCCAGGCTTCGGAGTGTTACCTTTTGCACTGGATCCAAGGCTGAGAGAGGCCCCATGGCTCGGGGTGATCAGAGAGATGGGAGTCTCAATGAAAGCGGAGCTCAACCTGGCAGGAAGAACCAGAAAGACTGTGGGACCATCTTAAGTCATCAAACAAAATGAGGTAAGAGACGAGAGAGAGAGAGAGAGAAACACTTTCTCTGGATGAAGGTGTGCATGAACTGTGCATCACAAAATAGTAACCACATAGACATTTGCACCCTGGGCAAGGACAGAGAAGACAGCTCCCTTCTTTGGGCTCAAGTCATGAACTACGAAAAGGCCGTGGGCAATGCACAGTGACTACTTAGAATCTGAAGCACACTTCTCCATCAGATGGAGTCTGTGGGTTTTCAGTTTTTAATTAAAGAATTAAGTCCAGGGGCTGGAGAAATGGCTCAGTAGTTGAGAGCACTGGCTGCTCTTCCAGAGGTGCTAAGTTCAATTCCCAGCACCCACATGGTGGCTCACAACCATCTATAATGGGATCTGATGCCCTCTTCTGGTGTGCATGAAGACAAGAGTACTCATATACATTAAATAAATAAATAAATATTTAAAAAATAGAATTCCAGCTGAGATATTTAGAGCAAGCAATTATTCTATATCAGATGCATAAATATACAAGATACATATGAATTTAGGATATTATATCACATATAGAATATAATATACATATATAGGATAAAATACATATAAGACAAAATAATATCTAGAATAAATAATACATAACAGTTTTAGTTATATATTCATGGCTATTACTGCACTATTACAATAGCCCTAGATAAAACCCAGCTTAGAGGACCAACAGGAACATACGGTACAGACACTTGGCTAAATAACATTTTAAAATAATGTATTCTAAAGATGTAAGACATTACTGGAGCGAGGTAAAGTGCTCAGGAGTTTCTTGTTCCACACTGTAACATTTTTATCTTTCTTTAATCTACTTCAAAATTGATATTAACAAGCCAGCAGAGGAATATCCCACTAACTTTGTGGGTTACCCTCTTCCTGACACAAAAATTGTCAAGAGGACATTAAGTGCAGCTCTCAAGTTCTGTTCACAGATGTGCTCACGGCGTTCACAGAACGCTGAAGTAGAGAGTGGAGCTGCCCGGACACGGCTCTTGCTGGACAGTCCAGAGAGGAGCTTGTTTTTCCTGCTGAGCATTTGCCTCCGATGCAGGAGGAACCCCCGCTGTGAGGCCTTGGAGGAGGATGGCTGCTAGTCTCTGTCAGACTAAATCCAAAACACTGGGAGGACTGAGGCTGAAGAGCCTCAAAGTTCAGCGCCTGACCTGTTCTCCAAAGCTTATCTACAGATAGCTATCAGTGTAGCCCAGACACACAAAGAGGAAACTTCCAGAAGGGAGTGGGAGCCACAGTTCTGTTACTGAGGAGACCTGCACTGATGCTCCCAGACAGTAATCAGCACAGGGGCGGCAGCAGCAGCAGCAGCTCTGAACACCTAGTGTCATGCAGTAGAGGAGGCACAAACCTGGGACTTAGCCTGCTAGACTATCAGCTCCCAAGGGGCACAAAGCAGGCCCCAAGTGCAGCTGTTTCTGGTCACCCTACTTAAAATATCTGGAATAGCTTCGACCATCCCACCTCTCCTCACATGCTCTCTGCCCACCTCCTCCAGTGTGTCGCTCTCCCTTGGGTAGGCATGTTATTGCGCTCTGCGTAAAGATTCAAATGATGATTTCTGTGCCTCCAGACCTGGTTGCAATCCTTGTTCCGAGAATCTCCTGTATAAACACTGCTCCCCAATGTTTGTTCCCTGACATCTCAGTAGAGCAGCTTGACAACAAATGACTGAGAGGAGGAGGGAATAGGGCTGGACTTCCTGCCAGCCAGGGGAGGAGAAGAGAGAGAAGGTGAGGATTCAGGCATGGGGAGAGGTCCATGAGACATCAGGAGAGAACAGCTGGAGCCGACAAAGCCGTAAAAGCAAGTAGCTTAGGGATTTCAGCTGGGAAGTAGCCAGATCAGCTGAGGGTTAAAATTGATTCATCCTGCTCAGTTCTTGTGACGTAAAGCTTATTACATAAATATAATAGTTCTGTCTCAAGTATTTGGGTGCTGGTCGGGTTAAGAGAGAAACTGCAACACGTTTTTAAAGCTACCACTCACATCCTCTGCTACACCTTCAAGTCAGGGTGTTTGAGTCCCTTGCCTGCCACATCACCAGTACCTCCAACTGTGCCCCGGCACACAGCGGACACTTGCAGGGATCTGTAGAATGAGGCCAGGGTGCCAGGCACACAGATACATGGCTTACCTGTTGCCTTCAATCTCGATGATCCGATGGTATCTGTCTAGCTCATTCCTCAGGGTCTGCTGGGCCACAGCCAGCTGCCTGCAGTCGTAGGAGGACCTCTCCAGAGAGCGCTCGGCCTCCTCTATCTCCTTCCGCAGGTTTTCAATCTGCTCGTTGTACAGCTGTATCTCGTCGTCGTAACACTCATGAGCATGTTTAATAGCTTGTTCCAGGGATGATGTCTGTGGGCAAACACAAACTGTGTGAAACTCTTCACAGCTTCTCCCCAAAACAGATAAAGGCTAGTGTGGGGCCTGGCGAGATGACTCAGTGAGCGCTTCAAATCTCTAGCATCCACGCGAGAGCCCGCATGCCAGTAAGCTCAGTGTCAGAGGGGTTGAGGGATGAGACTCAGGCGGATCCAGGGAGCTTGCTGGCTAGCCAGCCTACTTGAAATGGTTCATTTCAGCGCCAGCAGGAGACCCTGTCTCAAAGAATAAGGTCAAAAGTGATAGAAAAAGATACTTGACATCCTTTTCTGGTTTCTCTGTGCATGCCCACAGGCACACACATAACACACACACTATACAAATTTAAATTAAGTCTTAAGGACGGTGTGGAAACAGAAGGTCATTTTCCATTACTTTCAAGAGCTTCTGGGAGTGTGAACAGCCTGTATGTGAGTCTGCCTGCCGCCACCCTGCAGTGTTCAGAGGTTGGAACCAGAGCTGAACCCAGCTCAGGAGAGCCCATCCTTTGCCTTCTCCTCTGGGACTTCAGAAAAGGCTATCTCAAAAGCAGTGACATGGAGGAGGGTTCCAGACTGCTACAGGACACGAAAGGGGGACCTGAGGCTGACATTCTGAAGCTGTGACCTTTTGTAACAGACATGGAGAAGCTGAGAGAGACAAGTCTTTAGACAGAGAAATGAAACCAAAGACGGAAGATAAACATAGATGAAGGAGCCTGTGCCAAGAGAAGGAAGACAGAGGGAGGGAGGGACGGTAACAGTGAGCCAGTGCCTTAGATCCTGGTTTCTGCTGCACACTTGCTCTCAAACTTCATAAGCTTCGTGTTACAACCAGTTCCTTTTCAGGGGTTGGAGGAACCCTGCCAGCGGAGAGCCCAGCGTGAATCGCTTTAACCAAGTCACTGAGGTGAGCACCATCAAAAGGAAAGGCGCGACCCACAGGCTCCTCCCCAAAACCTGGACCCTCAGCCAGATCCTGACGACACATCAGGGAAGCCCACAGGGAGGGCTGGCCCGAAGAACTCTTGTCACCATTGAAGTCAGTCAGCAGCAACACCAAGGCAATGTCCCGGCAGCAGGAGCTCAGGGCACCGGGCGTCAATGCGGGCGGGCGGCGGCAGCCGTCAAGTGCGGCATCCATAGGGTTTCCTGGTTTTCTTCACTGTCCTATGTGGTTACAGACTGTCACCTCGGGCGAGGCTGGGTCAGAGCACATACAGGATGCAGGGCTGTTGTTTCAACCCTGTAGAAATCTGCATTTATTTCAAACTGCTGCACTGCCCTTCCTGTTGAGGCCAGTTACCACTGGATTCCAGTCCTCCAAAATCAGTCTCCACCTGACCGCCACCTCTAACGCCAAATGCTGAGGCTTGACTCTCAGTGCTGCTTCATGGTGACATCAAGGGAATGTCTACAGATGAGGAAACTGAGGCAGATGGGTGCAATGACTTCCCCATCAACATCACAGAAAGATGCAAACCCACCCGTACAGGGTGTGAGACATTCACTGAAACTGTGGTCCCGCTAGCTATGCCATCCTCCTCCAGGATACAGGAGAGCAGTGAGCACACACACACACACACACACACCACAGGGAAGTCTACTCCAGGCCCTGGTAAACTACATTGCCATCTATCAGCAGCCGGGCACACCAGCTCTCCTCACAGAACACACACAGGACTCAAGGTGACCACAGGCAAAGACTTCCTTGAGTGTTTCAGACATCTAAACTGTAAGCCCCATAGCAAAGGGTTGTCACAGAACAGAGTTGGAGACCAGAAAAGGCCCCCACAGTCTCCACCTACAGAACAAGTGTGATCTTTTTATAATTCATGATATGATGGCTTGCTTTTCTGGTTTGCTGGCGGATGTTTTGCTGGTTGGCTGCTTCTCTGAAGGTGTGCGTCTTTTAAAGGCTACGTCTGCCAAGTGTGATGGTGATGCCTTTAACCCCATCACTCTGGGGTCAGACTCTGGTGGATCTCTGTGAGTTCAAGGCCAGCCTGATCTATAGAGTGAGTTCAGGATAGCCAAGGCTACACAGAGAAATCCTGTCTTGAAAATCTGAATGAATAAATAAATAAGTAAATGCTACGTCCTCGGGTGCCAGGTTACCATGCCATGTGTGTCCTCACGTGCCATGCTGTCCATGCCATGTCTCTTGGGCACCTTCCAACCTTTAACAAGCAGCTAATATGCCATCGCATCCTTCAGACTCCATCCAGCTTCCTCAGTGTCCAAGGATGTGAAACCTGTTTATGAAACTAGACTTCTGTCTACACCAACTCGGCTTTTGTAACTCAGTAACATAAACTATACATCAGAGGAAAAGAATATCCAAGAAAAACAGGCCCAAGCTCAGGTGTGGCTAAAGGAACCCCCAAGCAAACAACACCTCTGCCCTGTGTTGGGAGCCTGTCCTCACCATCGCAGCTATCAGAATGAGACACACAATCAGCCAGGTGATTCATCCACTGGCATCCAGGGACCAGCCGTGTCTCGAGCGTCTGCCCCTGGCACTGCAAAAGGAAAGAGACTTCCAGAAAGAGAGGGAAGAGCAGCCAGGGTTACCTGGAGGGGGGCATCTAAGGGCCAGGAGAGAGAGGCCGGGGGAGGGCACGGGCCACATGGAAACGCACACTTTCCACTACAAGTGGGGTTCCTGATTGGGGCAATCCGATCTGTCTCGTTCTATCTCTTCAGAGAGCAGCATGCGCAGCAGTAGCCGATGCAGAGCTGGGCAACACGCCCATCGATGCAGTGAACTCCAGCCCCAGCCCTCGTAGGACCAGAATGGCCTTGAGCATGAAGCCATTATTCAAAAGGGGGAAGAGGCTCTTGGGGATCAGCCCTAGATCCTGACGACAAATGCACCAAGAAGGTCACAGCCGTCCGCAGCTGGGGGACCCGCGATGGTGCCTCCTTCTACTGGTTCTCAAATCCTAACCTGCAGCTCTTCATACAGCTCCTCACGGCGTGCTGACCCCCCACCTAAAATTTATTTTCTTTGCTACTTAATAAATGTAATTTTTGCTACTGTTGTGAATCCTAATGTAAATATTTTTGGAGATAAATGTTTGCCAAAGGGTGCTGACCCACAGGTTGAGAACCTCTGCCTAGAAAGCAGTGAAGAAAATTGAAATCTGGCAGCACACCAAGTACACTTGTTCCTGCTGCGGCAAGAAGGAAATGAGGCTGTGGGCCGTAGGCACGTGGCACCGCGTGAAGTCAGTGGCTAGCAGGGCCTGGGCCTGCAGCGCCGCTGCTGCCGGAACACTGAAGGAACTGAAGACCCGAGGAAGCGGTACTATTACAGACGTCTGACAGCAAGTGGATTACTTCATGTGATGGCAATAATAACACAGCCAGCAAGATGGCTTCGTGGGTAAAGAAGGATTCTTGTTACCAAGCATGACAGCCTGAGTTTGAGCCTCAGGACCATACAAAAAAAAGAAAGAAAGGAATCTGAACTCGGGACATGCATGCACACACCAGAGAGAGACAGACACAGAGAGAGGGGGGGGGGAGAGGGAGAGAAAGAGGGGGAAAGAGAAAGGAAGGGAGGGGAGAGAGATGGTAGTTTTGTTTTGCTTAAGCGAGGTGCGCTGACAGAGCACTGACTTCCTAATCTCACCACTAGATGGCGATAAGGACCTTGCTGGAAAAAGAGGCCGGGGTGCAACCTGCTTGGCAATCAATAAACCTGTTTTCAGGTCCCCTCAAGACACCAAGTTGCTTGTCATTCCTCCTCCGCCTGAAGGAGTGAATCTGCAGGGAACTTGGGCATCTGTGTGTGGCTTACCTGAAGGGGAGGCCCTCACCTCTGATCTCAGACTCTGTTCTTCTATGCCGGATCTAATGCCTGTGGGATGGCCTGGAGGACTTGTTGAAACAGGGTTGAAACAGGGTTGCCAGGCCACAGCTGCTCTGGATGTACTCAAGAATGTGCATTACTGACAAGTTCCCAGATGCTGCTGAGTCGGGGAACTTACCCTGCAGACCCCAAACATGGAACATTCTGGAAGCATCAAAAACCCTGACAGAGAACCACCTGCCACAGCCCTGCCAAATGTCCTGTCCCGACCCTAACCGTGGCTTGGCTGAAAGGTCAGCTACTTACTGTGGATACACAAAGGCTCTCAAACCAGCTAAACTCCAACAGTCACCGTTTCGAATGACACCGTAGAGGGTACAAGCCTGGAACTCATAAGATCAGGTATGGGACACTCTGACACCGCCTCCGCACCCTCCCTCCCACAGCTCAACCCTACCACCACACTCATGACCCTCCCACCTCACCCCAAAACCCCACACTCCACTGCCCCACACGCCCACCTGCGCTGATTGCACGCATGCGCCACCACCCTGGCTAATCAATTTTCTTTCTTTTTTTTTAATGCCTTTAACATTTTATGAGTAGGGGGTCCACAAGCTTCACAGACTGCCAAAGTCTAAGGGCGGGGAGGGGACCTAGAGGGTGACACCCTGCCCTAGACACAGAGATAAACAGGGTAGGCCTCAGCTGCAGAGAGTGAGAAAGGGGCATGACCCGACAGCCCTACCCATGCTCTCAGAAACCAGGCCAATGCTGTTACATCACACCCGATAAACTGCTACTGACAGCTTGAAACCATGGGTTTCCCGGGCCATGACAGGCCTGTGCCTGCTTCCTCAGTCACGCGCAATACACACACACACACATGCACGCACATGTATCCTCCATAATTTATCACACACTTCATATATTATCACGTTATAGGCAACAAACACGTTTGTACACAAAGAAAAGTCGATTGTGTACACCAGAGCACTCTTTTGCCCCCAGAACTAGAATTCTCTAATTCAGGCTAAGGTTTGCATCTTTTTCATATCTAAGGCAGCGGTTTCCAGCTTTAACACCCGGGCCACAGGAAGTGACATATTTCACACTATAAGCCACATCACAGGTGTGCATTTCAGCAAACGCATGTGTAGTCAAATATACACAGGTGTATCTAAGGCAAAGGTTTTCCAGAGTAAACTCCACACCTTTAACTGCCAATCATTCTGTTACTCCTGTTCTCGGTTCTATGCTGCTTTTTTTAATCTTCTGGTACCAGTCAGTTCTACTGAATTCACTTTTTGGCCAATGAGTTGTAACTAACAATTTGAAAACCACGGTCCCCAGAACCATGACGGGGCCTGTCCCTACTTCCTCAGTTACAAATAAAACACACACAACACATGTACCTTACGTGCATAAACATATGCCCTACACAGACACTTCACACACTTCATATACACATCACACGCACACGCCACACGTATACCTGACATTACACATCCCACTGACACAATACAGACCCTACACACCATATGGACACACCACACACACCCTTCAAGTTACATATATATGCAATATGCATACCACACACTTTGTAACATACTCTATCTACAAATACACAGCGAACACACACCCATCACATACACTCACACACCAGACTTTACATGCACATAAGCCACATACATCACACATAGCATAGACATGTCCTACAGATATGCACACACCACATTCTCTACAGTCACACAAATTCTCTACATAAACATCTCCATTTCTCCCTCCTCCCCTCCCCACTCTCTCCTCCCCATCTATCTATCTATCTATCTATCTATCTATCTATCTATCTATCTATCTATATCTGTCTCTCTCTCCTCTCAGGTCCTTGGCCACCACAGTCACTAAGAAGTATCCAGGCCCTGGCCATGGCTAGGTCCTGAGAAGAATGCATTTTAATGATTCAGTTTCTCTCCTGTGATCATCAGCTTCAGTGACAATCACAGTCCCCAGCAGCTCTCCAGTGGCCCCTAGGAATGCTTCACAGTGAGAGCTTTGTGAGGGGCCCAGTGGGAATGGAAAACAGAATGTCAGAGAGATGAAATGCAAACCCAGGTAAAGCTTTAGGTTTTCATGCCGTGGGCTCTAAAAGGTAGGGCCTGAGTGGCCTGTCAAAGTAGATGCCACAGGTTCTATAGTCAGAATTTTAGATTTTTTCCCTCTTGTTCCTTGAGTGTTCTTGCCTACTAAAATGTCAACTGACTGGTTGGGCACATGTGGTGACCCAGCTGTCGGAAGTGCAGCATTTAAACCCGCCTGGAAGCAAGAAAGAACGTGTGAAGGGACCAGGCTGTGAACCATGAAAGCCATAACTAAAAAGAAACAGAGACATGAGCCTCGCGCCAGCAGAGGTATCTAATGAGACTCGGACACGGGCACAGCCCGCCTTCCACCCACATGTGGGCACTCTTCTCAGACCATCACCCAGTTCAAAGGAGGAGCCTCAGAAAGGAAAAACAGGAATGCCCAGGCTTGAGTGGATGTGCAATTAAACCCCTGATGTGTGTTTGTTTCTTCTCACTGCTGACAAGCCCGACACTGGCAAAGGGATCTATGATGAAGTGGGTTACTGCCCTTGGTAGAGACAGGCCCGGCTCAGATGATGACGAGAGAAGAACCACCATGATGCTGGATGTCCTGCCTCCATTTTCCCAGGACTCTTCATAGCCATGTGGCTAAACCTCACGCATCCTGGGAAACCTCAGCCCGGGGTGGGAAACCTCAGCCCGGGGCAAACCAAGGCATTTGCTCACCTATTCAGGTCGCTATCATGCAGGGCACGCAGGTGTTCGGAGGCAGAGGCCTCTGCCTGCCTGTGCCGTGTCAGTTAGGTCTGCAGAGGATCCCAAGAGGGCTGTGGAGCATACCTGGGCCTGCAGCTCGGCCTTCTGCGCCTGCAGGTGGGTGAGTGTCCCCTGGCCCTCCTCCAGCTGGCTCCGCAGCGCAGCTACTTCCCGCTCCGTCAGCAGCTTCTCCTGCACGAGGAGACCAGACTCAGACCAGGGCGAACGAGGGCAATGAAAGGGCTGGGCCCTTCTTTGTATTCCCCTGAGTTCACATGCCAATGCCCGAGTTAGTGAGGGGGAACCTTTGGAAGGTGACAAGGGTCAGACAAGGTCATAAAAGTGGAGCTCCATGAGGAATTGGTACTTAGGAGAAAAGCAGAGTTAACAGCGGCCTACCCTCCCGCCCACCACCAAGCGGGCACCCACCCACCACCATGCGGGCACACCGTTAGCAAGAGCTTGCAACAATGCCAACTCTGCAGGCACATTGATCTTGGGCCTCCAGCCTCAGCGCTGTGAGTGATAAACTAAGAAGTCCTGTGACAACAGCTCAGCCTGCCTCGCCCAGGCCACTCAGACAGTGGCCACTGTCTGAACCAGTCCCTACTCAAGAGCGAAAGCGCAGACAACAAAGATCAAGAGATCCAAGCAGAGACCTATTTGTGCCAAGGACGGCTAGCCTGACAGACATTTGACTTTCAAAGCCTCCGTCTTCCCTTTTGTGAAAAGAGAACTGCAGAATGCAGATGCTTATTTGGCTCCGGGTTCTGTGTCTGTAAAGATGAAAATCATTCTGTGCACTGAGCCATCCATCAGCTATACTGAGCAGCAGGGAGCCACCCAGCCCCAAATGGTGAAAGGAAAGCAGAGCCTAATGAGGCCAGGACACTAGCCTACGGAGGATCAGTGGGGCAGTCCAGAAGGAAGGCCCCTTCCGGTCCTTCCACGCCCTGTCCTGACTTGCCTCTCTCTCCACCTACTCAAAAATACCAGTGATTCACAAGGCTGACAGTCCAGGAGCCCTGCCGCCAGCATGCAGGACGCGGCCTCAGAGCCCTGTAAACTCCGACCGGAGTCTCGACCCAGTGCTCTCCATGTTTAGCCATTCACAGAAGGCAGCCCCTGCTCACCAACAGACAGATCACAAGCTGCTGCCACATGTGGCTCTCAGAGGTTCATGTGTTGAAGGCTTGGTCATGAATGTGTGGAGTGTGGAGAGACGTGAAGCCTTCAGAAGGGAGCCTTACAGGGGAGACAGGAGGTAGAGGACGTTACACCCTTGAAAGAGATTCTGGGTCCCAGCCCCCCACCCCCTCCTCCTGCTCCTACCGTGAATGTACTTCACTACCACACCCTCAAACAAGAGTGCCAACTAACCACAGAAGGAAATGCTATAGCCTGGCCCACTTCCCCCAGCCAGCCTCTACCTCCTAAAGGTCCCATAACCTCCCCCAAAAGAAAGCCACCTACGAGGGACTAAGCATTCAAACACATGAGCCTGTAAGGGACATTTCACATTCAACCCTTAGCAATGCTCATTTTTGGAAAGGTGACTTTCACAGACTTCCAGGGGTAAAAAGCAGAAGAGTCAATGAAATGAACCTGCAGGTGTCTGCCTAACTAACCAATGTGCAGAACTCCTGAGCTAAAATTCAGAGAACAGAACAGGACACGCCACTGCCATCAACAGCCACTGGCTCTTAGGGAAAGGCTAGAGCCGGGAGCCCCACCCCACCCACAGCACAGTCTCGCGCAGGCCCTGTGCAGGTAATGAGGCCTACTGTGAGTTCCTGAGTGCAACAGCCATTACCAAAGGTACTAGAGCAGGGACCTTTCAGCCATGAGGTGTTTTGTAATTAAGTTAAAATTAAAACACAGAGCAAGCTCTGGTTCTGTAGTCTGGCTGACCCCTGCCTGCTCCAAAAGCACCTAGTTCTGCTCAGAGGAGTCCTTGCCCTGCCTTGGGGCATGTCCTGAGCACACTTCCAGGGAACTGCGAAGCCACAGGACAGAGAAGCACTATCTTGGGCCATCCTTGAAAAACAAAACAAACAATAAAAACCCCTATCGGAATCTGACCAATCAGTTCACCAAACCTGTGCCAGCTTACCCTAACCACTGAAGAAAGGACAGAGTGGCATTTTGCTTCTTTCATTACATTTGAAACCGAGGGTCAAAGGCAAGCCTTGAACATTCAAAGCACACCCTAACCACTGAGCTGCATATCCAGGCAGCATTCTGATTTTAATTTGCATCTCTTTTTCTATGCTTACATGTACAAAATGCCCAGTATCCTGCCAAGCAGCTAACTCAAAAGGGAAATGGAAGTTTTAGACTGGGAAAAGGATTTTAAATCTCTCACACGTGCCATAGGCTCACAGGGTCATGAACAGAGCTGGCCCTTGCAAATGTGTTTGCTAAGTATCCTGAAGTTTCAATTTTATGACCAAACTGCTAATGAGAATAAAAAGCCAATAGCCTGCTACTGTTTGGATGTCCCCCAAACAAATCCCCAACAGAGCAGAGTTGAGAATGGAACCTGGTTGGAAGTTCTCGGTCCTCAGAAATAGACAAGCTCGTGGGAATGGCTTCTCCTATCCTGTTCTTCTGACATGTGAGGCCTAGGAACTTGTCCCATTTTTCCCTTTCCCCCTTTTACCAAGTAAGGTAGCCCAAGACAACCCCTAACCAGGAGCTGGAGCTTTGAACTCGGACTTCTAACCAGGAGCTGGAGCTTTGAACTCGGGCTTCCCAGGCTCCAGACCATGAGAAACAAACTTCTGTACTTTATAAATTATTCAGTCTGTGGTACTGTATTATAGCAACACAAATAGGCTTAGACACATCCGTACTTTAAGAAATGGACAAAAGAGGTGAACAGACCTCACCAAAAAAAAAAAAATCCATGAATAGTAAATAAACACATACAATGATATTTAACATCAATAGTTACTGGAGGATGTGAGTTCAGACCACAGCTAGACTCACTACATACCTAGCAGAAAAATAAAACAAGAACCAAAATGAAGGTTGAGACAGTAAGCTCTGTCGGGAACGTAAGACAGGCACCCTCCATAAGCAGAGGGAGTGCAACTATGGCCGTGTAGAGCAGAAATATGGTCCCTCTGAGCTTTCCTGATGGATTTTAATCCCTTCTGTGAAGCACTGAGAAGATGGAGGCCCATACCCATAATCCCAATGCTCAGGAGGCTGAGGCAGGAAGACTGCAAGTTCGGGGCCAGCCTGGTTTACAGAGCAAGCCTGTCTCAAAAGACAAAAGAGGGGGAGGTTAGTCAAGACTACAACGAGGCCATTAGAAAGTAAGTGAGGTTGAAGAAGGTCGTCAGGGTGGAGTTCCCTTGATGAATCCTGCTAACTTTTTGAGAAGAGAAAAATCAAAGGACACAGACGTGGATGGATGGGCAGACACACGCAGGCACACACACACACACAGGGCTTGTTGCCTTGGAGTGCCCTGACCCACACTGGGCAGTGCCCAGTGAAAACTGTTCCTAGACAAAGCCCCTGACCCTGCCTCTCCAGGAGTGTAAGTCAACGCCTCGGTCCTCTTTTCTTCTCCTCTTTTCTTGGCTTGCCCATTCTATCACTGTGCCGCTGGCAACAGAAAAGAGACTTAACACAGACATTGTAGGTGACGATTAATATTTACTATTGATATATCTTCTGGTAAAGCTTGCTGTTAATCCTAAACAGCTGTATAACCAAATCACCACACAGAGACTATGATTTATTTAGTTAACCTAGAACATAATGCTGGGCAATAATTACTCCCTCTTAAACCTCCAAGCCCTCATAGTTTCCTAACATTTAGATTTTACCCATTATACTTGCTTTTTGTGAAATCTTAGGTCTGGTTCATTCTCCATTCATTCCAAGATCTCTTCTCCAGCCCTGCTCTCCTAGTTCTGCCCCTGCCCTTTTGCCTCACACTCTTTTCCTGTCCTCTGGCTCCTCCCCTCTTTTCCTGTCCTCTGGCTCTTCCCCTCTTTTCCTGTCCTCTGGCTTCTCCCCTCTCCCACCTACTCTTTCTTCTCCATTGCTCAACATTGTGGCTGGTTGTTTTATTTTGGATGTTTACACAAAGTTGAGACAGGTGATGCTTAGAATAAGTATCACAATGCAATATCTGGATTGAAACAGGGGCGGGGGGAGAAATCGGCATTTGAATGAACAAGGGTAAGATGTATACATTTCAAAAGAATGTTATACCAACACACAGAATACTAACAAAGTATGCAAGAGAGAACAGACCACGCTTCCTAGGAGAAAATACCTAAGGTGGTGTGAAGGGACCAGCTATGGCCTCTGGAATCTATCAGCATTTACCACTTGAACAAAGAACAGACCTCACACTTGAACGCCCCTCAGATGCAGGGAGAAGCTATCTTACCGTGGCACTAGCAGTCTGACCCAGGGGTTCTCCAGGATCTCTGAGGTCAACTCGGTCCACAGGAACGTAAGTAGAGACTCAGAGCATGGCCTCCCCAGGACTGATAGTTTTCCCTGCGGCCACAGCTCCCTTTCTTACCTCCCTCATCTCACCAGTGACCAGGGACACTTGTGGAGCAGTCTGAATGAGCTGCTGTAGAATGGTGATGTAGGTCTGGATCTCCAGAAGATTCTGTTGCAGAGGGAAAACATTTTCACTGTAAGTTGAGCTGCCAGAATCCTTTTCTCCCGTCCTAAGTGAGCCTGGAATGAGTGAGTGAAAGTATCCTGTCGTTCCACAGCTGTGATCACATCCAGGACAAAGGGATAAGCTGCAGCTGCTGGCCGTGGGCCCCTGGAGTGGGCATTCCACATCTGCTGAAGAACTAGTAAACTTGGGCTTACCGTTGCCATCTCCCTTCAGTTACCTTCACACACTGCACTGGCTTCACAGAGCCCTGAGCGGCAGGCGCATGAGAGGAAAAGGCACCAAACAAGGCCTGCAAGCTACTAAGACCTGACAGCACAAGACAGTGTTCAGGGAGAAGGCAGCTCTAGCAGCCATGCTTAGGCTAAATGACTTACTGAGTGTGAGTGCATGTGTGTGTGTGTGTGTACGTGCATGCGTGTGTCTGTGTGTGTGTGTGTGTGTGTGTGTGTGTGTGTGTGTGTGTGTGTGTGTGTTTTCTCAGGCTAGCCGTTAGAGTCTCCTAGAATGGAGTCCTTTCATGAAACAGGGCTAACTATCCATAGGGATGCCTGGTGACTTTTACCAGCCAATGCACCATTCCCAGCTTTGAGCAAAGACTGATAACACAGCCTGCCACAAAAAACAGCCTTGGCTGACCATTGGTCAACTTGTCTGGGAAGCTATGTGGGCCCTAGCCCATGAATGAAAAAGAACAACCACTGGCCTCCCGGTAAGACTGATCCCCGCCCCCCCGACACACACACACACTGTCCCATAGTCCTCCACTATACAAGGGGAACACGGGCCACTGTCCCAGCTCCGCTAATCAGAGCTTACTTGAGCCTCTCCTCTCAGGCCGGGACCCAACAGATAATGACTGGAAGCTTCCCACCCTCCTGGTTATTGTTCTAAGTCTCCGGAGTGCTTCCCACTGCTCTGAAACTGCCCCCAGACATTGCTCTCAGCCTTCAATAAGATAAATACAAGGAAGCTGGAAGGTGTGGAAAGGAAACAGACAAGGGCCTGGTGAGAGGCTGGGTGCCAGGGCGGAAGCACTTTGGGCACACACGGGAGGTGGGGAGGGAGGAACACAGGCCCTTGCCCGGCTCTGGGCTATCTTTGGCTGCGGCTGAGTTTCCCTAAAAGCATTTCCCAGAGAAAAATCTGGGTACAGACAGCTGAACAGGACAATGATGCAGGCCGTGTGACTGACAGGACAGGGAAGCGGGGGGGGGGGGGGGAGGCAGGGCATTGCCATCCACTGCGCTCCCGTGGGCACAGAGCTCATGCTGCTGATTTCATCAAGGTCCTGCTGCCCAGACAAGAGGAACCCAGGGGGTTTACACACAGACTCTGGTCAGTCACTGAATGAGGCTCCATGGGTACCAAAACTCCCCAGTATTTCCTAGGAAATGGAGCAGCTTTCAACCTCTACAAAGTCCTCGGCAAAGAGGTACAGATACTGTATTGTGAAACAAGGACCCTTCAAAACTGAGCCTCACACAGTGAAAGTTTTTCCCAGAAAGTCCAGCCTTGGGTGAGAACAGATATGGGCCCTGAGGCCAAATAAAAAACTCTCCCTTCACTCCAGGAAAAGGGTCCTCACACCCCTAGCAACTTGCAGCTAAATCTACACAGGACATTTCTGGCTTTTGCCTCCTCTTTTCTACAATCAAGGAAGACAGAAAGCCACTGAATTCCAGTGTCATCTGTAAATCACCTCATTCCCTTTACCCATTCCTGTTTCCAGGCTTCTCCTGGTAAGTCAAGGCACAACAGCCCTGAGATTCAGGTTACAATATGGACAGAAGTAGAGCAGAGCCTGTCTTCCCTTTCCATTAACCCATTGTTAACCCACACAGCGGCACCACAGAGGATGTCACTGGCATTCTGAAGATAAGGACCAGCCTAGCTAGGACAGGCTACTCACTCACAATTACACAGGATCTGACTTCCTGTACACCAAAGCCCCTAGCATCACTTGTGAGAGGCAGGTAAGGAAGGGGAAAGGTCAGGACACTCTGAAAAACAGGGCTCCTAAAAAAAGGTGTTAACTGACTAGCTCAAAGGTAGAGCTAAAGGCTGTAGCACAAGATCTTAAACACGCACACAACTTCTCCCTCCTGTGCACTTTTCTGAGAGAAAGCAGTTGAATGCTTAGAGACAGAGCTTCCTAGATCATTTTGTAAATTACAACGTGCAGCACACGCACTAAAACCAACAATCCCCAGCATGCCCTGGGACTGCCCGCTGACGACACAGCTCTGGCCAGGCAGGTGCTGTCTGTCCAGTGGCCGGCTCAGGCGGATGTAGTCACGAGCTGCTGGCACTAGCAATCTCCTGTGCAAGCAAACCCAAACTGGGTTTTCTAGAAGGGTCTTCCCACACCCGGCAGTTACCTTTTTGTACCTGTCCTTGGCCACACTGATATCCGCCTGCAGAAACTGTGCTTCCAGCTGAAGGTGCAGGTTACGCAATAAGGCTTCATCAGCTTCCTGCAACAAAGGGCCACGCCAGGGTGAGGACGTGAGTGTAAAGTGAACCAGTTACAAACACAGGAACCACGTGGAAACTTACTAAAACAGATTCTTGTTCAGTGGGTCTAGGACACTGCTCTCTCTCTCTCTCTCTTTTCTCTCTCGTACTCTCTCTCTCATCTTTCTCTCTTTTCCACTCTTTTTCTCTCTCTCTCACTGTGTGTGTGCATGTGTGCACACATGAGTGTGTATGCTTGAGTGAGTGCATGTGTGTGTATACAGGTTGCAGGTGTGTGCATGTGACCCATCTTGCACGTGTGGAAGTCAGAAGACAACTTTCAGGACTTGATTCTCTCCTGCCATGGGTTCCTGGGACCCTACTCGGGGCATCAGCCACGTAAAGCAAGTGCTTTTACATCCTGAGCCATCTTGCAGCCCTAGAGGAAACATCCTTTTGTTGTTATTATTTTTATTTTATTTTAGGAGGAAGTGTGCTAAATAAAGCAGCAGGCGGTCTGGGCCTGGCTGAGAACAGTGGCTCTCATCATTGCTCGAGCTGACATTTGGCAATGTCTAGAGATCCTTACTACTGTCAGTACCTGAATGATAGGGGACATGAAGACTGCTCTAGGTACCCTATAAAACACAGTCCGCCCCCTTCACACTCACACGACAAAGACGATCACAGCCTAAGTGTCCGCAGTGCCAGGCTTCAGAAATCTTATCAAGGAAAAGCCAAATAACCTTAAGATTTACAGACATCTATATTTGTCCTCTATCTTGCCATCTGTAACTTGAGTTTCAAGACCAAACCTATATAAAGGTGGAAGGAGAGAACTGACTCCACAAAGCTGTCCTCTGACCTGCGCACAACTTAGACACACACTTAGACACACACTCACACCCCCTCTCTCCCACCCTCTCTCTATCTCTCTCACATGAATGCACACACACACTCCATGGCATGTACCCCCATCCCACCCTCACTTCACATCATACACACACACGTACATACACACAATAATAATAATAACAATAATTCTAAAGGTTGTCTGAAATTGGCTTAAATGCTTCAGTGTGTTTGGTGTGAAATTACAGGTTATCAGGAATCCCCATTCCCCAAGACAACACTGCCTAGGCACACCTGCCAATATCAGACATTGCCAAATGGTTTTTTAGTGACCTCTTACAAGCTTTTCAAGACGATTGCTAGGAATGGCTTTCGTTTAGAAAGGTGGGTACCAGTGTGCTCAAACTGTTTATGAGATACTAACTCATAAACTCTCTTTCCAGTGAGAGAGTGAAGATAGCAAAGACAAGTGGATGGCCAAATTTGTGGAGACGCTCCGTATCGGCCATTAGTCCAGCAAAGCCCTTGGAATGTATTCTCTGGAATGTCACTTGATTCTCTAACTGTTCTTATAAAGGGAAGAACCTCAGCTGTCTGATGCTGACAGCCAGGACAGAGAAATTCTGACTCCACAGCAGGATCTGTCTTTAGTAGGCTTCCCAGCCAGTGCTGTTTTTACACCTGTGGCACTGGAGAGCTGGGGCAGGAAGTCTCCTCATGCCTCCATGGGCTTTGGATGTAGCTCCACCTCCTCCAGGAGCAGCAGTTTGCTGTAGAGTGGCTCCCCACTGGGAGCTGGGGCTAACTCCTCACAGAGACACAGCAATATCTGGACAGATGTGCAGGAGCGTTGGACAAAGACACAGAGCCAATTTCCTGGATGTTTTCTGCTTTCCCTCTGTCTCCTTAAAGCCTAGAAGGGTAGGCTGGGATGGGCGAGTCTTATTGACAAACCTACATTTGACCCACAATAGCTGTAGCTGAAGGAGAATTAAAAATGAGAGTCCAAGCACCCCTTGTCCCTGATCTAAGAGAGATAAAACACTCATAATCTTACAGATGGAATAAATTGTGGAGAACATTGGTTTGCTCACTGGCACCTTAAAGCCATTGGTACCTTCCTTCAAGTGACGTGTAAAGCACTGTATAAAATCAAAGCAGGCGCTTAGTTTATTTTTTTACCTGTTAGGATGTGAAGCACACTGAGTCATTTTCCTGCAGATCATAAAGGACCACAAACAGATATCTATCCAGCAGTCCTAGTCCCTTAGTGTCCCTTCCACCAAACTTAGGACTCTGGCAACCACAGTTCAAAGCCTAAAGTCTTTTAGAGAGATTGGTGGGTCCCTCCATTCATTAACGGAAAATAACAAATGACAACAGGACTTGGACCCTGCCCATGGGCTTTTCTGGGATGCGGAATGGAGAGCCCATCCTACCAGACCCCTACCATCCTTCTACACCTCCCCCTGGGGATTATGCCAGGACCAGCACTGGCTCCAACAAAGCAATATTTCAAAGCCACCTGTGGCAATAATATTAATGCAGCCCTTGTCTTTAAAATAGGATAATCCGATGCTTCTGTAAGCGCATGTCTTGCTTGGGAGATAATTATGTATTAAACTGCCCTGAAAATTCCAAAGGTGAGCCAGCGCTTCGGGACTGTGCAGTTGCTGATATGATGAGAATTTGTTTTGAAAGCGATGTTCTTTTATTTGTGCCAGAGCTCAGAAATGTGTAGACGCCTGTGTTTTCATTATGCCGGAGGTGCTGTCAGCTGAATTTCCAAACGCCGCAGCAACAGAAGCATCCAGATTTTTCAGAATGACTGCCTGTGTCAACTGTCTAATTTGAGAAAATAATCCAACCCTGATATGGTGAGAGCTCGAAACGGGGGGGGGAGGGGGGAGGCAGTTCACAAAACAGATCACCCCACTGGAGAGCTAGCTGGAAATGCAAATACTCTCAAGGATTGCAACACCCTCCCAGGTGCGGAAGCCACACAGTGAAGTGCCAGGTGGCCCAGGACATGGACAGCCCCACCCCACCGTGCAGGGGATGGAAGCGGGGCTGTGCACATGCTGTGAAAGCAGCTACCAGTGAGGTACATCACAAGCAGCCTCTGCAGCCATTTTTGAGAAAGGAACCAGAGAGATAATTAACGTTCAAGGCACCCTTGACAATCAGCCTTGACAACTTTTTCACAAGAATGCGAGACTTCCATCAAAACCCAGCTGCTGAAAAGTGGAGATCCAAGTTCATTAAAGGCACTGCAAGCTGGGATTTAATTTAAAACGTCTTTTCCTTCAACCCTGGGTATCAAAAAATCTTCCCAAAACAAAATGCTGCAAGTTGCTTTTTGCATCTGTCGGGAAGAGGCTCTGGGTGAGCTGGGCTCCTTTCTCTCTCCTTGGCTTCATTTTCTCTGCTCTGCTTTCTCCCTCTGCACTCTCCTTGCTCTTCCTCTGCCTTCCATTCCTTCCCCCAAGCCTCTCCACACTCCAGCCTCCTCCTAAAGGCCTCCTTCCCCAGGCCCAGCCCCTCCTCTTCTTGGCGTGTGGAAGCCAGCAACCTGGTAGGTGGTCGCTTCACGTCCCACCTCTCCTGCCCTGGACGCAAGCGCCCCCTGCTCTTTCGCCAGGAGACTTCAGAGGCAGACGAACCACACGTGTGTGAGCCAACCTTTGAACGGCTTTTCATTGTTTTTAAGAATTTAATAATTAAAAAGGTCTTAAGAAGCTACAGCAATTGAAATTGTCAATGTTAAAGCTTTAAAGGTCAGTCCTTAGAGCCATCTCAACTGATAAGCAAACTACAGGAATCATTAGTGACCAGTAATCTAAGTACACATATGTGGTGATGAGTCATAAAGCTTACACAGCCAGGATACTTACTTAAAAGCCATCTGCAGTTCTTGATCCATCAAAAGGCTAAGCGTGTGACTAACTCTGGCCACACTGTTTAAGTGTTATGTTGAGGGTTTTATTTGCCTTCAAAAGGGGGGAACAAAGAGTGGCTTGCTCTAGCCACTTTTGTCTCCCAAAAGCCAACTCTATACAACTATTGCAGGAATGTTCCAGAATCCCTCTCTGGCGCCTGTGGCTGTTTCTCTATTTTTGAAATGGGCGCTTCTTCCTCTCCTCCATGAGTCTGCTTCAGAGAAGCAACCTCAAGACTATTAGCCCACATCTCTGGTCAGCCTACTGAGTAAAACATAAGTGGGGTAATGCTGCCATATCTTGATAGCCTGGAAACACTCCGTGGATTGGGAGCTTGGTCCCCAGGGCAGAGGGTTAGGAGGTAGCAGGGCTTCAAAGGGTGGGGCACAGTGGGAGGGCCTTACAGCCCTTACCCCAGCTGTGGCCTCCTAGCTCGCCATGCACGCTCACCTCACAGGCTTCCGCAATTGAACTAAAGCCTTTCACCATAACTGAACTAAGCCGGGGGCCCCCTTCACCAGCGGCATGTGTTTGTATGTGCAGCTTCCAAATCTGTGAGATAAAGAACTCTGTTTTGTTTTTGTTTTTCAAATTACTCATCCTTGGGTGTTTTGTTATATTATGGATAATAGGTTAATACACCTTAGCATCACATATCAGCTTCACAGTCTACGTTTCTTTCATGAGACGACACGTGTCATAAGGTGCATAAGTGAACCGGTATATCAGTTCACTCACCAAGATTTAATTGAAATTAAGAAGTCAAGGAAAACGGTAGCAAGAAACAGACAAATGCTAATATAAAGGGCAGAGGCTTGTGGGAAGCAAACGCTCTTACTACTTAGTGGCTGTGCGGGAGCTGCTGAAATCCAAGGCCGTACTCTACCCACCTTGTTAAGTCTTTCCAGCATTTCCTTTAGCACCAGTTGACATTCACACTCATTTTCGTACCTGCAAATTGGACACACAGGCAAGAGTTAGGCAGCTTCTGGGCTTTCACGGGTACAGATCACACTGCCAGCGTAAAGTTCAATCTCAGATAATACCATGCCCTTTTCTTTAAGAAGAGAATTTTAATTTTAAAGAAATATCTAATTCCACGTTTCCTTGCCCACTGCTTCCCAATAATTTTCACACCACCAAGCACATAGAAAATGTGAATAATGAGAAAATATAAACAAGACAGAAGTCTTCCATCCTGCGACACCTCAGGCTGCCTCCCACCCAGCACCTGAGGATAAGGGAATTATGTCTGAGCAGAGCTGTAAGCCAAGCACAGCCTCAGAGTGGAGACGGGAAGGCCGCCCGGTTCAGTCCCTAACAAACGACAGATTTCCTAAACTGGCCTGCTCATTCACGTCTGTGACATGTCAATGTTTTGGTATTCACAACTACAGACAGAGCCTGCTGCTACCTTTGGGGGAAAGACAGGGAACACAGCTGAGCGCCTCTCCCCAGGGGCTAGGGCTAGGGCTTGGTGGTAAAGTGGTTACTACACAACCAGGAGGACCGTGAGACTGTGTTGTTTACTGGAAAAACCCCTTTCTAGGTGTGGCTTAGCCCTAGCACACACTTTTAATCCAAAAGCTTTCTGCTTGAGTATCATAAACAGAATTTAATAAAGTTAACCCAAGGTCAAGAGGTGGAATAAGCAACCAGTTGGCAGGAAGTGAACATAGGGGGAAAAAAGCATAGAGAGTAAGAGGACATCAAGAGGAGCAAGCACAGGAAGTAAAGGGGGGACATTGAGTTTGAGGAGTATTTTGAGATGGATTGGGGAAGAAGGTTTCTCTTTTTCTTTTCGATATGTTGGCCAAGGAGGAAGGTCAACTGGGTGCTTTCTCTGCCTCTCTGAGCTGGCAGGCTTTCTACCCCAGTACCTGGTTCTTGAGTCTTTATTGGCAAAATTGAACATTTGAGATTTTGTTGAAAACAACAGAGGACCACAACACCTAGGCTGAGCAAGGGAGCCCCCAGTTCAAGCCCCGGTTATCAGCCCCTTGACGCTAAGAATATGCTATTCTCTCCTACTTAATTTCTTTCCAAAGAAAGAAATGAAATGATAAGCAGATACCCCAGAAATTCTTATGGTCAGAGGGAAAAGGGCTCTTCCCAGTGGTCCCCTCCCCCATTCCATGTAACCCAATACACATTCATTTCTTCTTCCAAGGGTTCTAGCACTTCCAAGGGTTCAACAGGTACCAGGCCGCTTAGAAGGGAACTTCACTCCCCACGCCTCCCTTGGTCCGGAAGTGCTCATGTAGCTGAGTCTCAACCAATAGGTTAGAAAGATAGGTCTGTGTAGACCCTTCCGGGTAAAGGAGGCAACAGGGAGTCACTGCCTCATGGATCCTTCAGCTTGCAGCACGGATGCTGCCTTCTTGCGGTTCGTGCAGAACCTTCAGAATTTCACATGCTAAACTGCACACCTAGACTTTACCCAGGAGAGAGAAAAAAAACTTTCATCTTGGATAAGCCAATGTTAGATATTTTGGGTGGTAAAATATATGTACAATTATTTAAATATTTTGCTTTTATCTTTAATTATGTTTATGGAGGGCGGGGGCACATGAGTTAGGTGGCCGTTAAGGTCAGAAGAGGAAGCTGGATCCCCTGAAGCTGAACTTAAGGGCCGTGGTGAGCCTCCTGGTGAGGGTGCTAGGAATGGAGCACTGGCCCTTTTCAAGCGCAGGACATGCGCATAACCATCTCTTAACACCACCCCCGGGACAAGGCCTCTGGGGCAGCCCTGGCTAGCCTAGCACTCTCTGTACATATTCCAGCTGGCCTGGAACTCAGAGACCTGCCTGACTCCGATTCCCAAGCACTGGGATTAAAAGTGTGAGTCACCATGCCAAGTGGAGATTTACCGCTTTTGAGAGTGCATTTCATGGTGTTAGTGTGCTCAAACGTGGCTGCACAGCAGCCGGCGCCGTCTGTCTCCAGAACTCTTCAACAGTGAAACTCTATGCCCATTGGTCCCTCTCCCCAGTCCTTAGCAACCAACATTCCACTCTCCATCTCTAAGTACCGCGTACAAGCAGAACCAGTATTTTCCTCCCTGTGTCTGGCTTATTTGGCTCAGAAGAGTGTCCTCAAGGCTTATTCCTGTTGCAGTGTGTGTTCGAATCTCCTTCCTTTTTAAGGCTGGATGCTATCCTAATTTATGCCTATACCACACGTGCTTAGACACACATCTGACAAACAGCTGGGAGAGATGGGCTGTGGGAGGAAAAGTGTGGTTTGGAACTCGCTCTTCGGAGTTTGCACCATCCGCCAAGATGCATGCTACCATAGGTGTGCAAGGTTGTTGGAATACTTTTCCCTCCACCAAGATGCGTGTGTGTGTGTGTGTGTGTGTGTGTATGTATATGTATATGTGTCGGGCTAGGTTGGAGCTCACTCTCTGGAGTTTGCTTTATCCAGGCAATATGTGAATGTGTATGTAAATGCGTGTGTGTGTGTGTGCGTGTGTGTGTGTGTGTGTGCGTGTGTGTGTGTGTAAAATAAAATAAGCCTGTAAGAGAAGCTAAATAAAGAAAAATAAAGAAGCTTGTTGGAACCTACCTGCTGAAGTCTACCTTACTTCATCATCAAATGTAAGTGTGTGTGTGTCTTTTTCCCTCCTTCTTCTTAGATGCTTTGCCACTACAGTGGAAAGCCAGCACTGGCCAACGGCCCTAGTCAACGTTTACTTGGTAGACGTAAGCCCACGCCAGGAAGCTACCGGCACTGGCCAACGCCAGTAATTTAATTCTGGCCCCTCAGTTCGCCACTCAGTGGAAGACACGGTTGGGAACCACCAGTTCCAGCCTGGAAAATTACCCTCAGAAAAAGTCTGCCGGGTCGCTAGCCAGGTGGCAGCCATGTACGCCCTGACTCAGTTTGTCCCCAGCTGAAATGTCGAAGCTGGTCTTCAACATAGCACCTCATTCTTACACATTTTAGCTTTTGCGAAGAGTGCTACTGTGAAGATGGGTGTCCAGCAATCCGTGTCCAGGGGCAGCTTTCAAGTATCCTGAGTGGATGCTGAGAAGTAAAAATGCTGTGTCATAAGGTAGCGCTGTGTTTAGCTTTGGGAGCGAGTGTTCTCCAGAGCACTGTTCCTCTTCACCTTCCTCTCAGTGCGGCCCCGTGCAGCACATCCTTGCATACCCTGCCCTCTCTCTCCAGCCGTCCTAATGCATACCAAGTAGGCCACCGCCACCTTGGAGCCTCTGTCACTCACCACGGAAACCAACTCTAGTTTACACTGAGCCCCACCCACAAAGCAAAGCTTCTGTGGCTGTAAACGTTGGCCAGGGAGTCAGAATCAATTGACAGGCATGGAAGGCGCTGTGTGTAACCTCTGTGTTCTCAGACTTGAAAAGGCTGGAAGGACAACCAGACCCAACCAAAACTCCATGCAGTCCCAAGAGGGCCGTGCAGCTGGCACCTCCTAACTAGTTCTACATTTCATGATGCCAAGGGGCCATTTCTCTTTATGTGGATTCAATAGGTCCAGAACTTGTTTTTCAAATGGGTAATTTTCTTTGAGAATAATATTGTTAACAAAAATCTAATTTTCTCATGGCTTTTTCCTGCTAGAAACATCTAAGAGTCTCTGCAGCTTAACACCATGTTTGATAATGAGCACAGCAACACAGCCTCATGAGTAATTTTCATGCTATAAAGATCCGTCTAGATATATTAAAAAGAAGTGATTTCATTTTGCAAAATTAATGATAAGAATTCCCATATTCATATCAATGAGTTCATAAAGTAAAAACATGCTTTGTTTTCCATTATCTAGTTGTTTATGTAAATTAGTTTTGTTTCCAGCAGTTGGGATAATTGACTGCATTCATCACTGTATTTTGGTGCTTTTCCTTGTTCCCATGGTTCTTGTTTACTGTGCTCCTTAGTCTTTGCTGCATTGAAAACATGACTGTGAGATTATCCACATTCCAGATGCAAAGCATGGCTAGCATGTTTTGGGCCTCGAGGCTTGTGTTTCCATTTACCTCATGACTCTCACCTGGCTTTGGCTACTCACCAGTTTACCTTGAGAATAAAAAATCAAATTTGGCTTGCAAGTGGGTGAGTCAGTGTGTGAGTGTATATGTGAGTGTGTGTGTGTGTTCATGAGTGAGAATGAGTGTAGACTGTATGTGTGTCTGTGAATGAGGATGAGTGTGTGTTCATGAATGACAATGAGTGTAGGCTGTGTGTGTGTTTTATAATGATTTTTTAAAATATATATTTATTTATTATGTATACAATGTTCTATCTGCATATACACTTGCATGCCAGAAGAAGACACTGGATCTTATTATAGATGGTTGTGAGCCACCATGTGGTTGCTGGGAATTGAACTCAGGACCTCTGGAAGAGCAGGCAGTACTCTTAACCTCTGAGCCATCTCTCCAGCCCTTATAAAGATTTTTAAATCCCACTAAGGCAACATGTTAAACTTCTCCATGGATCAAGAGCAATGAATCAGTCAATGATATACCTAAATCCACAGCAGCATGTGAAGAACTGTGCCATGGTGGCCATACACTCAGAACCAGAGGAATTGATAGAACTAGGAAAACTCAACACGGCTGTTCCATGGTGAGGGCTCACAGAAGTCATGTTCATCCAGATCACAGCAGAGACAGCCATCTGGGGACCCAGGACATGCTGGCAGGCCTTCGGGCTGCCTTGGGTATGCGAGCCACGTGGCGCTGTGCATGCACTTAGTACCACCTGCCAGCTTGTGCCAGCTGATTAAGATGGTGTTTTCACACTGTGAGCACTTTACCACCCCATCAAGTGAAGGAGAGACCCTGGCCCATCCAAGAGGACTAAGCAGCTTAGTGTGGCATTGTGTGCTCTACAAAATCCAGAAGGAGAAACTAAGGGTGCACAGCCCAGTTGGAAGACAGCATGCCCAGAATTTGCAGAGCCTGGATCTGATCGCCAGCACCAAAGGGAAACACAGCTACGACCCCAGCACTTGGCAGGTGGGGGCAGGAGGATCAAAAATCCAAGGTCATGCTGGTCGGTGGCGGTGCATGCCTTTGATCTGAGCACTAGGGTGGCAGAGGCAGACAGAACTCTGTGAGTTCCAGGCCAGCCTGGTCTACAAAGTGAGTCCAGGACAGCCAAGGCTATGCAAAAACAAACCCTGTCTTGAAAAAAAGAAAAATCCAAGGTTACCCTCAGCGGTAGCACCCAGGCCAAGGCTAGCCTGTGCTTGCTGAGACACCAGCATCATCTGAGGGAGAGTCTGTGGCTAAGCCACCCTCTACAGGAATCCGGTAATGGACTTTCCACGACCCTTTTCTGAAGTCTGTAGCGCAGGACAAGAAAACCTCTGAGGGAGCCTCTTGCAAGGCTTATTCCACACAAGATAACGGAGGTTAGGGTCCCTTCTTGCCAACTGGTTTCTACGGCTCAGCATCAGAAACAGAAAAGACTGGTGGACTTAATAAGCATCCAGCTCTCACATAAGCATTCTCATTATGCTTCACCGTAACTTTTATTGTGGATATAGCAGCTTGATAACAAGCTTTAAAGTATACACAGCCATGCATTCAACATGCTTCCCAGGTGTCACTCAGGGCACCGTGAAGACAGTTAGACTTGGTGCCTGTGGATTTGAATTCCGTGTCCAGCACAGTCATTCTTGGCATGAGTGATCTTCCCCAGACCCCTTCCCAGGTAAACGACCCAGTAAGGATCTGGCTGTTCTATCACACTGGGACATCTCAAAAGCATGGTACTGCACCAACCATTACGGTGTTCTTCTCCCAAAAACCAAGTTATGAAGTCAACATGGGTATCCAACAACGAAGGAACAAATGGAGAAAGTGTGGTAAAGACACACAGACATATATATGAAATACATATAATATATACGCATTTTCAGCCTTAAAGAAAGTTATGTTGTTCTCAGGAAAAAAATGAATGATCATATTAAGCCAATTAAGCCAGTTTCCGAAAGCTAATATATGTTTTCTCTCATTTATGGTCCTATATTTTATAGTTACATTATATATATATATATATATATATATATATATATATATATATGAAGTAAAAGAAATGAAATTGTGTAAGGGAAAGGGAGGTAAGTGTAAGGGAGGAGAGATACGAAAAGAAAAAGTAGAAGGATCCAGAGAGGAATGTGGTTAACGTACAATATATTACTATATGAAAATTAAATTGAAAAAAATTATGGAGTCAAAGAAATCGGTCATGTGAAAGCACGTATTCTGAAATTCCAGAACGTCAGAAATAATGTCTGCTGACATAACCATCCAAACTGGGCACTCTGGGACCTCGGAGACAGCTCGCGGGTGTTATAAACCACCCTGCTTATTTGGTGTTGGCCCACGGTGAGCACCGAAAACTCAAACTACAGGTTTGAAATCTCCGTGTTATCATCCCAAAACACAAGAAAAGTAAGCAAAACTACGTCCTGGGAATCGGAAAAGGACATCGAACTGGAAGGTGGGTCTTCGGGACCCGCGCATCCTTACGCCCCTCTCTGCAGGACAACCTACACTGCCCCACGCCTCCCGCCACGGCCCGCGCCGGGCGGGCCTCAGTTTCCCTGACCGCGCCCCTTACTTGCTCCGGAACTCGTCGAGGGCACGCTGCGCCTCCGCCTCCTGCCTCTCCAGCCGCGCGCGCTCTGCGGCCAGGTCTCGGGCGCGCTGCAGATTGGCCTCGATGTGGCGGGCGAGCGCGTCCTCGGGCCCGGGCTGCTCGCCCAGGCGCTGGAAGGCGTCGAGCTGCCGCCGGAGGCCGGCGTGGCGCTGCTGGAGCGCGCGGGCCCGCTGGACCTGGGCGGCCACGCGCTCGCCCAGCGCCTGCAGCGCCGCCAGGCCGGGCGCGGCTCCCCCGGGTTGGGCGGCGGGGCCCGCGGGCTGGGCGCGCTCGTAGCGCTCCTGGCGGGCCTGGAAGACGTAGCTGCGGCGGTACATGGCTCCCGGGAGGCCGCGCCCTGCTCCGCGCCTGCTAAATAACCGGGCGCTCCGTGCTGGGACTTTCCAGAGCCGGTCAGCAGACGTGCCCCCGGGGCGGGTGCCCAACAATGGGGAGCCGCGGCCGCTTTGTGTGCTGGATTAGCCGCCCATAGAGCTCCGGGATGGAAGGGGCAGCGGGCGAAGATCGCTTTGTTTGGCCGTTGTGAAGGCCTGTGGCCCTGTGACAGGATGAAGGGTCAGGGGGACAAGAGACACATGATGCTCTTTTGACTGGTTCCCCTGGGCACTGTGTAGGGGACCCGAAGCCAGCTTGCAGTAGAGCCTGGCGCTTTCTCCTGTCCCTTCTAGCTCTCGTTATGGAACTTAATAACTCCGGTTTTATTTGCTGTTTTCAGGTTTTTTAAGCCATTATAAAAAGTCTATCATGTTAGGGTTGAGGTGTGTTTCTAGTGATTTCTTACTAATATTTGTGTGTGTGTGTTTGTGAAGAATCTACAACATGTACAGTGACTTAGGAAACAAAATTAGTGACACTGAATTCTTGCCTTTGCTCTTTCACCAAGGAGTTGAGAGTAGGTGCTCTGAACTTAAAAGAAATCCTTGCAGTCTGAAGATTTGATAAACTATCCAGCCCTCAAATACATATTTCATTATGCTTCATTTTAACTTTTATTATGGAAATAGCAGTTGTGCTTGAAAACAAGCTTTAAATATATATATATATATATATATATATATTCACACGATTTGATAGCAAGGCTTTGAAAAATTCAAAAGTACATTGCAGCCAATCCTGATGAGATCTGATAAACTTGGGCCAGATGGAAGGAGAGGAGGACCTCCCCTATCAGTGGACTTAGAGAGGGGCAGGGAGGAGATGCGGAAGAGAGGGTGTGATTGGCAGGAAGTGAGGGAGGGGATACAAAGTAAATAAACTAATTAATATTAAAAAAAGAAAAATTAAAAAAAATTCAAAAGTAGAATGTGATGTTGAAAATAATGAACTGAAGCTGGGTGGTGGTGGCTCACGCCTGTAATCCCAGCGCTCAGGGAGGCGGATCTCTGACTATAAAGTATCCAGGACAGCCAAGGCTACACGGAGAAACCTTGTCTCAAGGAAGGAAGGAAGGAAGGAAGGGAAGGAGGAAGGAGATAAAATGAACTGTTTGATGAGAATATTCCTGGCTATAAATACTTGTCATACTGAAATATTTAAAAATCATTAGCAGAGGCTAGGGAGGTAACTGCGTGGGTAAGAGCGCCTGCCGTACAATCGTGAAGACCTGAGTCAAATCCTCGGCGCCCACAAAAAGCTGGGCATGGCTGAGCGGCCTGTAACCCCAGCACTGGAGAGGGAGACAGCTGACAGAGAACAAACAGCGTGTTTCAGTTCACTGAGACACCCCTTGGAGGGAGACCCTAAATGCCCCCCTCTGGCCACAGCATATATGTGCACTCATGCTCACAGTTTCTTAACCACGCACCAAGCCGTGTATTGCATGTCACACAATTTAAAAAGCATTAGCAAAAGGACTGGTTCCCTCTAAATTAAGGATTGGCAATACCACATATTACCAACCATATGGATTGTACATGTACATAATTATGCTACAAATCAAAGTCAGTTATTAAAAATAGAGAAAAATCACCCAGATCTTTGTTGCGTTTATTATCACTCCAAGAAGCCTGAATAGTAAAGGGTTCCTTCTGGAACAAAGTAATGTAAGATCTCTATGTGGGTGGCAAAGTCATTCATTCTTGTTCTCCCCTTCCCTCCCTGCCTTCTTTTCCCCTCCCTCTCTCCCTCCCTCCCTCCCTCCCTCCCTCCCTCCCTCCCTTCCTCCCTCCTTCCCTCCCTCCCTCCCTCCTTCCCTCTCTTAAGCCATTAAATTACCATGGTCAAGTGGAGGAGGGCATGTGAGTATTTTTGAAGGTTTCCCACACACTGCTGGTAACATGGTGAGTTGATTTCCAGCTTCCCAGAGAGCAAACTCCACACATAACCAGTACTATAAGTCATCCACAGCCTTTGATTTCATGTGTTAGTCAGCCGTTGCTAGAGAACAAACCACACTAAAGTAAGTGTCATGCAATGACATGCATTTATCACCCATCTCTGGGCCCCCAGCTCAGCTGAATGGTTCTTCTAGCCTCAGGTCTCCTGCTGAGCTGAGACAGCTCCCTCCCAAACACACCTCTCGTCCTTCTGAGTTAGCAGTCAGAAGCCCAGTCAAGCAGGCTCATCCAGGCTTTCCTTTGCAGCAAGTCCAATCACATCCTGCTATTTGGGCAAATTACAGGGTCACAGGTAGCCAAAGTCGGGAGTTACGTGGGAATCTGGGGAGATGACTCAGTAAATGAAGTGCTCTCTGCTAAGCCTAAGTGCCTGTGGTTTCTCCCGCCACACACACACACACACACACACACACACTATGGCCTTGTAAACGGAGAATGTTACCTCATCTCTGTAACCTCAGTGCGGATTGGGGGACAAACAAGCAGATCTAGGGTGCTCTCCAGCCGGCTAGCTTCCTGGAGTTGAGCTCAGGCCTCCATACACATGCGCACAGGAGGGCATACACACATACAAATGAATGAAGGGTGGGGCGGCTCACTCAGACCACAGGGATTTGGGTGTCAATACCAATTCCATCTACCCCTCAGAAAAATCCCATTGGAGATAAATATGTCCCAGAAATGCAACAAAGAAGAAAGCATCGCTCCCATTTATTACCGCACACCAAGTATTTTTCAGACAATCTGCTAATTAGCCAGAGATGATGGCGTATGCATCTACTCAGCTAATATCTGAGTAAAGTGAAATCCCTCCTGTCAAGATATAAGACATGGTGGACTGTGACCTTCCTCCCAAGTTGCTGTTAGTCAGCAACAGAAAGTAAACCGGGACAATAGTGAATCAACTCATGTGAGCTGGTCTATGCTGTGATAACCAGGCCTCAGTGTCAGGGGTGTTTACTATTGTTAGACGCATCATTCCGAGGTTAGCCTGGGCCCTGCGTGCTCACTGACGTAGCTGATGGCTTTCAGTACTGCTGTTCATCTTGGAGAAAGAATGAGAGCCTGGTCTGGCTTTGCACACGTCCAGACAATATCACTGAACTGCTCAAAGCAAATTACTTGGCCCCATTTAACTCCCAAGTGCATCGTCACCAGCAGCAGCAGCATCTTCATCATCTATATACATTTAGACACATATATGTATACATCATCTACACATATACACACGTTATATTAGAGACTTTAAATGCTGGCTGTACTGCACTCAGCGGGAGCAATGCTTTCTCCTGTTATATTTCTGCAATATATTTTTCTCCAACGGGATTATTCTGTGGGGTAGATGAATTTTGTCTCACTAGTTAAGAACCTTCACTTGCTGTTCTTCCAAAGAACTCAGGTTCAATTTCCAGCACCCACATGACAGCTCACAGCTGTCTGTAACTCCAATTCCAGGGGATCTAACACCATCACACAGACAGAAAGCTGTGTAGCCAAACACACAAGCAAAATGACAATGCCCATTAAAATAAAATTAAAAAATAAATAAAAGACACTAGTTTTTGGTTAGGGTGTGGGTGGAAAATGAGTGTTATTAGAATCAAAAAGACGCAAGGTTAAATTCTGAACCCATTGCTTTACTAAGTGAGGCAAGCGAGCTGGTCTGGGCGTGAACAGTGAGAACTGGAGATAACCACTTAGGATACTGCAGGGCACCACACTTTCGCATGCTCATATTCCCTATCCCAGAGTAGTTCCAGGAAGCATCTCTTTCATGCTTGCGTTAGGGTTTGTATAACTCAGGTACACCCTAGGCAAGTGGAAAAGCATCCAGGAAATCCCAAATAAGAAGCATCCTACTAACAGACAGAAAGGGGTGGTGCTCCTTAAAACGTAAATTCGATTTATTAATAATACTATTAGGCCTTGAATGAGGCGGCATCTTAAAGTAGTCTAAATTTGGATTTCTCTGATGGCTAATGATGTTGGGCACTTTTTCTTAAATGTTCATTAGCCTTTTTTTGTTTTTAATGATTGATTTATTCTGAAGAATCCCTCACATATCCTTCTTGCTTGCTATGATCTAAATTGTGCCTCCCTTGGCCCACTCACCCCAGCAAGCCTCACATGTTTAACTCCTGACCCTCTAAGAATGTGATTTCACTTGGAAACGGGACCTAAAGACGTAACTGCTAAAGGACGATTGATAACTGATGCAAACAGGGTGTGCCTTTCCGTGGCTGCTGTCCTCATGGGAAGAGCTTAGAACGCAGACGCACAGAGGGAAAACCAGAGAGAGGTCCTGGAACGCCTTGATCTCAGAGCACCAACCCCTAGAGCAGAAGCAAAGGTCTGAAGTAGAAGCTGCCGGGCCTGTGAAGCTACTCTCATCCACGACATAAAGATGTCTGCCACCAGAGGGCAGCAGGCATATGCCCGCGCTTGTTGGCAAGCTGCTCCAGTTCAGAAGGCAAGACAGCCAGGGAAAAAGCCTCCTGAATAACTTATCCACCGAGCCAGCAAAGACCGGCAGACTCTTGGCTCCAAGGTCCCTGCTTAACATAGCCAGTGGTCCAACCATCTCTAAAGTCTTACAGTAGTGCGTGCTCAGCGTCCCAGGAGTGCTAAGTTACTGTGGCAGGTGACAACAAGTGGCTCCAACTGCGCGCACACGCGCATGCATGCACACACACACACGCACACACACACACACTTAATACCTTAATACGGAGAGGCTTCTGGAAAGTGAAACTTGGTTATCAATCACCACAAAGGCAATAGGGTGCTAAGCCTCCTACCCTCTTTTGCAAAGTGAAGGATCAGATGATCCAAATTTATGTGAGAACAGTTGACTTTTTGGTTTTGGACTGAAAGACGCCAGCCCACATGAGCATGCGTGTGTGTGTGTGTGTGTGTGTGTGTGTGTGTGTGTGTGCGCGCGCGCGCGCGCAGGCGCGCGCGCGCGCTGCACGCACACACACAAACACAGGCCATTAGTAGCAATGAATGATGCTGAAAGCAAGAAATACTCAAAGGAGTGTTACTACAATAATTGTTGGAATTTGAATATGGAATGTGGATTAGTTAACACATCACAACAGATTTTAAATTCCTGATCTTTTTGTTGTTGTTGTTGTTGTTGTTTTGAGACAAGGTTCCTTTGTGTAGCCTTGGCTGTCCTGGACTCACTTTGTAGACCAGGCTGGCCTTGAACTCACAGCGATCTGCTTGCCTCTGGAATTACAGGCATGTGCCACGAAGCCTGGCTAAAATTCCTGATACGGTACTTAGGACATATGAAAACTGTTCTTTGGAAACACACTGGGTTAGGAATAAAGAGGTAGGAATGTAGTTTATACACACACAAGTAAACCCATAGACAAAGCAAGTAAACCAAATGTAAAAAACTGATGGGTTTGGTGAGGGATACAGAGGACCTCCTTTAGCATTTCCCTCGAGTTTTCTGTAAATTACACCCTCAAATCCCAAGAACTTCAGGAAAAATTGTTGTGATAACAAATATTTGTATATTTACGCATATACATTCTTTAAGATTTCATACATATATACAATGTACTCTGATTTTTATTTAATCCTCACACCTTCAACTCCTCCTGGGATCCTCCCAAGCCTCCCTTCCAACTTTATGTCTTCTTTATAGTGTATGAAATATTTATTTGTTTTATTTTATGTGTGTGGGTATTTTGCTTGCACATATGTATGTGCACCATGTACATGTCTTGTGCCCATGTAAACCAGAAAAGGGTGTCAGATCACCTGGAAGCGGAGTTACAGGTAGTTGTGAACCACCATGTGGTGCTGGGAACCCAAGACCTCTGTAAGAACTACAAGTGCTCTTAACTGCTGAGTCATCTCTCCAGCCCCTCTCCCCCTCCTCCTCCTCCTCCTCCTCCTCCTCCTCCTCCTCCTCCTCCTCCTCCTCCTCCTCCTCCTCCTTCTCTCTCCTCTTCCTCTCCCTCTTCCTCTTCCCCTTCCTCAAGATAACCCATTGAGTCTAATTAGTGTTGCTCATATGAACATGGACGAGAAGCCATCCACTGGAACGGAATAAATTGAGCAGGAGCCACATCCCTGAATAACTGAAAAGCAGATACTTCTTACTAACAATAAGAAAATGCAAGACTCCATCCACCAATGCACCGGATGGGGCAGTCTCAGAAGCCACAGCATTCCTGACGGCTGTGAGCGGTGTTTAACTCTGCCATACTGCTCTATCAGGCTGGCAATTTTCAGATCTGTCAAGACTTGCTTTTCTTTCACATAAGACAATGGGACACATCCTTGGATGTTTTTGAAGTTCACGCCAGGTCACCCTCACTCTGGCTGTGAATGGACTAGAATGACTCAGGACCTCTGGGTTGTAGAACTGTATCATTGTCTCTACAGGCACCATCATCCTGGCTGAGTGAACAGAAGCCTCTTTCACAGCTGAAGTTTCTATGGATAGCAGCCTCACCCCGGTAGCCATATTTTTGCTCTGTACATTCTTTGAGATGAAATATTGATGGCTCGGCACTTAGGAGCAGGTGTTGCTCTTGCAGAGTACCCACACCAGTCCCAAGCCCCACATGGTGGCTCACGACCATCTGTGGCTCCAAGTCCAGGCATCGGATGCCCACTTCTGACCTCTGCGGGCACCGGGCATACACGTGGTGCCTACCCTCATGCAGGAAAAGGAACACACATGTGTAAAAATACTTTTTAAAAGCCGTAACAGCATTAAGAATACCTACTACCACTCTCTCAGGTTAGTCAGCCTACTTTGGGACCACAGCCTCTTTGCTTCTGGGAATTGATTGCTTTTATGTACATCGACGGCTGGCCAGCGCTGCCCGCACTGCCTTGAAAAGATGATGCTCTGAGGGTAGGGAGACAGCTCAGCACTCAAGACCACCCGCTGCGCTTCCAGAGGACCAGGATTCCGTTCACAGCACCCTCACGGTGGCTCACAACCATCTGTCACTCCGGTGCCAGGAGAGCCTCCGTGGCACTGCGTTCACACGGCGCGAAGATACACATGCAGGCAAAACACTCACACACGTAAAATGAAAATTAAAAGGGAAGAAAATTTCAAGCCGATGATCTAGGATGGGTCATCTTATCCCAGCACTTGGAAAGCAGAGGCAGGCAGATCCTTTAAGCTCAAAGTCTATGCTGTTCCCGCATGCTCCAAGCTCACCCTCCAATCTTCTGTCGGGCACCTTTGGGCTTAAAGATAATAAAGGCTTCCCACTGTTACTCTTCCCTGGGCACTTGGCTGTATTTTATTGATTTCTTTGACATTGCTCACAACCCTAGATACCATCCCTGCTTTCTTCTGCTAAACCTTCTTTTCATCCCATCCATTTCCCTTGGTAGCTAGGAACTCAACACAATCGCGAATCTCATTCATCAACTCATAAAACTACTGACACAAACTAGGAGTCTGGTTAAAAAAAAAAAAAAAAGCGGGGAAGTAAGTGAACTTAGATAGAAACTCAAAATGAAAGATCAAATTGTTGGCTATTGGGAGGGTCATCTTGAAGCTCTCACTGGGAAGCTAGATGCCACGTGACCAAAGATAAGGCCTTTTATAGGCTCTTATCAGCAGTGCCGCGGAGGGCTTGGCCTCACACTCCAGATTCGCTGACTGCACTGTTTCAAAGGGCAGAGTCAAATGTAGTAGCAGCCTCAAATTGAAATTTAGTTTGCTCTACACGTTGATAGCTAGGTTTATGTCGTCTTTCATCATTAGAGGACATATATAGGGACAGAACACTGATACTTCCATTAAGAAAGAAAACAGCATGCCAGTCAGCAGAATGACTAGAGTAATAAGACACGAGAGAAGGAAAGACTAATTCCTTGGAAAAGGACTGGGAGGGAGAGAGAAAGTGATGAGGACACTTCCCAGGCCTCCTCAAAGGCTGCAGCTTTTCAGATACGAGCCTAAAGCAAAACCTATTGCAAAGTCGGCATCCTGGATGACTCCAGCTGCTTATTTTGTTCTGTGGTCAGCCTTTGCTGAACACAGCAGTCTTCACGCCAGCCACAGAGCCGTAAGTGGCCCTTGTGTCTAAAATGTTCTTAGACTGTCCTTGGTGACCCCAACTATGTGACTTGTAGAGGATAATTAACGAGGGTGTTTTCTCCCAGGGTAGAGTGCAAAGGCACAATTGTGTCCTCCAAAGCCAATACATTGGGATATTTAGGGGACTTGTTTTGTTGTTGTTGTTGTTTGCTTGCTTTGTTGCTTTTAGAAATGCGGGATGAAGCCCGGGACCCTGTGCATGCTAGACAAATGCTTGCCACAGAAATACCTCCTCAGCCAGCAGTTGGCATCGTAATTCCTATATGTGGCAGCATTTGGAAGTAGGGTTCATCAGCAGATGTATCCCAGGACAAGATTCTCAAGTAATGCCCGTCTCCTGAGAACAGGGTACTGGAGCCGGCACCTTTCCTGTCTTCTATGTGCTCCAGCTTGTTCTCCAGCCTCCTCTCCACGCCGAAGCAACGAGGGGCCAAACTGATGCTGGCACCACGACCTTGCACTTCCCGCTTCAGAACTGTAAACCCAGGGAGAAGAGCAGGTTGGATGACTTCCAGCGGAGAAGGTAGCAGCGCTCAAGATGTGGCCTGAGAATGACGAAGAATGAGGAGCCTGCAACCTACAGAGAGTGCTGAGGGCGTCCTGGAGGTTGCAATGGTTGGTACTATCATCCCTTAGGCCAGATCTTGTTTCCTGAGACCCCACCAGCCATGGCAACCTGGAGCTTCAGCATGTTGTTATAAAGAAAGAAAAAAAAAAATCCCAAGTGTTTGATTTTACCAATAAAGACCCAAGAGCCAGATGCTGGGGTAAAAACTTGCTAGCCCAGAGAGGCAGAGAAAGCACCCAGCTGACCTTCCTACTCAGCTAACATCCTGAAGGAAAAAGCCAAATGTCTGAGACCAAAAGCTTGCTAACTCTCACCCAACAGCCCAGGAGGAAAAAGCCAAAAGCTGAAAACCAAAAAGCTAAAGAGCTAGAGTTCAAAGCTAAAGAGCTCCTTTTTCTCCACACTGTCTTAAATACCCTTCAGCTCAGTTTCCCTCCTTACTACTTGTTCCCTGTCAGCTGGTTTCTTGCTCTGCCTCTTGACCTAGGGCTAACTAATTAAATCCTGTGTACAGAAAGCTCTTGGATTAAAGGTGTGTGTTAGGGATAAACCACACCAAAGAAAAGAAAGTTTTTTAGAGTTCACAATCTCAGGTTTCACAATGGGCTCAAATATCCTGCAACACTAGCATAGATAGATAGATAGATAGATAGATAGATAGATAGATAGATAGATAGATAGATAGATTTTTACAGAGCCAGTCTTGTCATTCTCCCCTTGACACCAGGGTCTTGTAGACAGTACCCTGAAGCTGCTGAGGATTGACTGTTGCAGCTCCTAACCAGCTTCAAACTTCCATTTTCAGTTGTCCCGGCTGGCTTTTCCATGTGTTACACCTTTCCCCCTAAGCCTTATGAGAGAAAAGGATGAACTCTACTTAACCTTGGGCCCCTTCGGAGGAAGCCTGGCCAGTAGTTCCTGCAGCAGTTATTATGCTGTGAGAACCCAATCATTTTTCCCTGTCAGCCTTTGCACTGCAAAGGTTATCAAACGCCTATTATTAAAGAAGATGAATCTGAGCTATCCTTCAAAAACAGCAACAAGATATTTCTTTTAAACCTATAAGCTAGAAATCAGAGTTATAGTTCAGTTAGGAAATGCATGTGCTTAGCATGAGAAAGATTCTGGCTTCAGGGCTTACATGTCAAAGCAAACACAATGAAAACAAAGCCAGGAGCCAAAGCAAACCTCTATTCTTCATGAATTACCCATTCTCAGGTATTTTGTTGCAGCAACAGAACACTAAGAAGGTGATACACACTAGATCTGAAAGTGCCACTTACCAAGATTTGCTGTGTGCTGTCCTGGTAAACTCCAAGACACATTCCAGGAAATCACAAAGATACCAAACCAAGGAGCCTAAGTCTGCTTAGGGAACAGGACTTGGCTGAGCAGTCCTTTTACTGTCTGCTTCTGTGGAGCTCATGGGAGATTACTTTTAAACTTGCAGAAATCTGGTGTGGAGTTGTCCTGGCTCCAGCAGCTTAAACTCAATCACAGTGAAAGAATTTACAACATAGGAAATGGTACACCCTGCAGGTGAAGACATTTCCATCTTGGAAAGTGAACTCTTAAAATTACAACCATTTACTTTTTGCACATTACTTAAGAAATAATGCCAGCCAGGCACAGTGGCACATGCCTGTAATCCCAGCACTTAGGGAGGCAGAGGGAGGTGGATCTCTGTAAGTTCGAGGCCAGCCTGATCTTCAGAATCCAAGACAGGCAAGGCTACACAGAGAAACCCTGTCTCAAAACAAAACAAAACACTGCTGACATCCTTTACCAAGCCTCTGTGAGTTCAAAGAAAAAAAAATTCAGTCTTCCTCATCATATTTAACTCATGCTAGAACTTTAAAATCCCAATTTTAACACTTAGATGAAAAAGTCACAAGACTTCAGTGTGTAAGGGTGCTTGCCATGCAACCCTTACTACCTGAGTTAGTGCACCAGAATCCCGGTTAGAAAACAAAAACAAAAAACAGCCAGGTACAGTGTGCAGTGCACAGCTGGAATCCCAGCTCCCCTAGTGTAAGATGGGAAGGGGAGAGCAAAGAATTGCCATAAGCTAACTAGCCAGTTTGGAGTATGCAGAGCAGCAGAAACAACAAAGAAAGGCCTGCCTCAGCAGGGTGTGTGAGAACCAAGCCCTCTGACTTCCACATGTCACTGTGGCCCTTCTGCCAAATTCACACACACACACACACACACACACACACACACACACACACATCACTATTAAGTGAAAACAACTTTAAAATCTTAAACTAAAATGAGAGTCTATGACTTCAGAGTTTGGGTTTTATTTTACATTGGCTCAAAAGTTTCTGAAAATTAATTTATGATAAATTGCCTTATAAAGTTAAAATGCCTTCCAATATTTTACAGGGCAATTTCAAAACCTGGGGAAGTCAGCCAGTGAACTAAGCCTGTCTCTATATAGAGAGAAAAAGATCAGTCTCAAAATAGTCTCTGCCCAGTTGGAAGAATTCTGTCTGTATTTTTGTGCAAAAGGAGACACAACCTCTGGCTAGTCTCAAGATTTTTTTCCCCTGAAATAATAACTGACCCTCAGTTCTGTTGTTTTTGGCCAGGTCTTCACTCAAAACAAAAATTCAAGTGCAATGACCTAACTTGGGAAACAACTTTATAACATTTTCTAGGAACCACAAAACATTTGTTTTACTGTTTTCAGATAAACAGAGGAGGTAAGAGAAGAGGATAATATTTTGCATTGTAACAAAGAAAAAGAAAAAAGTTGGCAAGGTCAGCAGCTAGCAGAATATTCCAGTTCAAATAAGGGTCATCCAAGGTCCATGAAATGTCTTTCAAATTAGAAATGAATACCACACACCCAGCCTTCCATCAGCTAGGAGCCTATATTGGTTCAACTAGTTACTGAGACAGAAACAGTGACCTTTACTTATCATTTGATAAATTGTAAACTGGGCAGCTAGTTTCAACAAAACCAGCAAAAGCAGAAGTCTGCAAAAAGTATCTTCCACGCTCTAACCAGCTGGGTCAACTGGCCTCCCTAGCTCACAAACGTTGAAGAACAGCTCAGAGGGACATTGAAGAACAGCTCAGAGGGACAAAACAAACACTGCTGAACTGTTTGAAGAGGTTAGAAAAGGAAAAGCTTCCCATGTGTGGCTCCGATTTCAGTGGGATGAGGGCAGACCGTTGCACTCACAATATGAATATTATTGCTGATAGACCCAAAAATATTAATAAGTTCATCTACCAGAAAACTCCATTAGCAAAATGTTCTCCGAAGCCTATTAAATATGAACCAGCACAGATATCTGAAGTAATTCAGTGTGCAGTATCAAAGGGCATATGTAATTAAAGCCACAAGCACTTGAGTTAGCTCATGAAGGTTTAAATCCTTCATAATTTGTTACCAACACTTAAACTCTCTGAGCCTTATGTACCTCTGCTGAAAACTGAAAATAACACTAGTGTCCAGAAGAGTTGCTGTGAGGGCTAAGTGACGTACTTAGATCGTCTGGCACATGATAAGAGCTTAGTAGACATCAGGCTTAATGACATCAGGCATTATTTTTACAAGTAGCCTGATTTATTTTAGAATTGGTCTTAGTTTGGAGTTCCCTGGAAGCTGACCTTGAAGCAAGAATTCAAATGGAGGTTTTGTATTTGGCACGAGATCCAGGAAAGGAATGGGAAATGAGGACGGAAAGGGAAGACAGACAGTGGTGGGACTGTGACCACAGTGCCACTGTGGGCAACTGGAGCTCCACTGGGCTCTGGGAGACAGAAAAAAGCCATAGAGCAGAGCTACCTCAGGAGAAGGCTTTGGCTCCTGACTCTCAGGCAACTCCCTGTCTGTCACTGATGAGAGGGGTGCTTCTGAAGGCTTAGCACTCACTGTGCGAGACGGGCAGGGAATGCTGAGGAGGCCGCCTTCAGTGTGCAGAGGTGACTGCTGAAGGGATGCAAGCCCCTCCCCCACACCATTGTTTCCATGCAGCGCGAAACAATGAACCAAATACACAAAAAATGATGTGGAGAGATTACAATGAGGAGGAAAAGTCCCATTAGGCATCCCAGCTGTCTGAATGTTGCACAGTAATGCATTCCTTCCGTGTCTGTGTGCCTCCGGTACGAGCGTGTGTCTGTGTGCCTCCGGTGCGAGCCTGCCTCGGCTTTGCTAGCTGCATGAAAGTAGAGCAGCATAACTGCACCCAGTCAAAACATCTAAAAACAATACCACGTGACTGTGTTATTGGCTTATGTATTTACCTCCAATACAGTTTGCCTTCTGAATGTCCCCAGAGACCCATGTGTCAAAGGCTTATTTAGTTCACAGAACTACTGAGCAGTAGGCAGCAGTGGAGTAATTAGGAGGAGAAAGTGAGGTCTTTGGAGGCGTGCCCTCGAAAGGCAACTCCAGCCCCTCCACTCTCTCTTCTTGGCTTCCCAGCCCCTAAATGAGGAGAGCGGCTGCCCCTGCTATGTGCCCCTACCATGAGATGCTGCCTTACTGTGTGCCCCTAACCTATGTGGGTGCCTTACTCTGTGCCCCCACCATAAGATGCTGACTGTGGGCCCCCACCATAAGATCCTGCCTTCTGCCATCGGGCTGACTGAACCTGGGGAAAACCTCCGAAACTATGAGATGAATACATATTTCTTTCCTATAAGCTGACTATAGGATATTTTGTCTCAGTAATGGAATACCAACACAACTGTATTTTATTTTTTGTTATTAACAGTGCATTATATACTATATATTAACAGTATTAAATTTACAGTATACTCTTACTCATGAACAATCACTGGGGTGTGCAGAGAACAGTAGGATGAGCTAGGGGGAGTGGTACTAGATGGATATGTTAAAAATGTATTGTGGAGGTGGGCAACCCTCTTCGCCAAGATGGCACCGAAAGCAAAGAAGCAAGCTTCTCTGCCCCTCCCAAAGTGGAAGCCAAAGCAAAGGCCTTGAAAGCCAGGAAGACAGTGCTGAATCCACAGGTCATCCACCTTCCATTGGCCCAAGACCCTGTGGCTACGGAGGCAAATACCCTCGAAAGAGCATGCCCAGGAGAAGCTCAACCACTCTGGTTCATCCAGTTCCCCCGCACCACTGAGTTAGCCCTGAAGAAGAAAGAAGACAACAGCACACTGTGTTCATTGTGGTTGTCAGGGTTAAGAGGCACCAGATCAAACAGGCCATGAAGAAACTCTATAACGTGTGGCCAGAGTTATACACTGAGAAGGCCTGCTGGAGAGAAGAAGGTGAAGGTTCGGTTGGCTCCTGATTATGATGCTCTGGATGTTGCCACCAAAATGGGGATCATCTAAACTGAGCCCAGCTGGCTAATTCTAAATATACACTTTTTCACCATTAAAAAAGAAAAGAAAATACATTGTATAGATGTATGAAATTTTCAAGGAATAAAAACACTGTTTAAAAAAAATATTCAGAAAACAAAACTGCATCTGTACTAAAAAAAAAAAAAAAAAAAAAAACGAGGTGAGAAATATAGTTTAATGCTCGAGTTGTGGCTTAGCATGCTCAAAGCCCTGAATTCTATCCCAGAACTGAAGAAAAAAAGAAAACAAAAAACAAAAGACATTTTAGCCAGGCATGAGAGCATGCACCTATAGTCCTAGTGCTCTGAAGGCTGCAGCAAAAGTGGGAGCTGGCGAGATGGCTGAATGGTTTAGAACACCTGTTCTCGTAAAGAACCTAAGTTCAATTCTCAGCACCCACATAACGGCTCACAGCAGTGTGTAACTCCAGTTCCAGGGGACCCAATATTCTTTTCTGACCTCTGTGTGCACAAGTACACACATGCACACATACATATATCTGTGCAAAACACCCATACACATAAAGCAAACCTAAAAATAACTAGAAGAAAAAGGTAAGTTTACTAACTGTGAATCCATATGCTAGGCTGCTAACACATACACAATTTCCTCTTAGAGCTAGCTTAATCCCATGGTTTGCTCATCATGAACCTAGAACAATCAGGTATTAGATAGATGATAGATAGATAGATAGATAGATAGATAGATAGATAGATAGATAGAGATACATGATAGATAGATGATAGATTGATGATAGATAGATTGATAGATCGATGATAGATAGATGATAGATGATAGATAGATAGAGAGATAGAGAGATAGAGAGATAGATAGATACATGATAGATAGATAGATAGATAGATAGACAATAGATTGATGATAGATGATAGATAGATTGATAGATAGATAGATACATGATAGATAGATAGATAGATAGATAGATAGATAGATAGATAGATAGAAACATACATACATAGGCTTCCATTTGGAACACTCGTTTCTCGGCAGCAGTGTCCGGGAGATTTTGGTGGAGGAAGTATGTCACTGGAGGTGAGGCTTTGAAAGTTCAAAGCCTCCTAACATTTTCTCTTTACATACCCTCTCTTTCTCTGTCTGTCTGTCTGTCTCTCTCTGTCTTTGTCTTGCTCAGCTTTGCACTTTCATGTTTAGATCTGAGCTCTCAGCCCCCACTCCTGTCTTCATGCCTGCCTCTTGCCATTATAGCTCCCTGCTGTGGTGGATTTTTATCCCTCTGGAACCATGAGCCAAGTTAAACTCTTCTTGTGTTTGGTCCTAGTGTTTCACCACAGCTCTGAAGCGTAACTAATACAGATACACAGAGAGACAGATTACTTCAGGTATGAAGGAGCCTGTGACATCTTGATTTGTAGTCTTCAGTGATGTATGACTATGTGGTTCACCCCTCCAGAGACACCAAGGCAACAACAACAAGCCAATGTTCATTCTATGTTGTTGTTGTGGTTTTTTTTTTTTTTTGGTTTTTTTTTTTTTTGTTTTTTGTATTTTATTTTTGTAGTGCTGGGGATTGAGCCCAAGGGCTTTTGCACATTCCAGGCAACTGCCCTGCCACTAAGCTACAACTCCAATTCCTCTGTATTGGTTTGGATGGAGGTAATAAGGCAGGAAATAAACTATGTCACTTTTAAAACCTTTTGTATAAGTTCTCATCAAATCAACACAGAATTGGGAATAATATGTGAATTTAAATGCTAAATCTACTTTAAACCTTCCACCTCCTCTTCAATATTTATCACTTGAAGCTAAAACTGTATTCATGATTCTTCACAGTGTTATGCTTCAGCCAAGCATTCATGAAAAATGAGAACATCCCTCTTTTCTTCAAAATCACTAAGCTTTAGCAGCTGAATAGCAGGTTTCCTCAGCAACTGAAACCAGGCAAGGTGTTAAGACAAATAACATGGTACGACTTTCCCATGCATCCAGAGATGCAAATGCTGAAACCTTTGTTAACACTGTAAGTTCCATCCAAATCTGAGAACTGTGCCCGTTTTTCCGAGGTCGTTTGTGTCTTTTCTTGGTGAAAAGAAGAGAATTCGTATGTGTGGTCACCATTTCTAAAATAAATGACTGCCTCAGAGCTTGATAAGAAAAAGATGGATAGGCATAACTTCATCGTTACAACCCTTTTATGAATATGTTACCTGAAAAAAAAAAACCAACCCATAAACAATGTTTAGCACTAATCAAAATATGAGGGGAAGTTTGAATATTAGATGAAATACATGGTGCTACATAAAGAAAGCTGAGGGCCAAGGAGAAGGCTCAGCAAGAAAACATGCTTGCTGCCAAGCCTGATCGCCATCCTTATAATTCACATGGTGGAAGGAAAGAAACAGCTCCTACAATTGTTCTCCGATGAACCTCTACACATGCATGCAAACACACACATTAATAAATAACAAATAAATAAATAAATGCACAATTTTTAAAAAATTACAAATTAAAAAGAAATATATATATATATGTATCAATTAGAAAAGTAGGCAAAAGCCAAGTAGTTGTGAAGTTTGTATTCATCTAAGCATCTGCAGTCTTATCAAATGGAAAGAAAATTAGCCATAAGTAAGAGGCTTATGTTTCATATTTAAGTGATTTCTTTAGAGATCTACATGAAACAAGAGGTCTTAAAGAAGGCACATTGTTCCAAAACAAAAAAGCTTCCAAACTCACTATTCATCAAAAGCACTACAAATGTCAAATGAACAGGTGGTACCTTCCAACAAACAGCAAGGATGGAAGAGCCCAGAAACACCTGTTTCACGCTGTGAGTGCAGGAGCCTAGACAGACCATTACCTCCACCCACTAGTCCGCCTGCCTTTATATAGCCTTTCTAGAAAGCAAGCCAACAGTAGCGTCACAGTTCTCCACATGAATGGTGACCTAATGGTTCTACTGCCAGGAATCTAGCCAAAAGATATAATTAGACAAGTTTATAAACTGTGTCGGGGTTTGGTCTGATACCTGTATATTGACGCTGCTTACTGCCAGGGTACACCTATCCTTGTTGTGTAAACCTCTCTGATTGGCTGATTAAACGGCCTATGCCAGGGCAGGGCAGAATGGGGCAGGCATGGCTAAAGTTCCTGGGCTTTGGGGGCAGGAGAATCCCAGGAAAGAGATAGAAGGAAAGAGAGGAGGAAGGAGAAAGCCATGAGGGTTAGTGTAGAGAAGAACCCATGTGGACCAGGAGGAAGGACTCCAATAATGGCATGAAAAGGCCAAGATGAAGAATGCAAGCAAGTATCTTGGGATTATGGATGGAAGATAGCCCAGATATGGATGGTTAAGGGAGATGGCATTGGATGGGGGCTGGGAGATGAAGAGTGAGGGTATTGAAATAAAGTAGATAGAAATATCTGCCCAGCCCAAGGTAATAAGGCAATTATACAATCTAACAGGTGTCTGTGCCTTATTATTTGTGATAACAAGTCAAATAACGCCTCAATAATTACAGGGCTAATAATAATAAATAATATATAGCCCAACACTTTTTTATTTACAAAAACAAAACTGTTAATGTATTCTATCACTGGATTGTGACTTGGAGACAGGCAGGCAGGCAGGTAGACAGACAGACAGAGAGACTTTGAAGGGTTGGCTCATGTGACTGGAGGACTGGCTGTTGGAAATGTATAGAACATCAGGCAGGCCAGGAGGATGAAAACTCAGGTTGAATTCTATTTGAGTCTGAAGGTAAGTTTCTTTTTCAGAAAATAATATATGCTAGAAAGGCTTTCAGCCAGGTGGCTGAGACTAACTACTTAAAGCCAATCTGCTTTGCTTAAACCGATGAGTATTAATGCTGATCATATCCCCAGCACACCTTCCCAGCAAGACAACACCCAGAATTACCACACACTGTCGTGGTGTTACCTCAGAGAAGCGGGAGTTATCCACAAGCCTGTCGCCTCTCTTGTGTCAGTGGCTGCTCCTCTCCCGGGAACGTCTGGTCAACATCTGAGTCTGTCTGTGGCTGTCCCCTTCTTGTGGCACCTTTAGCTCCATGATCCCACTGGCTTCTATATCCCCCCCCCATTTCTTACTCTTTATTAGCCCCCTGTAGGGGTTGGCTCCCACTCACTGCTTTGGAATTACTGAGATTCCTCACAGATTTACGTAAAGCTCTCTTCTCAGACTATGCTTCACTAGTCTGTCGCTAACCAGCACCACCCAGGGTGGCTCAGATGCACACAACAGACACCCAGTGACAATGGCTGGCTCAGATAAGGTTCACCTCTCTGTAATAATATGGACCCCAGGGAGGGCAGTCACGAGCCCAGTGGCCTAGGTGCTGGACCCAGGTTCATCCCCACTCTGTCATCTTCAGTGTGTGGACTGGGGCCACTGAAGAAAACTGCTGCTATGAGGTCTCCCTTCAGTACCCTCAATATCTTCCTAACAATATTTGGGAATCTCAGTGAGTTATTTATTCAACAGCTCTCTGCTGACACCTACTAGGTGCCAATAGTCTTGTGGGCCTTGGTAGTAGAAAGGTAGTAAAAAGAAAAGGTAAAAATTCCTGTTCTTGAGGAGCATCTATTCAAAAGAGGACTAAAGGAATGAACTACGTTAAGAAAAAAGAGCAGTAATGACTGGAGGTCAAGGAGGGGAGAGAGAGAAGGCTGGGACAGAGAAGACCAGATGAAAGGCATCAAAATATAGTTATGCAGTGGTCTGAAGTCTAATGTTCTACCATGGAAGGGAAGCTACACAACAATTTACTATATATTTTATAAAGAACCAGAGGGGAGGAGTTGAGGCTCTCAATATAGAGAAATCATGTATTTAAGGAAACACGGGTGTTAACCACCCTGCTTTGATCATTATGCATTCTACGCACGTATACTGAATTATCACACTGTAACCCATCATTACACACAATTAACATATCAGTAAGAAAGTTTATGCCCTCCTTGGTGGAACAAGCCCATAGACTTCTCAGTTAAGAGACTAAAACTGGAGGTTCACGTGAGCCCATGAGTTCAAGACCAGCCCTTCTGACATAGCAAGGCTCTATCTCAAAAAGTAAATAACACAAACAAGGAAAAGCCAGATAATGGTGACAAGTAATACAAAGAAAAAGTAAACACTGAAGGGAAGTGAAGACATGGAGGCAGGTGGAAAATTCAGCCAGTGTTGTCAGCAAAGAGGTCATATCTGGGCAGAGAATTGAAGTAAGTAATGGTCGAGCCAGATGGATGCCTGAAGAAGGCATATTCTAGCCCCAGGGAAGATCTGGTGTGAAGGGTATGCCAGGTTTGCTCAAGGGTGGATGATGAGGGTAGTATGACCAGCATGAAGAAGGCAGAGAAGATGAGGAAGACACAGGCTGGATCAATTGGGTCAGACAGCGAGGGGGCGGGGCCTACAGCATTTCTACAAAATCCTTCATAGTGGTTTAGTCTGCCCATGAGAGTAGAAGAAAAGCACAGAAAGTTTTAGCCAAGAAGTGCTATAAACTGACGTTTAACAGGACCACCTTGACAGCTGTGTTGAAGACTCCAGAGACAAAGGCAGCAGTCAAGAGGCCATGTGGGAACTCATAGGGGTGATGATGAGTCAGTCTAGGGTGGTAGTCAGGAAGGTGGAGAGAAGTGATGTGTTTTGACAGTTGAATCAATAGAATTTGCTGCTATGGGATATGATAGAAAGAGAAAAGGATAAAGGTGAAGACTTCGGCACAATTAGAAGGGCAAAATTGCCGTTCACAAGTTTTGGGTAACTGGAAGTAACACAAATTTGCATCAAGATCCCAGGAGTCCTGTCCTAATCAAGTATCCACAGACAGATAACAAATAAATAGGAGTGTCTATTGTTTGAAGCCCTAAATAAGTCAAAGATAGAGATATAGGTTTGGAAACCTCCAGCAGAGTAGATGATATGTAAAGTCCTGAAGCTGGATCTAAGAACCAGCATACATCCTTTTAGTTTAAAATTCACATGAAACAGTATGAAAGAAAGAAAGAGAGAGAGAAAAAGAAAGAGAGAAAGAAAGAAAGAAAGAGAGAGAAAAAGAAAGAAGGAAGGAAGGAAGGAAGGAAGGAAGGAAGGAAGGAAGGAAGGAAAAGAACAAACTACCCAAGTGGACCCAGGAAGTAAAATCACTAGAGAAAGTTGGTTTAAAACTAAATTTAAGTTAAATGTATTTTTAAGACCAGTTCTAAGAACCCTAGCAGTTTCTCTGACTGATGCCATCAAAGCTTATGGTGCAGTTTATTCCACCTAAGAGAATCTGTTCAGGGTAAAGGCAGAGCAGGAATCCTTCTAACTTATCCTCTGTCTTGGGGCTTAAGCTGACTCAGGCTACTTCAGGCATAAGGCCAAAACAGCAAAAGCTTATCCCATTTATGAAAGCAAATTCTATGTAAATGACTAACAAAGCAACCCAGCAATGAATTGAGCAGTGGCTCAGAAGAGAAGAACGCTTGCTGTCCAAGTGTTGAGGGCGTTTTTTAACCCTCCATGTAATAGGCTGTTTATGGCTGTATGAACCTATAACCCTGCTCTGTGGGGGACAGATCAAGGGTGATTCCCTGGGGCTTTCTGCTACTAGCATAGCTCCAGACTCAGCAAGAGACCCTGTCTCAGGGAGTAAGGCTGAGAGTGGTAAGAGCAGGACATCTGACATCTTTCTCTGATTTCTGCATGAACACTGGCTCCCACATATGCACACATGCACACACACAGCCATATATCAGCTCCTTTCCCCCCCCACACACACACACACAAACAAGAAAACAAAAGTCATAGCTGTGTAGTCATTACAGAGGGCAAGAATTGTTGAATATTAAAAAAAAAATCAGCAGTATCATTTATTCTATTAAATTAGTGAGTAAAGGGGACTGGAGAAATGGCTCAATAATTAAGAGCACTGTCTGCTCTTCCATTGGTCCTGAGTTCAATTCCCAGCAACCACATGGTGGTTCCTAGCTCTGTTCCTCGTACTCAGGCTGGGCAGAGCACGACTCCCTGTGAGTCCAGCGTCAGTGGACCACATGCCTCCCACATCTTCACACACCTGCACTAAAACGCACACACTCCCCCCCCCCAGCACCATCACACACACACTCATAATTTAACATAAACATTTTTAAGACATATGGCATGCTAATCAAGTCGTTCCTGAAAACGTTGGGGACCCCCACATGAAGTGCCACATGTTACTAGGGAAACTGGGGTCTCCTTTCACAAGTTCTTAGTCTCATTAATAGAAGAATTTCACAATGGACGTTGGAGGAAGATTGGCAGCAATTTTATTGGAGTGTGAGAGAAAACAACAGGTTAGGAAAGCTGTAAATTTTGGCAGTTTCCCAAAGGAAGATGATGGAGAAAACCATGTTGTTCACAGCAGTCATATTGCAAAGTGCACATACACGCCTGCACCCCCACACATGTCCATGTGCAAGGGATGGCTTTAGAGAAAGAGTGAGAGAGGGCACCTGGAAAAGAATGCCTGGGGTTTTGACAAGGCTAGGAAGAAGCAAAAAGGTTGTGTTTTCTGAGTAATTTAGAAAAGCAGGGGGGCTTAGCGCTATGCGACAGTGGCTCTGTGAATAACTGCAGTGGGAGCAGAGTTTCTGGAGAGGGTAAGGACATCAGCCCTTTAAGGGGATGATTATTCCTTCCTCTCCTTAGCATTAGGTGTATCAACCTTTCCCGAGTGGTAATATCTTGGTCAGTTCTGAAGAGGCACAAGTAAATTAACTTTTAAGGGTGCTGGGAGCCATGTTAAAAAAGCAAACAAACGGCAAAACAGCTTTAGAACTCATGAAATGCGGCCCACCAGTTAGCACAACCACAGTGGGTGTGCCTTGGAGACACCAAGCCCCAAGGACTATCTGTCCTGAGGACTTCATGCTGCTATGATGCAGAGAAAATAGCTTTCGCTTTATGGGCCTCAACAAAGCTCTAATATTCATCCTCAATTGCCTCTAAGATTTCTGTATCGTTTCTTCCAAGAATTGAGACTGTAAAACTGTTTAGAAGCTGGGCTGAAACTGGCTTTTAAGTATAGTTATTAAACCATGAATATCTAGAAATTCAGCTCCAGAGCTGTTCAACAAAGTGGGTTGTCTGGACTAGCGTTTCATCGCACCCTCACGTGCAGCCTCCAAGTCTGGGTCCTCATCTAGAAGAGCAACAAGAAGCCAGAGCTCCCTCTGGCCTTCCCGGCCTATGGCCAGGTTAGAAATAAGGGTATTTCCTAGTTCTGGACAAGGATTAGAACTGTTCGCTTTCAGGACCCTGCATGAACTACCAGACCATCTCCTCTTGTCTTCCCCAAAATGTCATCAGGATTTTAAAAACAGAACTTCACATGTGAATCTAAAATTCATATGGAAGAGAAAATGCATAAGGACTTCTAAAATTAATTTTTAAAATGACCTTTAAAATATTTAAAATATACTTATTTGGCAGAAGATATAGCTGAGTGTTACAATGCTTACCCAGAATGGGAGGGGATATGTATGTATGTATGCATGTATGTATGTATGTATGCATGTATGGTGGTTTGAATAAGAATGACCTCCCTAGGTTCTTTGTCCAAAGCTTGAGCACACTTTCCTGGACGCTCTGAGCTTTGTCTCTCTTTCTCTGATGCTGCTCTCCATACACACTTTCTGCCACATGGCTGCTTACAAACAACATGGCTTTTTCTCTTTCTTTTTTCTATCTTCCTCCTTTGGGCTGCCCAAATTTATAGCTTATCTACCTTGTAGGGTTTTTTTTTCTATCAAATTCTGATAAAATTGTCCTCACGCTTCCTTTTCAATTTTGTTTATAAATAATTTTATTAACAAGACTAAGAACCTAGAAAAAGGAATCTGACTTCCCTGGGAACAGTCGTCCAGTGTGGAGCTGCTCTGAGTCTTGGGTAACAATAGATTTGCAAAGAAAACAACAACCGCAACTTAGAATGCTGGATGCAGGGGTAAGGAAGTGAGAATCTTCTCTCCTCGCTCAGAATCTGCAAATAAAGGGAAAAGGAAAGTCTTCAGAGGCAATTACAATAGAAATAAAACTTCGGACAGTAGATCCACACACTGCTGGAGGTAGACACTGGAGGTTATTTCACTTAGTATAGGCTGATGACGGAGAGAGACCGTCTGCTCTGCTGGAGAGACCAGAAAGCATGACGCAATTACATCTTCAAACCTCAAAGCTGCCCGCACCACTGACAGTATGTACGTAACGACCCTGAGAACTACAAGAATAACTGACAGAAGCTGACCCAAACATAAACTTGGTGTCCATAAATGAACCTAACAGAAATTCTGAGGGATGCTTAGGAAAGCATCCTGGACTCTGGTACAGGTAGAAAATCCTGCTACAAAGATAAATACAGCATAATTGCCGCGCTTGAGAGCCAAGTAAATTGTATGGAAAACGTGATCACAGAGCACAGGAAGAAGTCGGCAGCTGCCAGGAAGGGCATTGTCTTCAGGGGCAGCCCTTGCTTACGCTAGGAAACTCTTACAGGAACGCTGACTCCTGGAAGGATGCCCCAACAATGCAGAGCACACTCGCCTCTCCCAGAGTCTGGTTCTTGGCACTCCTGTCCCAGGCGCAAACCTACCGGTTACTCCAGCCCCAGAGGATCTGGTGACGTCCTCTGGACTCCTCGGGCACCGCACACCCATGCACATGCCCACACATACCCACATGGTTCCAAAGGAAAATTAAAACAGGCAAACAAACATGCTGACTTGTGCACGGGAATTCAGTGGCAGAAGCCATAGCAGAAGGTTGTCCGCGTACAGCCCAATCCTGCCCAACCAGTTTGAACTCCAATCGGGCACCACAAGCAGACCATTCCAGTCTAACCTGTTTGAACTCCAGAGACACATCAGCTGTTCTCAACCAAGGACGCTTAGAAAGAGAACTTCGAGGACCAGAAAACAGGTTCACACTGTTTTATGTCACTCTGCCCTTTTTGTCTTTGCATTTGTGTTATCACCTCATCATTGTCTTAGTCTAGTTTTTATCTTGCTAGCTTGTGTTTTATGATCATTCTTTTACTGCACCTGCTCTATTGCGCTCCTTTCCCTTTGGCCCATATGCGTTTCCCTTCCTTATTCTTTCTTCTTTTTTCCTTTCCTCACTCCTTCTTGTTTACTTCATTGCTACTAACCTTTAAACTCCACTCACAATAATAGTATCCCAACTTTTTTGTTTCCTTGCTTTATAATTACCTTCCTTGTTGCTGTTAGAGAACACCTGTCCAAACGGCTTGAGGATGGGAGGAGTTGCTTCTGCTCACAGTATGAGGGCATGGTCCATTGCAGCAGGTTGTCAGGAGGCGAAGGCAGTGTGATGAGCGCTGGTGGTCAGCTTGCTTTCTTCGCTTCCACCACTGAGCACCCCAGTCCATGGAGCACCACCAACCATGTTTAAAAAATCCTAATATAGAAAATCTTTCCCACACATGCCCAGTGGCTTATATACATGGTCATTTTAAACCCTATTAAGTTGGTAGTGAAGATTGGCCATCACTCTGGGGCAGTGGTGGCACGTGGCTTTAATCCCAACACTTGGGAGGCAGAAGTAGGTAGACTGAGCTGGAGGCCAGCCTGGTCTACAAAGGGAAATCCAGGACAGCCCGGGCTGGAACACAGAGAAACCCTGTCACAAAGGAAGAAAGAAAGAAAGAAAGAAAGAAAGAAAGAAAGAAAGAAAGAAAGAAAGAAAGAAAGAAAGAAAGAAAAGAACATAACTAAAGTACCCTCTCTGACCTTTTTGCTGTATTTTAATATCGTGTTTGTTCTTTAATCTTTGTTCCTATTACTGCTACCTGCATGCTCCCTCTAACAAGTATGAAGCTCATACAGTCTAAGTGACAACTGCTTCCCAAGAAGACCTATATATAAATAAAACTAACAAAAAGAATGAGAAAAAGAAAACACACACACACACACACATCCATCTAAACTGATGTGCAAATTACAACACAGAAACACAAAACGTGAAAAAGCCAGTGTGGTGCCTCCCACAGGCCAGAACTCTCCCTTAACTGAAGCCAAAGACAATGAAAAAACTGAAATGTAACAAAAACATCAAACAAGATTCAAACAAGCAGATGAGTGAAAGAAATCAATTCAACACCTAGATTCTTAAACTTATTTATTTTATTTTGTGTCTACAAATAGTTTTGCCTGCATGTATGTACATGACACAGGTTCGTGCCTGATACCCTTGGAGGTCAGAAGAGGAAATCTCCTGGAGTTACAGATAGTTTCGAGCAGCCATATGGGTGCTGGGAATTGAACCTGTGTCCTTGGCAAGAACGGGTGTTCTCTCTAGCCCATGACCTAGCTTTTAAGTCAGCAACATGGGTAAGAAACTCAACAACACGGAGGAAAGCTTAAGCAGGAAAACTGAGATGCTGAAAAAGAGGCACATGGAAATTAGGATGATGAAAGAATTAACCAATCAAATAAAAAAGCAGTGGAAAGTGCCATCTGTAGACAACACAAGGCAGAAGAGCGACTGTTAGGGTGAAGGAAGCGACTGAGGAACTATCACACTCAGCCCGCAACGAAAAATAACCGAAGACACCACAACTTCTGCAACTTCTGAACTCTGTAATGTGTAGAAAAGACAAAATCCAAGAATCCACTACATAGAAAAGGCAGCTGAGATAAAAATAAAAGGCATAGAAAAACTACTCAGTGAAATTAGAGCAAAAAAAAAAAAAAATCCCCAAGACTAGGAAAGATATGGACATATAAGCCTTTAGAGCCCAAAACAGACATGAAAGACATCTCATAGTAAAATGTTAAAACTACAGAACTAAGTTACAAGAGGGACCTTAGAAAGAGAAAAAATGCCAACTTGGTTAAAAAGGCAACGTCATCATAATAACATCAAACCCTCAGCAGAATCCCACTCCCACCCCACCCCCAAAAGACAACAGCAAAGTTTGAAATTATTACTTCCAGTCCTGAAAGTAAATAATTGCTAACGGAGGTTATTATCTAGCAAACGTGCCTTTTAAAATAATGGAGAACTAAAGTTGTGCTAAGATAAGCAAAAACTAAAAATTTACGACCACTAACCCAGCATTACGGAAGATGCTTAGAGGAATTTCACACAGAAGAAGATGAAGGATAACAAAACCATAAAAGCACAGGAAAAAAATAAATCTCATGAAAGCAAGATAGCGCTAAATGAGAACTAGGAAGGAGTCAAATATGTCCAACTCAGTAGATCATCAAGGCCCTAAGATGAGTAAGGGACAAAGAAAAGAGCAAATCGTGTGCAGAGCAATCAGAAAAACAAGCAGCAGAAGTGTAGGGGTCGGCAAATACATGCCAATAGTAACGTTAACTATCGCTGGGCTCATCTGTTCAAAGGCACTGACCGTCTGAATGAATCAAAATACAAGATCTTGGGGCAGCAGAGATGTCTCAGCATTGTTGGGCACTGACTGTTCTTCCAGGGGACCTGGGTTCAGTCCCTAGCACCCACATGGCAGCTCATGGCTGGCTGTGACTACAGTTCCAGGGGACCCGGCACCCTCATGCAGACATGAATGGTGACAAAACACCAATGCAAATAAAATAAACCTCAAAATAAAATTTAAAAAAATCACTAGATCTCAATTATGTGTTTCTTACAAACAGCATACCTCGCTGGCAAAGACGCAAATAGAAAGGCAAAGTATGGAACATGATATACCAAGAAAACTGAAGCAGGAAAGAGGCAGAAACAGCCATTCTTACATACGACAAATCAGACTTCAAACTAGAGTTCATCACAAGAGATAAAGGAGGTTACCAGATATGAATACAGAACACCAGGAAGAGAGAATGGTTGAAAGTAGATCTATACCAAATGTTGGTGCATCTAATTTCATTGAAGAAAAAACAAAACAAAGCAAAAAACCACTACTGGACATGAAATGACAGAGGTCCAGACACAATAGTATTGGATAACTTCATTACTTCTCTCTTATCAATAGATTGGCCAGACACCCCAAAAAAACAAGAGAAACTTCAGATATAATCTGTGTCATAAATCAAATGAACTTGGCATTTACAGAATAATCTTTCCAACAGTTGAAACAAACACCTTCTACTCAGCAGCTGATTGGATTATTCTCCAAAATGGGCCACATTCTGGGCCAAAGTCAAGTCTTGACAAATACAAAAGAATTAATTTCCTGTGTCTTATCAGATCATAATGGAATGAACTAGAAGTCAGTAACAAGAGAAACTGCAAAATCTAGACAAACGCATGGAGATTAAGCAATACACTTTTTTTAAAAAAATGTGTGTGTGTTATGTGTATGTGTTCCTATAAACACGTGTGCATGTAGGGTGCACATAGTGTGTGTATAGCTCAGAGGTTGGTGCTGATGTCTTTCTAAATCACTCTCCATCTTATATTTTGAGACCAGATCTCTCGCTGTATCTGAAGCTCATTAATTTGGCAAGGCTGGAGCTGATATGCTCCCAGTGTCCAACTTGTCTCATTTAGCACCCCTGGATCCTACCTTCACACACTCACACACACACACACACACATACACACACACACACACTGAGCACTAGTGTTACACAGGCGTGCTGTCACAGCAAGTTTCTTTGTGTGGATGGTGGCAGTTTAAACGTGGGTCTTCAGCCTTATGCAATATACACTATGCAATATACACTGAATCTCCACAGTCCCTGAACGTATACCCTTGAAGAAAGCAAAAAGAAGTTGGAAAAGCTCCTAAAAATCAAATCAATAAAAGGGGAGGTTCATAGCTATGCATGCTTAGCTGACTCAATAAAACAACCCAGTGGTAAATCTCTGTTTTTAGAAACACAAGAAAAAAATGTTCAAAGTTAGAGAAAAAATAATAACAAATATCAGGACAGAAATTAATGATGTGGATACTTTAATAATGTAATTGCAAAAAAAAAAAATCAATGCAACAAAGAGTAGTTTGTTTGAGAAGAAAACAAAGTTGACAAAGCCTTAACTAAACTAACTGAAAAGAGAGAGAAGGCTCAAGTTATCACGTCACATTACAGAAAATATCAGTCAAATTCAGAAGGTCAGATAGGGAATACTTTAAAAATATGTATTTCAATAAACTAGAAAATCTAGGAGAAGCTCACAAACTCCTAGACACATATGACTTACCCAAATTCAACCAAAAGGAGATCAACACATTAAACAGACCTGTGACAAGCAGCGAGCCTGAAGCAGTGATGAAGAGCCTCGAAGCGCTCAGGAATGTGCGGACTCAGGCTGACCGAAAGCCGCAGCCCACTGGCAGCAAGGACGTGGACAGGTCACTCACACACACGCCTGAGAGAGAGTGTGGGTGAGCTTGCCCAGGGGCGCTTTCTCTTAGGTTTCCAAACCATGGCTCAGTGGTTTAGGTGCCTACTGCCAAGCCTGGTGGCCTGAGCCTGGGCCCGCATGGTGGGAGAATAAAACTGACCCCTGATGATGTCCTCTGACCTCCACACATGTACCATAGTACATGCAAACCCCCGCTCCCAACAGATAAACACACAAAGGTTTCAGAAACTAAGTTTGCAGATACTCTTTATTGCAGAAGTTTAGTCATTTACAGTAAAGCAGTTTGTACCCATATGCACAGAAGCATACACATAAAATAAGTAAATAACATTTTTAAAAAAGAGGGTATCTCCAATAATGCATGTAATTAAATGTCTTGAAAATCATTTTCAAGTTATTTGACAAAAAGGTGATAAGATGATTAATAGGAGACATTAATATTCTTTATCATTCACTTTTTAGATTCTTCTGTAGAAACAGTTTTTATGTTTTGGTTTTTTGAGGCAGGGTTTCTCTATGTAGCCCTGGCTATCCTGGACTCACTTTATAGACCAGACTAGCCTCGAACTCAGAGAGATCCACCTGCCTCTGCCTCCCAAGTGCTGGGATTACAGGAGTGCACCACCACACCCGGCTTAGTTTTTATGTTTGTTTGCCTATGGTGTGGGTGTTTGTTTGTTTGTTTGTTTGTTTGTTTTTGAGACAGGGCTTTCCTCCATAGCCTACCCTGACCTCAAATTTATAATCCAACTAGCTCAGCCTTCTAGTGCTGAGATTTTAGGCAAGTTAAACTTGTATTTTCCCCTCAACTTAAAATTGTAGTTTATTTGTAATGGATGATGAGTCAGATATTCTTTTTAATAATTAAATGTATTCCTCGACAATTTCACACACGTGTAGGAGTGCATCCCAGTGACTCTCACTCCTACTCTCTCTTATCTTCTTCCCTGCATGTCCCTTTTCTACATGCATTTGCTTTGGTTTGCAACTCATTGATTTTAACAAAGGCTGCCTGTGTGACTACAGACTTGGAGTCTGATAGTTCAAATGAGAAAAAGACTAGATTCCCTCCAGAATCCAGCAGCAGCCAATATTTTAAAACAACAGGATCCCATGAGCTCCTCTCCAATCTCTGGCTGAATGTTGATAAGCCCAGTCTTGTGTAGGTCTAGTGCAGGTCAAATATTATTCAATGGATGGTTAGACTATGGCCTTAGTCCTACGGTATATGACTCTGCAATAAAAAGGAGCAAAATATTGATATCATCAACAAGCAGAATGACCCAATGTGAAATGTTGTCTTCTGAAAACGACATGCCCTAATGAACTCACAAAAGCTGTGCTTTCCTGCAGGAGAGCAAGCCAGTCAGCATCCCAGGATGAATAGCAGAGGGGCCCCTGAGATTCCATCCCTGTGCAGCTACTAACCATTGGCAGGAGGAGTCAGCTTTCTTCTGGGGTAACGGCTGTTGGGAGGTGGCTCCTGCTCTGAAGAATGCTTTCACACCCATGCTCATGCAAGCTGCATTCAGCAGACTATGAAAAAGGAGGAAGCTGTTGTGAAGGTGGGAGGGAGAAGGTATTGGGGGCCTCTGGGGATTGAGACAGGGAGTTTGGGTTGGATATGATCAAGATACCTTGTTTACATATATGAAATTGTAGCGAATAAAAAAAAATTAAAAATCCTGCAAAGAATTACACTAGTGAAACAGAAGCTAATTTCCATTGGCACAACACTTCAACAGAATTGAACAAATGGAGAGCAGAGAAGCAGATGTGCTAAAGGAGGCCAGATGAGGAAGGACACAGGCTAAAGAAAGGCACCATGAGAGCCACCAAAACGGTTCTGCAGGTGTTTGTGGCCAGGGCTGTTGACCTAGTTCAAGCCCTGGAATCCACAGGGTGGAAGGGAAAACCAACTCCCGTGAGTTGTTCTCTCACGCTCACATTTGGCCACAGCAAGCGTGCGTGCGCTTGTGCACACACACAAGCATTAGAAAGCCACCACAAGGCACTCTTGTGTGCTCCTCACTGAGACGTCTACTATAGCATCGTCACCTCTTGCTACTGGGAACTGATGGGTCTGTATTATTCCTACCCCTGGACATGAGTCTACAGTGCTCTTCATGTAATAATGAAAACCCTAAATGGATGAGATTAGTTATGCAATAAAGATATTTTTTTAGAACCAGAAAAAAATACACCAAAATGATTTCCATTTTAAATTTATTGTTAATGTCATTTGGTTCAACCTGCAGAATTTCCCAGGCCAATTTGCATCCTGGCCCAGGGCCCAATCCTCTTCCTTGGCAGACAGCAAGCCACTCTTGCCAGTGCCATTCCCAACAGCTGTGGACATGGCTGCCAGCGTCACCTTGGCTACCGGCAGGGACACTCCTGTCATTGCCTGAAGGGTGGGGAGAGCGCTATTCCCATCAGGTTGCAGGGCTGATTAATATATGAGGAGACGTCAAGGACCGTAAAAAGGCTGGCCTAAAGGAGAAGCACTGTTGAGCATTATAACCAGGCCCACGCCGTAGGCCATTTGATGCATTTGGCTCCATTTCTCTCCTCAATGGAGCCTGACAAGTTTCCCAGCTGCTGGGGCAAAAGGCAGGCACTGCCTCCCTTCCCATCCCACACTGGCGTTCCGGAACACCAGCAGCTCAGGGGCTTCTGTAAAGGAACGCCTGCACCCTTTACCTGCGCTGCTGCTCCCCAGCCTCCCTTGGGTGTATTCCTGCCCACTGTGGCTTCCATAGGAGGGAGTCTGTCCACCTTTGAGGGGCCGTGGGGCGTGATCGGCTAGACCTGAGAGGTTTAATATTTGCTGCCTCGGGCACCTCCCTTAGAGCCCTAGAAGCTTTAGATGTTTCACAGTCTCCTCACCTTTCGTTGTTGTCATTGTCGGGTTGTTTGAATACTTTGTTGAATGCAGTGTGAGGGCGGAACGTGCCGGTTAGTAACCAGAGCACTGTCTGATTGGCTGGGTTTGAAGGTCTCACCCTGTGGCCCAAACTGTCCTGGAACTCGCACTTCTCCTCTAATAGCTGTCCTGATGAAGGGTTGCGGGTGTGTGCCATGACATTATGCCTAGTTTCCAAAAAATGTATTATTGTATGTGTGTGGGAGCGTGTGTATGGAGGTCACAAGACAACTGTGAAATCAGTTCTTTTAGGAACTGAATTTAGGTTGCAAGAGTGTTCATCCACTGAGCTATCTCAGTGGCCATCCAGTCTGTCTGTCTAGAAGGGTCTTGCAGTGTAGCCCAGGCTGGCCTAATCATTCTGTCTCACTCTCCCAGTGCCTGTTAGTTACTCTGTAGCCCAACACAGACTTTCTTTCACATATAGAATCGAAGAAACCCTGATTTGATAGGAATAGAAGATAGAAGAGTGACTACCAGAGGCTGGGAAGGCATGAAGGACAGTGAATGCAGAGAGACTGGTTCTACCTGTAAAGCCACAGCTGGATGTGAGACGAAAGCTCTCAGGTTCTCCTGTACAGAGGGTAACTGGAATCCACAGTGTTCAACTGTGCATTTCAAAATACCCATGTTTCAAATGGTGAAACATTGGACATGTTTTCACCACTAAAGAAATTATGGATGGTGGTAAGCCAAATATCCTGATTTGGTCATTATACCACATAAACATATGTCATGTTTTCTAATGAGACACAGAAAGGGGAAAAGAAAGGGAAAACTGTAATCAGGATATAGTATATGAAAAGAAAAACACTATTTTCTGTTTTTATATTTTCAATAAAAGAAAAATATACAATTGTATAAACTTAAAAATTAAAAAAAATAAATAGCATTTAGGGTCTGGATCTTTTACCTGTTTTGCCATTAATCTTCCTTACCCTATGTTTATCGTGACTCTAGACTGTGTATGATTGTGTGTATGTGCATGTGGCATACGGGTATGTTTGTGGGTGCATGTGTGTGGCACGTGGGTATGTTTATGTGTCCATGTGTGGTGTGTGGATATGTGTGTGGATGTGTGCATGTGGATGGTACATGGTCTGAGTGGCTGTTTATGTGTGTATGGATGTGCTTGCACGCACTTGGCCTCCAGCACTGAGGAAGTCAGCTGACCAGCAAGGCTGTTCCATTCACAGAGGACAAGCCCGCTGAAAAGTGATTCGAGACATTTGTTACAATATTCCTGAGTGTTTCATCAGCCTTCTCTGGCTGTAAAATTTCCATAGGAAAGCTTCTTTAAAAAATACAGGCAGCCAATGGGATGAAAAACCAGAGCGCCCTCTATTACCAGCAAAGACTTCGCTCAGCTCGAGCCGGGCTGGAGTGCTGGGATCAAGCAGCTAGTCCCAATTCTTAGCCCCTCTGCAGCCAGGTTTCCTCCACAGACTGTCGATGTTGTCAGACCAGGAAAATATTCTTTCCTTCTTTTTCTTTCCTAAAGGGAACATATTTTTTAATTTTCACCCTCATTAATTTTTATGATTGGTAAAATATTTTTATTATATTAGGCAAAAAAGAATCTGGACTAAGTATAGAATCCAAACTATTTGAAATATCTTCCTGTCCAGAAAGACACTGCCACCAGCTCAGAGGGAAATTTCTGGTGTCGGGAAAATCCAGCAGAACGCTGGCCTGCCAGGAGGGCTGCGTGCGTATCCAGGCCTAGCTTCAGCTCTTTTTCCTCTGACAGCCTGGAAGTCTTACTTGTTGAAGAGAGTTTATTTGTTGAATATGCTCTTCTTTCTTTGTAACCACGGCATCTGCTTTAGTGAGTGCTTCTCAGGTCAGCCTGCTGAGCCAGTACTTATCGTTTTAGAAATTTCCATGAGTCATAAATGAAACCTGCGCCCACAGCACCTTCTCCGGGCGGGTGTTTCTTTCCGAGACTGGTTTAAAAGGGAAGGGACCGGTGAGTCTAGACTCCTACATGCATCGGTGGGGCACATGCACCGCTCTTCTCCCTGGAGAATCCACCTCTGAACATTGAAAGACCCGGTGCTCGCTGTCAGGGCATCCTTCTGGCCCTGCAGTCAGCTTCTTTCGTCGCCTGGGCAAGGAAGGGAACTTTAGAGGTTGGCATGGAAGAAGTGACTCACTGTCTCAAGGGGCAGGCGAGTCACTTTTCCACAGGATCCGGAACAAGATGAGCAAGTGCTTCCTCGCCCCTCCAGCCCGGCCGATCTTGGGAGGGGCTCACCTCTGAGAGACCAGGCCTGCTTTCATGCACCAGGCACCTCTCTCCTGTGGCCTAAAGAGTAGTGAAAACTGGCCTCATCCCGTGGCCTCATTTGCATGTCAGGAAAATGTGTGAGGTTAATGCTGTTTGGGCCCTTGGCACATGCTGAGGGAACCCCATAAATGATGGTAAGTGATTATTTTGTTTGGTTGGTTGGTTGGTTTGGTTTGGCTTTTGGAGACAAGGGTTCTCTGTGTAGTCCTGGTTGTTCCAGACTGGCTTTGTAGACCAGGGTGGCCTGGAATTCACAGAGATCTGCCTGCCTCTGCCCCCCAAGTGCTGGGATTAAAGGCGTGTGCCACCATGCCCAGCTTTCTTTTCTTTTTTTCTTAAAGACTTTATTTTACATATGAGTGCACTTACATAAAATCTGAAGAGAGCCTCAGATTCTAGCATAGATGATTGTGAGCCACTTTGTGGTTGCTGGGAATTGAACTCAGGACCTCTGGAAGAATAGACAGTGCTCTTAACCACTGAGCTAGCCATCTTTCCAGCCCTATTTTTTTTTTAGGTGTCATTCTTTTTTTTTTAATTTTTATTAATTACGCTTTATTCACTTTGTATCCCCCCTGTACCTCCCTCCCTCCAATGATAGGGGAGGTCTTCCTCGCCTTCATTCTGATCCTAGTCTATCAGGTCTCTTTAGGACTGTCTTTCATAGTCTTCCTCTGTGGCCTGGTAAGGCTGCTCCCCCCTCAGGGGGAGGTGATCAAAGAGCAGGCCAATCAGTTCATGTCAGAGACAGTCCCTGTTCCCATTACTAAGGAACCCACTTGGACACTGAGCTGCCATGGGCTATATCTGAGCAAGGGTTCTAGGTTGTCTCCATGCATGGTACTTGGTTGGAGTATCAGTCTCAGGAAAGACCCCTGTGCCCAAATTTTTGGTTCTGTTGCTCTCCTTGTGGAGCTCCTGTCCTCTCCAGGTCTTACTATTTCCCACTTCTTTCATAAGATTCCCTGCACTCTGCCCAAAGGTTGGCCATAAGTTTCAGCATCAGCTTTGATACCCTGCAGGGTAGAGCATTTCAGAGGCCTTTTGTTCCAGACCTAGTTTTTACTTTTTAAAGGAGCTCTGGCTCAGGCTCCATTGGTAGGATGCTTGCAAAGCATGCACAACATAGGGTCTCAGGACCCAGCCCTGCACGCACAGTCCCTGCCTGCAATTCCAGCACCAGGCAGGTGGAGGCAGAGTATATAAAATGCAAGATCAAGGTTATCCTCAGCTACAGTGAGTTCAAGCGACGTAGGCTCAAAACAAACAAACAAAAACAAACAAACAAAAACAACCATTCAAACAACTGCCACTATGTCTGTCTATAAACAAAAAGTCAGGAGCCTGTCTTCAAATGGCTAGCAAAAACCACGAATTATTAAGACCAGGTTAAGGCTCTCAATAATTTTTTAAAATATTTGTTGTATTATTTTGGTTCTGGGGACTGAGCCTAGGGTCTGCCTCATGTGAGCTAAAGGTGACCTGCTCCACAGAGTTCCACACCTGTACTCAGGAAACCCTCTGTAGCAGTGGTTCTTAATCTGCGGGTTTGTCACGGGGGTTGCCGAAGACCATCAGAAAACAGACATATTTACATTATGATTCATAATAGCAGTAAGATTAATTATAAGGTAGCAACAAAAATACTTTTATGGTTGGGGTCACTACAACATGAAGAACAGTATTCATGGGTGGCAGCGTTAGGAAGGTTGGACACCACTGTTTCAGAGAGGGCCAGCATCGACTCCTATAGCCTGAAAGGTTGCTTGATATCATTAAGACCTCCCAGCTGAAGACCAGCAGGCTTAGAGAGGTGCTTCCAGAGATCATCACAGGCGGGCTAGCAGGGTAGAGCCAAGACCAAAACCCGTGACACCTAGACTCAGGGGATAAGGGTCCGGAGATAAAATACTGATGTCCTTGTGATAAGAGCAAGACCCAGGCACTGAACTAAACATTCAAGCTCCAGTATAGGCTCTGCCCTCTGACTGTTCCTGGAAGAGGTGTCTTTGCCCATAACTGTGTTTCCATGCTAGGGAGACTTGAATTTCCTTGACTGAGTCATTATTTGGTGCCACTCCTTCCATGTCCAGATGGGAAATCAAGGAAAGAAACTGGGGCAGCCCTTACCCAGAGAAAACCAACACACACACACAAGCTCCATTCATTTCTACATTCATGTATCTTAGCTCGTGAGGTCTAATTTCTTGATAGGTGTACATCTGTGTTCTTTCTCCAAACATCCATCTCTCAGTGAGCCCTTCCTTCAGCTGTGTTTTTATATCTGTTATATCTTATATTTTTATATTCTGTTATATCTTATATTCACATTGGCCAATATAAAGAGGCCACATGGGCCACCTTTATGGTTTCCCTTTGTGGATGGCTTGCTGCCTTAAGACCTGGTAACATTTGGCTGGGTGGTGTTGTAACATTTGCCAGATGTGATCTGCCCCGCTGGTTAGAATCTAAAAAGTCCCAACGGTGCCCAAGTTCTCTTGCCTTTGATCTGCTGCTGCCTGTCAGCTCCTTGTGGAGGGCTCAGGACTTACTCATTTTTGTAGTTCTGGCACATACTGGGACTCCAGGAAACATCTGCCAGGTCAAAGTCAGAAAGTGTCGAAAGGATATATATGCTACTAGAAATAGAAGCAGGATCCTTGTTTTGCCTCCAATTACAAGCTTTTTCTTTTTAGCACTTGGCTTCTCTCTTTCATGGGGGAAACATTTAGCAATAATGAATACTAGGAAGATGAAAACAGCCCTTAAAAAAAATTAGACTAGGCTGCTCAGATTCCTCCGTGGCTAGTAAGAGACTGAGCACAAGGAATCCTTGTTTTTGTAGGTAAAAATAGTTTTGTTTTTAATTTTTGAGACAGGATGTTGCTACAAGGCTGGCCTGAAACTTGCAATCCTCCTGTCTCAGTCTTCTGAGTGCTGGGATAACAAGCACACACTACCAAATCGTATCCAAAAGATAGCTGGACACTACAAGAGAAAGTTGTTCAATCCAATGCAATAGAAAATAATGTGAGTAGATAAAATAATGCATGCTTTCTCTTACATGCAGAATGTAGACATTCTCTTTCTCTGTGTATGTTCATATATATATATATGTGTGTGTGTGTGTGTGTGTGTGTGTGTGTGTGAGACGTAAAAGCAGAGAGGAAACAATTTAGGGAAAGGAGAAAAGCAAGACTTAGAAAATGGAGATGAGGGAGGGTGATGGAAAAATAGTAACAAAGTACATAAAATACATGTATGGAAATGCCGTGATTTACCAATTACATTGCATGCTAACTAAAACAGGAGTATAAAAAGAGCCATATAAAAAGATAATTATAGCTGGGTGACACACGCCTTTAATCCCAGCACTTGGGAGGGAGAGGCAGGTGGATCTCTGAGTTCGAGGTCAGCCTGGTCTACAGAGTGAGTTCCAGGACAGCCAAGGCTACACAGAGAAACCCTGTCTTGAAACAACAACAACAAAATAGAATTATGTGTTGTTTGTCACAGATGCTATACCTCAGCACTTTTTATTAATCCTACTTCCTCAACAGGTCTACACAGCCCTGTATGATCACCTTTTGGCCTCACTGGGGTCTACCCACCCTGGCTCATCAGGCCCCAGCCACTCTCTTCCTTCTTTTTGAACAGGCCAAGCTAGCTTCTAGCTCCATCTAGGATGGCCCCTCCCACAAGATATTTCCATGGCTTGGTCCTCCGTAACATTTAAGTGTCACTAAAGAGAACCTTTTTGCCACCCCCATCTCTCACAAGCCCAGTTTTATCAATGGTACATTTTCTACCCACAAACCTGTACTTTCTGGTGTGGTTATTTGTTGAACTTTGATACACTGAAAGTCGGGGGTGGAAGGAATCTTGTCTCATTCCAACCTCTAAACAGAGCAGGCACATTTTAAGTACAAAACAAATGCTGAAGTAATAAAAGCAGTAGTCTGTTTTTTAAAGCGGGTGGGTCCTCCTCAAAGGGGGAAGGAAACATTTGGTTTCCCCTTTCTCATGCTGGCTGCTATGCTGAATTTCTTTACACAGATTTCGGCTGGTTCTTCTCTCACGCTTTGCATGCTTTTATCTCTTTGCTATCTTCCAAGTTAACTCCTTGACCTCATCTTTCACCCACCTCTTTGTTTGGGGGAATAGCCACGTTGGTCTTCCTGATGCCTCCCTGAGAATATGTGTGGTGCTCACATCTGGCTTCTGCGTGGATTTATGTAGCTTGCTGTCCATCACGGTGCCTGAACTTCTTTTCCATCTTTCTCTTGACCAGGAGAATCCCACGTGTCTTAGGATCTTCACCTACCACGCTTGGTAGATGAGAATCCCACGTGTCTTAGGATCTTCACCTACCATGCTTGGGAAGACAGGTGGGGATGTTCTAGGCTGGGAAGCCACCGATACTGCGGTCTAGCCTCAACCACTCACTTTAAATAGAAGGCTCTTTCCCTCCAGATGACTTCCAGTTCTCCTGCCCTCCTCTGCCTCAGGCTCTGACCTCAGAGGTAGCAGGAAAGCTCCAGGCCAATGCAGCCCACCTGCAGGTGCTAACCCCAGCAGCCACGCAGAAATCCAGGGTGGCAGCCAGGATGAGTGTTTTGTAGGTTCTGAGGGATTCCTGACCTGTAGTCCCAATGTGGGAAGCTTGACCAATAAAGAACAGTGGGATAGGGAAAACCGAATCTCCACCAGAGAGTTCAGCATGCCTAGCCTGTTGTTATGATAATCCTTTCTTCTCTCCACTTGTCATTTAATTTTCCTCTACCAGTTGTCTGCCACATAAAATAGTCCTGCTTTCCCTAAAATTACTTCTGAGCTTTCAGGAAAGCATTTATGCTTTTATGTGTTAAAATTTTCTACAAAATTTCTATTCCCTTCTTTCCTATCCTTGACTTTATAATTTGTGATAGTACTCAACCCTTGACCTCTTCTGCATTTTGGAGAGTTTATCCTGCAACCAAATAGTCAAATTTCTTTATTTGTCCCTTTATGAACATTTCCTGTTTATCTTTCTTCAGAAAGGCAACTCCTGGATGAACACTATAGAATAACATAGCATGCTTAAAAAAAAAAAAAAAAAAGACAGACAAATGCTTCCCTGTAACCCAAGATACCCTGCTACACGGATACAAACTACAGTCCTGTGCATAGTGTTGAGACCAACTGTACCTTTTAATACTCCATGAAGGTCTGTCAGTGTTGTTTTGTTTCTGTTTCTCTCATTCATTTATTAATCCTCATGTAGCCAAGGTTGGCCTCTGACTCACTATATAACTAAGGATGGTCTTGAACTTCTGATCTTCCTGCCTCTAACGCCCTAGAACTAAGATTACAGGTGTGCCTTAGCATGCCCTGTTTATGTGCTGCTGGCGATGAACCACAGGACCCCCTGCATGATAGGCAAGCATTCTCCCAACTGAGCTACATCCCCAGCCCTGGGAGGTTTTTAAACTGATAAGCAGGACAACTTGACATCAATGTTGGTCTAGGAATCGTGGGATTGTCTGTACACGCCTACAGAGGCATTTTCAGGACAGTTTTCCTGAAATCCTAGTGTGAGCCCTTGGGCTTCAGGACAGTGATGCTCAGCCTTTCTGAACCTGTGATCCTTTAGTACAGTGCCTCATACTGCAGAGACTTCCAGCTGGAAAGCTATTTTTGTTGCTACGTCATAAATACTGTAATTTTGTTACTATTGTGAATCGTAATGGAGATATCTGTGTTTTCTGATGGTCTTAGGGGACAAAAGGTCATTTGACCCCCTCCCCAAGGGGCTGCAACCCACAGGTTGAAAACCACTGATCTAGGGATTGTAAACAAGCTTTGAGAGTTGGGACAAAAATGAATCTCTCTAGAGTAGGAGGTTTAGTGTTTGTTTTTCATAAAAATCACAGCAGTGACAATCCCTTGTGTCCTTCTTTTGCAACTTGGGCCAAGCAGAAGCCCCCCTATTGCTGGTATTTTAGATGGCCCCACAAAGATGGGTGATTAGAAAAAAATAAAAAGGGGTGTTTAGCCCACCAAGGAGGTGGAGACTTGAGAACACATCAGTACTCACAATCACATCCGTCAGAGTGAGCATCAGGAAGCATGTGCCTGTGGCACTCGAGTACATGTCCACATTTGCCGTGAAGGAGATGGGGGTCCCAGATGTGTGCATAGATACCAAGTTCAACAAAGCTGTCTGGGCTAAAGAGATAAGAGATGGTCCATATCCATGTGCATTTGTCCAGAAAATGTAATGAAGTTGGGAGTCACCAAACAAGCCATGTACTTTGGTTTCTTGTGTCCTTGTGACTTTTACTGACTGTCCCATAAAGATCAAGAAACGCCAGAACTGTAGTTCTGCCAATCTTCTGGACTACCAATTAGTTCTCTGTCTCTCTGTCTCTAGCCTCCTCCCTCCCTATCATCTCTTCGTGCTCAGTAAATAACATCCAACATATTTTCTACAACTTCCTTCTACCTTTTTTTTTTTGCATCAAATACTTTGTCATGTTAATAAAATAGCAGATTAGTCAACTTGTGACTCATGTGCCCTGAAGTTTGAGTCTTGGGCATTTAAGGACTTCCTTAAGGCAGACATAGTATCTACCTGTGGCAGCCACTTCTACTTATCCCCCAACACCCATTTTTCCTTTCTGCCTTAGTGAAGCCCGTTTCTAAGCTGAGCACACTGCTGGCTAGGGCACAGGCAACACATCTCATTGATGAAATTCTGGTGAAGGTGAGAAAACCAGAAATTCTGGGAAGTTTCTTTAAAAAGAAAAAAAGAGATCTTTTTTCCTTCTTTTCTTCCTTCTTTCCACCAAGAAAATAAAAGTGATAGCTGGTGTTCTAGCCATTTTTAGATTATTAGGTGACTCTGGGAAAAGGCAAATACTCAGCAAAACAAATCAATATACCAAGTCAGAATTAGTTGTCTGTACTTCTTTGATATGTAAAGGATGTTTCACAAACCAAGATTCAATAATGGCATACACCACTATTTTTTTCACATGCTAGGAATTGAATCCAGGGTTTCATGAATGTTAAGCGCCCTACCACTAAGCCACATCCTTAGCCTTTGAAGTCTTTGCACTATGGAACATTAAAAAAAGATAACAAGCGATCTACATTCATTCACCCGTAATACCATCTCTCCAAGTTGTCGTCTTATACTGCAAAAGGAAACCACTAATTACACACTTGCTTCCACATACACTTTGTAGAGTGTGGACTTAGGTTTAGCCATAAACTAAACATTAGCTTTCCTTATTTGGCCCTTTCTGAGACATATACAAGGAACAGTACAGCCTGATCACTGAACACTGCTGGTGATGATGGTATACTAGGAGCCAACTGGATGGCTATCAGTGGGGGAAGATTCAATAAGTGAAGAGTCATGCTTATAGCAGTTACAGGTAATGATAAGGAAAGGTCACCAAGGCAATCATTAGTTGCATAAGGCAAGTTGCAGAGCATTTACACCCAGCATAAAACCACTAATCAGAACACCGATGCAAATCAAACACACACAGGGTGGGGCTCAATATGAGACAGAGGCTGCATCCACACCAGTACTTACTCTGAGGGCACTGAGGGCAGGTGCCTATGGTGCCTTCTGCCTGCAGTTCGAATCTTCCCTAGTGAGAGCACACATTTTACTCATATGATTAATATTATTGTTAATGACTACAGATATAAATGAGAAGGGAATAGGAGAGAGGTAAAAGTAGTTTTCTATCTTAGATTCTGATAGGGTTCTGACCCCTAGCAAAGGAGTTTTCTCTCTCTGGTCTCACTAATGTGTAATCTATTCTTCCTCTTACTCATATGAGTGGCTTCAAATGAAATCAATATTCAGTCATTACCTAAAACTCTAAATGAGACAAACAGAACACACTTGTTTCCTGTTCACTGAGTTCTTCTGTGTTGTAATCTTGCCAAGTTGATAGACAGACTGACATACCATGAACTGGGTGGTTTAACAACAGAGATTTCTCCTGGTTCTGTGGCCTTGGAATCACCAAGGGAGCAGTTGATTCAGTATCTGATGAGGAGTCTTCTTTCTTTCCTCCTACTCCTCTTCCTTCTTCTTTAAAACTTTTCAAGACAGGGTTTCTCTGTGTAGCTCTGGCTGTCCTGGAACTTGCTCTGTAGACTGGGACTAGGCTGGCCTCGATTTCAGAGATCTGCCTGCCTCTGCCTCCCAAATGCTGGGATTAAAGGTGTGAGCCACCACTGCCTAAGGGAATCATTTCTTTACTCTCATTTGGGCAAGCTCTGACTTCACAACCTGGTTATCTTCTAAAGACAGACTTCCAAATATTATCATAACACATGGGAACTAGGTTTCAGTAGTTGTCAATATAACTGTTCTAGCATGGGCATAGCTGCACAAACGACTCAGACTCTGGTCTCAGATATGGTTGATTTTATTGGAGCCTTTTCCAAGCATTCTCCAGGTGACTTGGATGCTTATAAAGGCGAGTAAAGTGTAAGGTTATGGAAAGACATGAAACTGATTCCCTGGAAAACTGCCAAAGGTTTCAGCCTGGCAGGTGATAAGGACACAGTTATTGTGCAGACCCAAAAGGAGAAGGGTGAGGCTTGTGGCAGAGGAGCCAGAGAGACTTGCTTAAGATTCTGAAGACATAGGAAATCTTAAGCAAGTGAGCGGTAGGATTACATTCCTGTGTTTGGACAGAACTGGTAGCACTGTGGAGGATGAAACACACGCAGACAGCGTCCTTAAATGAGCAGCTTCCAGTCTGCACTAGAAAGAAAGCTCATTGCGGGGGGGGGGGGGGGGGGGGCATGGTCCAGGGCAGAAAAACAAAAAAGCCAACCAGAAAGGCTCAGGCTGCAGCTGGATGTAGGTTCTTTCTCTTCAGTGTGGGTCCCCAACTAGTAACACCAAAGGCTGGTTAAAAACACAGATTCTTAGGGCAGTGGGAGAAAGGGGCAAGAGGATGGGAGGGCGGGAGCGGAAGGAGAGGAGGAAGGGAGCTGCGATCAGGATGCAAAGTGAAAAAGTACAGCATCAATTAAAAAAAAAAAAAATACAAGTTCTTAGGTTACATTCTGCCAGAACTGACAATAAGCTCTCCACGTGATTCTGAGCCACTGCTGCAGTCTGCCAAACACCCTATCGCAAACGGTAAAGGCTTGGAATTGCCACGACTTGCCTTTTATTTATTTACTTTTTTTTTTTTCCGAGAAAGAAAAGGAGAGAGACCTAATAGGAATCGCGTTTTGCTACGTAGGCAGAACAAAAGCGACCTAGGGTAGATTTTATATAACACCCAGGAAACAGAAACAACGACCATCCTACCCAGAAGCCTTCTCTCGAGAGAACTAAAAGTTTTGGTATAGGTCGTGGTGCTGTCATCCCACCCCGTGACTGGCGAGTTCCTGTTATTCAGCACAAAGACACGCTGAGAAACCCACGCCAGGACTGCAGTATTTCCGTGCAACCGCCCTTCAGGAAAACACAGCTCCCCGAAGAGAAACCCCCGGCCACGCGGCGGCCCCCACGCGCCCGCGGCCTCCTCGCAGCCCGCCCGGAAGATAAACCAATCCCTCCGGCTCTGCAGTCCTGAGACCAGCGCTGACTCACAGCACTTTCTGCAGCCGCGCTCGCCTCGGGAAGGGGGAAAAATGTGCAGATTTTTTCCTCTCACGCGACGGCCCGACGTGCCGGGCTGGCCAATCAGGACAGGGTGGTGGGAACAGCACCAAAGTAGGTAAAAAAATGCGGGTTGCGGTCCGGGACGACTGTCAGCGGGTTCTCCGGGCCCAACAGAGCTCCGGCCGCCCGCCGGCGCTCGCCCCGCCCACCCCGCTCTGGCCCCGCCCCCGCCGGCGCGCACACCTGGCCAGGTGGCGACTTCCATGTATGGGCAACAGCCGCGCGGTGGGCGGGGCGTCCGTGGTCCCGCCCCGGGGCGGGGCCAGCCACCCTGGCGCGTTCTGCGCCTGCCCTTCACCGGGAAGCAGCCGCTCGCTCCTCAGGGCGGGGTGGGGGGCGGAGACTCGGGCGCTCCCCGGACTCAGCCAGAGTGAGGTTCCCAGCGGTCTGCAGACGGCCGGGCCTCCTGGGTGGGGCCGGGCCGGGGAGGCCGTCCTGTTGCGTAGCAACGGCGGGAGGAGCGTGGCGCGCGCAGCCGCAGTCGGCCCGCAACGCGCGCCCGCCCTTAATAAGGCCGAGCTGTCGCGTCCGCCCTGCGCTCGTTCTTTTGGTCCTTCTTCCGCGAGGTGGAAGCTCCCTGTACTTGGCTGCTAGGCTCGTAGCTCTCGCCCCGAAGTCCGCCGCAGCGAACATGGTGAGTGACCCGCAGCTCGGGCGTGCGCCGAGGGCGGGGCCGCGGCCCACGGCTCCACGGCAGCTCCCGGGCCGCGCCGTGCCCCCGCCGCCCCAGGCCGCTGCCCGGGATCGTCTTCCGCCCGGCCTCGCTGCCTTCGAGCCAGAGGTCTGCAGCTCCCCGGGGTGGGCCGCGGAACCCGGCGACCGTCCGGTGGGCGCGGCTTTCCCTAAGGCCAGCTCAGTGACCCAAGAGCCTTTCCAGCCCTTTCTCCGGAGCAGGAAAAGAAGGATCTACTGAACACCCTAGAGGGCGGGGTGATTGCTAACGAGCGTGATTAAGAACCGGGTGGCCTTGCCGTGGCTTTGTTTGTCGTATCTGGCAATCAGCTTCAGTGGCACTCTCGTCGGGCTTGTCAAGCTTGGCAGTGTCTATTTTAACCCTTCCCTGCCGGGTCTGTCTGTCCAGAGCCAGAAATTTGCCTTGACCTGAGAACGTGTCTTTACAACAACTTTGGATGCCGGGGTGGACATGGTTTTGCTTTCCTGATGCAAGTTTAAAAGCTTTCAGAAAGACCTTTTAATTACTGCAGGACTTTAAAAAGAGAAACGTTCGTTGTATTGAGATGGTAGAGATTTTGTTTAATCTACAAACTCTTCTACCTCTAAACTGTTACTCAAATGTGCTGTAAAACAGAATCTCAACTGGGCGATCAGGTAGAACGTTTTGTCACTGTAGTCTGCACACTGTTACCATTTTTGGTCAATCATTTGCTGGCAAGGCCTTGCCACACTGCTAGAAATACTCTCCTGTTGCTACATCTGTGCGCCTGGAAGCAGTTGGTGCCCACTTATCTGTCTACAGAATGTTTTCACGGAATAACAACTTTGGTTTTTCCTTAGACTGTACCAACTGGCTCGCCGGTGCAGGCTGGCTCACTAGATTAAGTGGATAGTTTCCTTGCTTAATAGTGTCTTGATATTAAGTCTTGTTTAGGTCTAACGCCTTGAGCTACAGATAGATCAGTCCCTGAAGTCTTTTGAACCTCTTGAAGTTTTAAATGAAGTAAAGAATCTAAAGGCTTTGAGTTAATTTTAACAGTGTAATGAAGTGCTGTGAAGTGGATTGGTGTCTCCTCTTCGCTCTGCTGATGTACAATCTTTTAGCCGAGAACACAAACTTTATATTTAAAACAGGGCCAAACATTTTAACTGTGTAAATGCTTAGTTTTAAAGCTTAACTGTCCTGTGTAGATTCAAATAAAACGAAAGAAGGGTCTGTTGTATTTCCTGGTACTTGAAGGAGAGAGAAATAAAAACTAAAGGTGGGTTCATTCCTACATCCAAGAACTAATAATGTATTATGGTCTGAGGATGTGGGTGCAGGAGTGCCATAGTGCTTTGCCGAGTCACTTCTTTCACTGTGGGCTCTGGGAATTGAACTCAGGTTGTCAGACTTGCCTGGCAAGTGCTGAGACATTTTACCTGTTCTGGATGTGTTTTAAGAATGAAGAATTCAGAACACAGACTTTTACTATATTTGGTTTTGTAAGCACAGAGCTCCATCCAGTCCAGCTGTTAGAGAATATTAGAGAGACAGTTTCTCCTTTAATATCCCAGATTCCAGTACTTTCTGTGTTTGAAACTTGGTGAGCTGCCTGGCTTTCTTTTCTGAGGCAAGTCTCACTCTGTAATCTGGAACCACATGGAACGCTCACTGTGAAGCCTAGGCTGGACTTGAACTTGAGGCAAGCCTGACTGAGCCTCCAGGTGCTAGGATTACAGGTGTTAAAAACTACACTGGCTTCTGTGTTTTTATTTTTGAGTTGGGGTCTTGCTGTGTTCCAGGGTAGCCTAGCCTACTCTCTTAGCCTCCTTCCTACTATGTTCAGCTCCCCCACCCCTTTTCCTCTTTTTAGGGTGGGAGTAGGGAAAGTAAAGTTTTAATTGCATGTGTGTTTGCTTTAAATTGGAAGAATTACTTCCTGGTACTCATTAAGTCTTCTAGAAGCAGTTGGAATGAAGCAAGTTGAAATTAGAAAAATGAGATGTCGTTTTTCAAATGTCTCACTACAAAATATCACTATAAATGTCTCTATCAAAGCCCTTCCTCACAGGGGGAAAAGTACCTTCTGTTTGCACATGTTGAATAAAATTTCTGGGTGTGTACTGGGTGTGTCATATGTGCAAAGATTATTTACCGGTCCACTATAAAATTCCTAGGTTTATTTGCTCAGTTCTGTTGAGTATGGCCTCACACATCACATGTAGATTTGGCTAGTCTTTTCCTTAACCAAGGAATGCATTTGCAGCATAGTTTTATGGCTCTCTGGAAAGTAGGGGTATAGTTTTGCCTGGAAATAGAGTTAGGAATCTGTGATAATGTAAGCCTTCATTTGCTGTATGTGGAGCGCTGCTCCAACACCCTGAGCTAATTGCCGTGACCTGGATTACAAATACATTCTGCCACTTGGTGATTAGGAAAAACACTTTTAACAATCCAGCTAAATAAGTTGGACGAACGTTTGTTTGTTTGTTTTCTGAGACTGTTTTTTGTTTGTTTGTTTTTTGTGTGCAGCCCTGCCTGCCCTGGAACTTGCTCTACAGATCAGGTTGGCCTCAAACTCAGACCTGCCTGCCTGTCTCCCAAGTGCTGTGATTAACATGAGAAAGCGTATTGTAAGGCAGCAGTTTTAGGTCAGACGATCCTTTCATAGGGCTTGCATATCAGATATGATTAAAAATTACAGTTTTGAAGTAACAACAAAAATTTCTAAGATTGAGGGTCACCAAAACATGAGGAGCTGTATTAAAGGAAGCATGAGGAAAGCTGAGAACCACACTGCCTTAAAGGAGAGATTGCCACCTACAAATTACTTTTTCTTATTCACATTGATCTTTACTGTTCTTAATTTTGAAGCATTTTAAGTAGTAAAGTGGTGTGCAGAATAATAATCCTCTTTTCAAAAGAAAAATAACAACTTTGGGGGTCAATTTTGGCTGTTGTCACTGCAGCTAAATGTACATCTTCCTATCGGGTCTCCTCCCGCCCTATAGGGTCCCAACCTGACTCAAAGATCTTACGGTGCTGGCTCGTTAAGGAAATGGTTTCGTTTAGGATGTTACAAATTCATAGAAGGTTCATGATGGAGAAATGTCTCCAAGAAAACGGGAACTGAGGCAGGTAACCCAGGAAGTCTTAAGAAAGGATACGAACAGGTCTCTCTTGTCAGAGAAGGTACAGTAGGCTATAGATGAGATACACAGTAGAACATTCTGGCAGGAAGGGAAAATCTGTGTGCATCCTCTCCTCTTTCCTGTTTCTACAATTTCAGTGGTCTCACTGCTAGCACAGGCTGCCCTCATCCCTAGAGAGATAGGCCTACCTCTACCTTCCAGGTGCTGGGATTAAAAATCCTGCCTTCCCAGAATAGAATGATGTGGACTTCCCAGCTACCCCTGCTTTCCAAAGGTGCAGGTGCAGGGCCATTTCACCGTAGTCACCTCAGTTGATAGATTTAATTCTTTGACACTTTTATGGTTTTTCTTTTTAATTTTTTTATGTATGTGGTTGTTTCACCTCCATGTATGTCTGTGTGCCATGTGTGTGCAGTGCCCATGGAGGTCAGAAGAGGGTGTCATATCCCTTAGCACTGGACTTACAGATAGTTGTGAGTTGCTGTGTGGGATTGTTTGCAGGTCTTTATAAGAGTGATAAATGCTCTTAACTGCTGGCTGAGCCTTTTCTCCAGTACCCTTACTTTTATGATTGTGGTTGTACATGTATACATTTGCCATTCATTCTTCAGTAATGTGTGTGCGTATATATATATATATATATATATATGAATGCTATACTTTGCCTAGCTCCTTTCAGCCTTTTTTTTTTTTTTTTTTTTTTTTAGTTCTTTTGGGGAGGGTGTTGGTTTTTATTACATTTACTTAATTTGGGGGACAGGTGCTTGAGACAGGGGTTCTGTGCATGGCCCTGGCTCTCCTGGAACTTGCTCTGTAGACCAGGCTGGCCTGGAACTCAGAGATCCGCCTGACCTTGCCCCAAATGCCGGTATTAAAGACGTGTGCCACCACCAGCTGGCTGACATTTACGTAATTTCTTGTGTTATTTACAAATGCTTGCAGGAGTCAGAGAACAACTTGGTGGAGTTGGTTTTCTCCTTCTAGCATGTAGCTCCTAGGCAGTGAACTCAGGGTTTCAGGCTTGCGGGCAAATGCCTTTACTCTGAGCCATCTCACCAGCTCAGGGTGTTGGAGTGAATATTATTCCACTATAAAACTGTACAAGTGTATTCATTTCTCTGTTAGTGAACATTGCTCCAGTTGGTTTATCTGTTTAAACTTTCCACCACAGTTGGTTTCTGTACACATTAGTACATGTTAGCTGTCTAGTAGCTGTGTGTGTCTTTTGGCATGAATACCGAGCCCTGTGGGTGGAGGGCATGCATATTTTTACTTCCTGCTGGCATGTTTTACTTTGTATCTCATCTGTAGTCTTTGGTGGCTTAAATAAAAGATGTCCCTCAAACCATATGCTTGAGCACTTGACTCTCAGTTGGTGAAAACTGACACAGCCTCTTTTCTATTTGTTTTTTACCTCACATGAGCCTTGTATCCCTTCCCTATCTAATAATGTAGAAAATGGTTTCTATGTTTATTAGAAGTGAATTGAGTGCATTTTTATATATTGCGGTTTTTGGATTTTTTGTTGTTTGAGGCTGGGCATAGACCCCAAAGCCTCATATATGTGATACACCTGTGAACCTGACTTCCTCTGCGATGACTTTAGAGCTATGTAATCAAGCACTCACACACACACACACACACACAGGAAGAAGAAAAATCAGCAAGAACATGATTTCCAATCATTGCTGGATCCTGATACTGTAGACTTAAATTACTCCACGTTGTGCCTTTCTAGGCATCTTAAGGTGCTAAATTGCAGAAGAGGAATGCTACCTCCTTATTTCACCTGTCATTTTCAGGCTTCTGGAATGGTAGGTGGACTGTAGACTGATTGAGGATAGTTCCCATAGCCAGGGGCTACAGAGATTACTCTCCATTCTACCCGTGTCTCTTTATCCTGGGCAATTCATTAGCCAGAATGTTAAAAACAGAGAGGTAGCTTAGTAATGAAGAGTACTTGCTGTGCTTACAGAGGACCCAGGTTGAGTTCCCAGCGCCCTCATTGGGTGGCACACAGCCACCTAGAACTCCAGTTTCAGGGGACCCCATGCCCTCTTCTGGCCTCCACAGGCACTGCACACACATGGTGGCACATAGAGACAAGCAAGCACACACCCATACGCATAAATTGTAAAATAAATAAAGCAAAGACCCAGAGAATTTACAGAAACTCTATTTTCTACCTAAATTTGTTTAAAATAAATAAAGCAAAGACCCAGAGAATTTACAGAAACTCTATTTTCTACCTAAATTTGTTGTGAATTGAACAAAGCCCACTTAAAAACCACCATGCAAAACAAACTCATTCTCCTCTGTCTCACAGGATATGTGTCTATTGTGTATAACTAGCCCAGGCTGGTCTTTAGCCCGCATCCACGCTAGTGTGGGATTGCATAGATATGCCACTTCCACAGGCACATCGCAACTGTTGTCCACAAATAGAATTAGTGCTTAACAGCCTAAAGGGCCTGCAGTGTTTGTGTCTTTATACTACTGAAACTTCTTTCAGAACAATGTTTGAGATGGAGCATAGAATTCTTGACATTTGAAAGTCTCTGGGCCTTGGGAAGCTGACTTGTATATATAAATGCATTGTTTTTGTCTGCTAAGTGTACTCTAGGCCTTGTTCTGAGTGATTCAGCCAGATCCGCTCGGTGTACAGTTTGCTGGCTGTCCATGGTGTGCAAACCACAGAACATAAAACATGAGATTATTAAAATATCATGAGCCTCTTCCCTTTTAGATTGTTGATGAAATCATATTGAAAGGCTTGTATCTCACAGTAGGATGTTTTTGCTTTTGTTTTATGTTTCTTTATAGTCTTGCTTCCTAGTGCTGTTACAGTGAGAGGTTTTCACTTGGAATTATGCTTCTGAGCTATTTGCTCTTTTTTTTTTTTTATCTTAACATTTTGCTGTGAAAGGGGTAGAGTTAGAAAACTCTATCAGGTTTATTCAGCCCAGTAATACTTTGAACAAATCTAGTTACATGCATCAGAATCTGCTGTACAAGGACCCCACTGAATCCAGCTTTTAATCCGAGTGATTGGTAACTCTAATACCAAACTAATCTTTTAGTGGCTGACGTTGCCGCTAAACATGCTTACATGCTGCTAACTGGATTCCTTAATTTCCTGTGTTAAGTCCAAACGTAAGAATTCAGTTTCAGTAATAAAAACAAGTAAAGTGAATTTAACATCTAGTTGAAGGTGTGTAAAAGTCTAGACCTCCTCAGCTATAGAGCAGCTGGGAGGTGGAGACTTCACTTCCTGCTGCAGCAGGAACACTAGTGACAGTGTTTGCCCTTGGATCCCATCAAAGGAAGACTTTAATCCTTTCAACATTTGTATATCATGTTACAGGGTGTTTGTCTTTTTGGGTTTTTTGAGACAGTGTTTCTCTGTGTAGCCTTGGCTGTCCTGAACTTTGTAGACCAGGCTGGCCTTTAAATCACAGTGATCTGCTTGCTCTGAGTGCTGGGATTATATGCATTGCCACTGTGCCCAACTAGGTTGTACCTCTTTTAACCTTATCACAGAAAAAACGGGGGGGGGGGGGCAGCTGGAGAGATGGCTCAGAGGTTAAGAGCACTGGCTGTTCTTCCAGAGGTCCTGAGTTCAATTCCCAGTGACCACATGGTGGCTTACAACCATCTATAATGAGATCTGGTGCCCTCTTCTGGTGTGTAGGTGTACATGAAGACAGAACATTGTATACATAAATAAATCTTTTTAAAATGTCATTGTCATTTAATTTTAATAAAATGCATTTGGTTGCATTCTCAATGGCTATAGAGCTGAGACTGACAGATAAGACTGAGCCGTCTTGATTTTATGCAGATCTTTAAGTCATTGAGCTTTGGGGACTTCTTAAGTTGTGAATTTTGTTACAGGAATGTATGTGTATGTACACACACACACACACACACACACACATATAATTTCCCAGTCCTCCTTAAAAATTAAGCAAACAGCAAAGGTAAAATTTTAAACTACTATAATTACTTACTTATGGCACTAGGTGCCAACCCAGGGCCTTGTGTGTGCCCAACAGTCACTCTACTAAGCCACCCTAGCCTTATCTAAAATATTGTATCAGCATTCGACTGGTAGAAAAATCAGTAAGTTTTCCATGTTTGCATTGTTTGAAATCTGTATATATTTCACACTAAAGTACGTCTCAGTCATGCTTGATGTTGTGCACCTTTATCCTAGCACTCTGGAGGTGGAGACAGAGACCAGATGATCTTGAGTTCTAGGCCAGCCTGAAGCTAAGTTCCTCCTGGGCTCCTGTCAAGCATCTAAGTATTCATAGGGCATATTTGACTTCTGTTCAGGTACCATGACTGTAGTTTAAAAAGTAGGTTCATACACCCAGGTTGCCCCTTAACAAATTTATTAGCAATGGAACTTAGAATTTTAAAATTGTTAATTAAAATGAAATAAACTTTAAGAAAAACCATTCCTTAGCCACATTTCAAGGTGTCACTAAACTGTATATGGTTAGAGGTGGCCCTTTTGGTTTATTCAGATTGGTTTGTTCAATTTGTGGTGAGATGTTTGCTTGAATACTACTGACACTGGATTTAGGCACTTCTGCGCATGTGTAAGAAGCAGTGCTAAGATGTCAGCTTGTTTATTTTTTATGTGTGTATGTGTGTGCTTGTGCCTGTGTGAATTTATATGTACCGTGTGCATGCAGGAAACCCCAAAGACCAAAAGAGAGTGGTGGATCCCTGGAATTAGAGTAACAAATGGTTAACAGCCACTATGTGGGTTCAGTCCAAGAGCAGTAAGCACTCTTAATTGATGACACATCTCTCCAGGCAATCAGTTTCTTTTATAATACATAAAAGATGTTTTGTAAAGCAGGTAATACCAATTTGATGAAGCTGTGCATCTAAACAATACAGTCCCTTTCTCATAGTAGCTTACATAGATGTTGCTGAATTATAATAAATAAGTGATTAAGAGGATTTTCTTAATTTTGACAAACAAGTTCCTATAGAGGTGAAATATTTTAATTTTATACCTCTGCTTTCACTTTTTAAAAAATGCATTGGAAACTGAGGTTTAAAGCACTGAAACAATTGAATAGGACCTCACTTTTGCATACACATTATAATTCAATTTGAATCTTTTTATGAAAATCCTTAGAGATAGATGAGGCAGGTCTTGCTAGGTAGCAGTTTAAATGATTCTGGCATACAGAAACTCCTCTTTTGTGAAGTGAAATTGGATAATATTTACTTATTGGACTTCTTGTCATAGAAAAGAGCTTAAAGGCCTAATACTTGAAAGAATAAAGTAACTCTGAAGTGTTAACTATGTATCTGGCGTTGTGTTATCTTGTCTCCTGCCATCTTTAGAGTGATTCAGGTGTTACCACTTCCACTTGAGCCAACATACCAGTTAAAGAATGGTTTTGAAGAGGCTTTGCCTCTTTCTGTGTGGTCTTAGGTTGGTTGTTTTGTTCCTCAGTTTTATTACTTTTCATTTCTTGCTAGATGAATAGAAAAAGCCAAACCACTTAATTTGAAAAAGGAAGATTTCTGCCTAGCTGGTCCCAGGCAAGATGGAGTTGTGTAAGGAGTTTAACAGGCAGGAGAACTCATCAAGGGACCTTGAGAAGAGAATGAGCTTGGTCTGTTCTAGGACAGAAAGGCTTGCCTGGCTAAAATTCTGCAAACAAGGAGAAAAGTAATATGTCCACTTTCAATGCTGTGAAAAAATAGAGTTAGTAGTTTAAAGGAAAAAAAAGTTTTACTTTTTGCTAATGGTGTCTGTCTGTGACTGCCTGCCCCCACAGCTTTAGACGTGGCTGTGGCAGGACAAAAGCACCATGATGGAAATGCACTGTGGGGGAAAGCTGCTTGTCCCAGGGCTGCCAGGAAGCAGAGATCAAAGAACAATGTCCAGGGTCTAACCTGTTTTCTCCTACTGATCCCCACCTCCTAAGAGCCATTGAACTATGCGTAGATGGACAGTGCCTTCAGTTTCTCAGTTCTTAAAAGGGGGGGAGCTACTCATGCCTCCGCTATTTCACTATGTTAGTTGTTAATGGTCCACACGATAACACTGATTCATGTTAAGTTTAAGTTCATTATTTTAGGAAATGTCATCTTGTGCTTATACTTTTATGCAGCCACATTGTTTCTTCAAAAATAGTGTCTGATTTGTGAAATTACCAAGTCAAAATAAATTTGAGTGATCTATACTGCAGCAACAACAGGGTGAATTGATAACCTGAAAACCAGGAAAGAATACTTGCCAGTTATTCATCCAACAAGAGAGTAGTGTTCAGAATATATTAACTTAGGAGCAAAGTTCCAAATGATGTGATTTAAAAGGGGCAAATAATGCCAGGTGTGATGGCACAAATTAGTAATTCCCTCATTTAGGAGGTGAAGGGGGAAGAGTGTGAGCAGCTCTGAAAAGGGTGGAGTGGGGGAGTGGTGGCAGGGGTGGGCAAGCCCTTGGCTGGTTTCCAATCTTGTTTTTGTGACTAGTGTTGGGTAGACATGGGGGTTTACCAGACAACTCTCTGCTAGGCTGATTTGATTTGTATATTATTAGTGAAATATCTGGATTGTGGGAGTTCTGTGTTTAGTGTTCTGTGGAACCTCCATAATAATTTCCATAATGCTGTAGAAGTTCCACCAATGATATATGTGACAGTTCACCTTTTTCTGTATCTTTACCAGTATGGAGAGATTCAGATTCTTTTTTTTTTTTTAAGATTTACTTGTTAATCTATTATGTATACAGTATTTTGCTTGCCTGCCAGAGGAGGGCACCAGATCTCATTATAGATGGTTATGAGTCACCATGTGGTTGCTGGGAATTGAACTCAGGACCTCTGGACGAGCAGTTAGCAGAACCACTCTTAACCTCTGAGCCAACTCTCCAGCCCCCTGTGTTTAGATTCTTGATGTTGCTATTTCCTAACAGGAGTGTAATGGTGGTGCTTGGTTAGGGTTTGCTTTGCATTTCCCTTCCACTAATCCTGATATTTTTTTTTTCTTCATATATTTGGTCATTTATCCTTTGAGAAAGGTCTGTTCACACACACACTCTTTAAATCAGATTATTGTTATTTTTCTGTTTGGTCTCTTGTTTCTTCTGGATACTCGTATTCATCCCTTGTTAGATGAATAGTTTACTAATATTTTTTCCTACTCTGTAGCTTGTCTCTTCATTCTTGTATCTTTTGTTGTACAGAAACTAATTGATTTGATTAAAACCCCATTTGCCTGTTTCTGCTTTTGTTGCCTGTGCTCTGGGAACCATATCCAAAAGCAATTCAGTGTCTTGAAAGTCACCCCTGTGTCTGGGAGGGACGAGGAGGATGGGGTTCATGTTAGGTCTTTGATCCACTTTGACTTGATTTTCATATGATGAGAGTTAGGGTCTAGTTTATTGTTTTGTGTATGAATTTCCAAATTTTCCAGCATCGTTCATTAAAGACTCTGCCCTTGCTATAGTGTAGGTTTTTATCAGTGATTAGCTATAGATTATGGAGTTATCTCTAGGTTCTCTGTCTGTTCTTTTGGGCTACATGTGTATATTTTTATGGCAGTGGGGATTGCCTTCTGGATTTTCTTTTCTCTGCTTGGTTTACTATTGACATATTAAAATGCTACTATTTTTGTATGTTGATTTTTTTATATATATATTGCAACTTACTGAATTTTTTTCAGTTTGATAGTCAGACTTTTATATAGAGAATCATTTTGTTGCAAACAGAATGTGCTTTTCTCCTCTCTTCTTTGGATATCCTTTAGTTCTTTGTCTTGCTATGCTTCTTTGGGTAAGACTTCAAATTCTGGGGTAGGAATGTTGTAAAATCAGTGTCCTTATCTTATTCCTGATTTTACAGGGAATATTTTTTGCTTTTCCATCTTCACAATGATGATGCAAAGATGCTTTTTCAAATTTTAGCAAGGAAATCCACGAGACATTCTCTCTACATGGCAAAACTTGTAGATACCTTGTTTTAGGTTATGTCTTTAAAATATTTTCATCTGCAGGATCAAATGGACCTGTAGTAACAATTTAGGTCACACGAACTTTTAAATGTGTTTTGTGGAATATTGATTTCTTAGTATACTCTTGAATATTGATTAGTCTGTATATTTATATCTTACATTTATCCTGAAATTTATGTGAAATATGATGCCCACACATTAGGAAGTTTTTTAAAACTAAAAAATACATATTTACAAATTTCAAGATAAAAAATACTGTTAAACTTTTATTGGTTAAGTAATCATCTAGTTGGTAGTATCACAGTTCCAGCTGGTGGGTGGAGAATGGTAAAGATATGAGGGCAGAGTGCAGTGATGGAGACCCCTGGAGGGTGGGACTGGAGGCATGGGGTAGAATGCCTTTTGCATGTGCAGGGCTGTGAGTCTGATCCTGGCAAGGCCTAAACAAAAACAAAGTAACAAATTAAAAATCACCAAGCAAGAGCTCTTGTTCTTTTAGGGAGAAGTTGAGAGCAGGAGTCAACCAACAGATAATCAGGATAATATAAATCACTGTAGTCTTCGTAAGTATGTGGAGGACCAGATGCAGATTTTGATTAGAGCTGATGACTGAAGGGCCAAGAGCTGCCTTCCCCGAGGAGACGCTGAGTGACCCTGAATGAGGGCAGCCAGAAGAGAGGAGAAACCTAGAGCACCACAAGAGTGTGTGAGCTCTCCAGGGATGCTTAACTGTGTGTAAACCGGAATGAGAGTCCGTGCCAGCACGAGGTGGGAAAGGATGCTAGAGAGGTAGCGCATAAAGCTTCTTCAAGTCCTGCGCTGGGTCTAGATCTTATTCTAAAGGAAATTGGAGGTCACTGGAGGAGAACAGTCATGCCCATAACTTGTTTCCCAGTGTTCTTACCGTCCCTAAGTCGCTTTTACTTCTCCTGCTGATGTTCAACTGTGTGTGAATGCGCAAGTGTGTGTGTATGTGTATGTGTTTTACACTTTTAAAAAAATTACTTATTTATTTATTATATATGCAATATATGCATGTATGCCTTAACATCAGAGCAGGGCACCAGATATCATTATAGATGGTTGTGAGCCACCATGTGGTTGCTGGGAATTGAACTCAGAACCTGTGGAAGAACACACAGTGCTCTTAACCTCTGAGCCATCACTTCAGCCCACTTTTTTTTTTTTAAAGAAGGGGGTGTGGTGGTGCACACCTTTAATCCCAGCACAAGTGAGGCAGAGGCAGGTGGATCTCTGAGAGTTGGAAGCCAGCTTAGTTACATGATAGAGAGTTACATAGTGAAACACTGTCTCAAAGAGGAGGTGTGGGGATTCCCCAAAAGAAGTTTTTATAAAATTCCTGCTGTTCCTCCAGTCTTACACTTCTCACCTCCTGCCTGTCCCTTGGGGGTAGAAAATCCACGGGCAGTCTTGTAAGACTTGTGGCATGTGTGCCTAGTGAAGTTTTTCCTTTGTTTTTGTCAACTTGGGCTTTGGCTCCCAGAGCTTTGAGGTTGAACCTCTGCCCCCACCCTCCAAGAAGCTAGTTGGGACTCATTAAACAGCGCATGAGCAGGAAAACTGCCGTTTGGTCTGCTGCATAGGTCACCCCACAACATTGAGCTGAGTTCTGAAATGATAGGATTTTTATGGTTGAAAATGGTTGCTAAGTTTACTTTCCACTTGACTTTTTCTTTTTTTAATATTTGTTTTTTAATTAATTAATTTTTAGGTTTTCAGGTGGTTTCTCAGTGTAGCCCTGGCTGTCCTGGGACTCAGGCTGACCTCAGACTCAGATACAGCTGTCACTGCCTTCTGAGTGCCACGGTTAAGGAATGGCGCCACCATGCCTGCCTCACTCGGCTTTCTCAAATGAAGCAGTAAAGCAGAGTTAGTTTGAAACATTTTCTCCATCACTGGTGTCTGATGCAGTAACTGCACCTGGAGTGTGGTGTGACAGCCCTAGGAGGGAGCTGGGGAGCCGTCAGGGCGGGCAGTGGCGCAGCCAGAATGCGCGGGCCTGTCGCTTGACAAGTGGAACAGAAGCTTGAGTTAGCTATCTTAGTTCCTTGGCCAGGCATTTTTTTTAAGTTTATTTATTATGTATTCAGTGTTCTGCCTGCATACACACCTGCACACCAGAAGAAGGCACCAGGTCTCATTATAGATAGTTATGAGCCGCCATGTGGGTGCTGGAAATTGAACTTGGGACCTCTGGAAGAGCAGACAGTGCTCTTAACCCCGAGCCATCTCTTCAGACCCTCTTCCCCCTTTTTCCCAGACATCTTAAAAGCAAAGGCATACTCTGTACTGTACTTAGTGCCTCTGGGTATTTTCAGTTTCCCTGGAGAGGGAAGAATCCTGCTGGGTTTCATGACTGACACCTGCTGGAAGGGACAGGTTTTAGGGGGGAGCATCTTTCTTCACCTGCCACCACAGCTTTCTTCATTGTGGGTGATAGCTCCCTAAAGTGGTAAATGAACCTTTTATTTTTGATACTATAATATAATTACAACATTTCCCCCTTCCCTTTCTTCCCCCCCCAAACCATCCCATGTACCCCTCCCTGTTGTCTTTCAAATTCATGGCCTCTTTTCATTGTTATTACATGCATGTACATATATATTCATAAATGTAACTTGCACAGTCTGTATAATGTTACTTGTATGTGTATTTGCCGAGCTGTTTGGCACTGGACAACCAATTGGTGTGATATTTGCTGGGAAGAGCACCTCTCCCGCTCCCAGCTTTCCTGTTTCTAGTAGTTGTTTGTGTAGGGTCAGGGTCTCCTGGGCTTTTCCTCATCCAGTTTTGCCAGTCAGTTGGTGTCATCCTTGTTCAGCTCACATTTAAGCAGTCATGTTGGTGAGACTTTGGATGTAGCCTCTGACATGACTAGGAGACAAAAATCTCGTAGCAAAGGCCCCGATCCTTTGGCTCTACAGTTTTTTCATTCCGTCTTCTGCAGTGTTCCCTGAGCCGTAGGTACAGGAGTATTTTGTAGATGTCTCTATTGGGACCCAGCTACAGCTCTGCATTTTGATTAGTTGTGGATTGCTGTAATGGTCTCTTGTCTTTTGCAAAGAGGATTTTCCTTAGAGTGAAGGTTGGGATTGTGCTGATTTAATAAAGTGGTAGTTACATATTCTCCCTCAAGATCCATGACTTTCTTAGCATTG